>NW_022103935.1:280595-286690 GCF_000313985.2 Echinops telfairi | reverse complement strand
GTGTGTGTGTGTGCTGGGGGGGGGCACCCACCTGTCCAGGAGCTCCCAGTCCTCACCGCCCCACTGGTCTCGGAATTCCTCCGTGTTCATGCCCCCAACCCGCTCGAAGTCAGACTTGTAGATCCCGAACAGGCCAAAGCCGTTGACCTCCCAGTAGCCTGGAGTGGAAGGGTCTTTCTCACACAGGGTCCTGTGAGGGCCCCTCCCGCAAGGCCCCTGGAAACTTCCAGGCTCTAGGGAAAGAATCTGGGTAGGGCCCATCTGAAGGAGCCTCAACTGGAGCCCAGCAAATAACTATGGGCGCTGGAGAAGCCCCTAGCCTCCGGTCTGAGCCGTGGGCCCTAGAATTACTTGCGTGGGGTGCTGGGTGTTACAGGGGCCCAGGGCACAAGAGGCTGCTCCTGGGTGGCGCTGGCCTGGGCCGGCACTACTTACCGTGTGGGTCTGCCGGCGAGCTGCCGCAGCCCAGGCGCATGACCACAGGCGCGAAGGCCAGCTTGCCCTCCACACAGTGCTTCCGGACGCTGTCCAGGATGCTCACGGGGAAGTGAATGTGCAGGTCGCACAGGAAGACGATGCTGCTGGAGTCCTGCGGGACAGCGGGGGCTGAGCCCCGCTCCCTGGCCCCCGCCCACCCCTCAGCGCCCCGCCCTCTCCCGGGAGCCCCGCCTCCGCCCATTCCGCGAACCTGGACAGCGTCCACTCCGGCCTGCAACCCTGCTGAGCGCTCGAAGTTGCCGGCTCGCCTGAGGTACTGGTACCTGGGGCAGAGAGCATGCAGGGAGGTTCCTGTGGCAGGAGAGCGGCCGCCGGCAGGCAGAGGCGCCTAGTTCCCGCCGCCCGCCCATCTGGGGAAGCCAGTTACCCGGGCAGCCGCGCCGCCCGCAGGGCCTGCTCCACGTCCATGTCGTCGCTCTCAAAGTCCACCAGGATGATGCTGAAGCGCGAGTCCCCGGTGCGCGCGTGCAGTGAGGCCATGTCCGCCAGGAACTGCACCACCCAGCGCGCCTGGTTCTTTACTGGGGGAGGGGACAGTGAGCGCGACCCCGCGGCTCCAGGGCCAGCGGGAGCCCCCTCTCAGGGCTAGCGGGCCACCCTGCATACCTGGCACGATGAAGTGCACCATCACATCCTGGCGCCAGGCCAGGCGCAGAGGCCGACAGAGCTCCGGGCGGCTGTCTGGGCGCACCGAGGCGGCGGCGGGTTCAGGGCTTGCTGCGGCCCCCTCCGCTACGTCTTCGTCCGCGTCCCCTGCGGCGCGGGCCCCTGACAGCCGCAGGAAGACGTACTCGGACAGGCGCAGGCGGCCGCCCCCGCGCTCCTGCAGCTCCAGCTCCAACAGGAAGCGGCTCCCGCGGGCCGAGTCGCGGCGCTTCTCCACATTCACAATGCGCAGGAGCGCAAAGCGCCTATGAGGCGGGGCCAGATCACTGCAGGACTCTGGAATCTGCATACCCCCCCACTGCCTTTGGGGACACCCCTAACCAAAGACACAAGGCCAAAGGTTCCACGGATAGGCGGGGAGTGGGCTGCTTCCCGGCCACACGAGGGAGGTGCCTGAAAAGACGCCTCTCCTTCCCCACTGAGACCTGCAGTCTGTGCCCCTACCCATAAACCTACTCTCCCTCTTAGGGTCTCCTCCCCACCCCTCACCCCCACAAGGCAAGTTCCTCTTCCTCAACAGCCCTCTGCCCACAGGACGAAGCCCTCATCACAGGCCTTTCCAAGGCGCTGCCTTGAATCTTCCCAATGCCAGTGTCTCTGTCTTTGGGTGTCCCTGGTCTGGGATTCAGACCCCACGCCCACTCCCCAGTGCCCTGCCCTCCCCACTCTCCTCTCCAGCTGTCCCCATTAGCCAGAACTTCTACCTGGAGCTCACTGCGGGACCCCTAGCGGCCCAGGCTCCTTCCCCTGATAGCGTTCCCAAACTGGCTGACCTTGTACCGCAAACACTCCAGGCCTCTACATACTTCCTCCAGGGGTCACCCACACCATCTGGGGCACAAAGGGGTGTCTAGCCATGACTATCCCACTGGACAGACCCCTTGTACTCACAGGTACAGAGCTCCACGCACAACACTTCGGGCAAAGTTGCCCTTCAGCCCCAGAAGGACTGGCTGTCCCATCTCTGTCCTGGGCTGCAGCCACAGCTTATCACTGACCTCAGGGGCCTGCCCACCCCAGCTACGTACAAAGGGCCTGCCCACCCCAGCTACGTACAAAGGGTCAGATGCTTGCTCCCCCCTCTCCCCCACCCATGAGGGCCCCTACTGCCACAGAGCCCATCACTATTCAGGAGTCCCCACTGACCAGGAGGAGAGGCTCCACTGTCCATGAGAGCCCCCCACTGCCCACAAGAGAACCCCAGTGCTCACAAGAGAGCACCCCCCCCACTGTCCAGAGAGCTGTCTTTGAGGCCCAGGGCTGGCCTGTCTCCTTCCTCTCCTGTCCGCCCACTTCCTGTCTCCCCCAGCAGCATGGGGGTGGGGAGGACAGTGGATTCCTGGGCCCTGGGGATGGCAGAGAGATCAATGGGGACAGGGATCTCCTGAGAAGAGCCAGAGGCTCCTGTGAAGGAAGCAGCAGAGCTGGGGTGGCTGCTGGGGGCCCTCAGTATTGACCACTTACCACCAGGAATCAGACCCTCTGGGGCATGTGTAGGGTATGGATACAAGGGCCTGAGAGAGCCTCTTGTGTCAGGGTAGGGGCGCTGGGCTGGAGAGGGGAGGGGGGCCCAAAAGGGAGGGGAGAGGCCTAGGGCCTCCCAGCATGGGCTGGCATCCCTGCCCCTGAGCGGGCCGTACCCGCCATGGCGTGCATTGAGTCGATCCATGTATTGCGCCACCACGTCCACGGCCTCAGCCTCGGCCAGCTGCAGGTTCCCTGACACGTTGCAGCGCAAGTCGTTCCAGTCGGAGCGCAGCAGCTCGAAGTCCACAGCGGCCACACTGAACGTGCGCTGCCAGTCAATGGACCCTTCCCGCCAGCGGCCCTGGCGCTCCTGGCCTTCCTCACTGTCCTCCGATGTGGCCTCATCACCGCCAGGGGCCCCACCTTCCTCCCCTTCCTCCTCCTCCTCGCCCTCCCCAGGCAGCTCCAGCCTGGCCACCTGAGACAAGCTCAGGAAGGAGGTCACAGGCTGCACCTCAGAAGACGAGTTCGAGTCTGCGGTGGTCACCGCGAGTCCTGGTGTGCGGGCCTGGCCCCCCTGGGGGGCCTGCACCCGGGCCAGAGGGAGGCTGGTCCTGCGGCCACGGGGCCGCAATGGCCGCGGGGGTGCCCGAAGCTGCACCCTGGGCAAAGGCCTGGGGTGGAGGAAAACGCCGGGGAAGGGGGCCCAGGGTGGGCCGCGGGGTCGGAGGGGTACGGGGGCTCGGCGCAGTGCCTGTCTGCCCGGCCGCACCCTCGTCACGTACACCTTGGGTGGTGGTGGCCGGGCCTTGGAGTCCGGGCGCCGAGCTTGGCCCAGGAAAAGTGGACGGGGAGGTGGCTGGGCGGCCCAGCTCAGCACCCGCGAGCGGCGAGAGGTCCTGGCGTCCAGGACCTCGGGCAGTGTCGGTGGCCAGGGAGTCGCCCCAGCGGCGGTGGGAGCAGCTAGGGAGGGGGGCCGGCTGGGTGGGCCCGCCACCTCGGAGGGCTCCGAGCTGTCCAGCAGCGCGCCCTCGTCCTCGTCATCCAGGAAGTCTGTGGGGAACCTGGTTGCAGTTATTCCTGGGTGGGGGCGGGGCGGGGCGGGGCGGGGGCGGAGGGGCGCTCACCCACCGTCTGGGTTGAGAAAGAGGAAGGCTCTGCGCTGCACTTCGGCCTCCTCTCCATCCAAGTCTTCCTTGTCCATCTTCATGTATTTATAGAACCCGAACCTGGGGGGGTGGGGGGGGCATCAGAGGCTCCGCCCACACATGGCTGCCCCACCCTCCGCAGGGCTGCCCTGCCCCTACCTTTCTAGGTACAGGGGCGACTCGCGGTAGAAGCATTTGTTGTCCATCTCCATGTGTGTGAGGCGCGTGTAATCATTGGGGTAAACGAAGGACAGGTACACCTGAGGGCGGGTGGGAGGGCTCAGGTCGGGGGCTCAGGGCCTTGGGGGCTGGGGAGGGTCTTGGGCAGGCACGTACAAATTGTAGCCCCTGGTATCTGGCGATAGGGAAGTCCTTGACCACGTAGGTTGGAGCGTAGGCACAGGCTTCCAGCACATTTTCCAGGTGAGCGGGCTCTAATCGGGGAGCTGTGGGAAGGGGCAGTCACAGTGCATCCGGTCCCGTGGCCCCACACCCACCCACGCCCCTGTCACCCCCTCTCACTCAAGAAGAATGTGTCTCGGGGATCGGGCCGCAGCATGTCGGCTCTGGGCTCCTCCGGTAGTTGCCCTCCCCCTACGTAGCTGGCGGGGGACTGAGGGACGTGGGCCACGTGGTCCATCTTCAGGGCGGCCTCATCTGTGGGGTGGAGGGTTGTGTGGGTGCCTTGGCTGTACCCAGAAACTTCCCTAGCCCCCCTACACCCAGGAACCATGCTTAGGAGACCACTTGGCCCACACCCCCTGCCCCTCTGCACCTGTATAGAGTGAGATATGGGCGGAGTCGATGATCTCAAACTTCAGGCCAGGCAGGAAAGCACGCCACTGGGGACGGAGAGAGTGGCCAGGACCTGAGGGTGGGTGTCTGGAGCACCGGAGGAGCAGGGGACAGGAGGGGGGAGTCTCTCGCGGGTGTGGGCAGCTCGGAGGGTGGCTGGGACAGGAGTCCTGTGCCTGAGAAGGGGAGCTGGGAAGATGTGAAGTGAGACCTAGGAGTGGTGGGGGATAGGGGTGCCCCGCATTTCCTGTCATACCTGGCCTGCCTCACCCCCACTCCAGCTCTGCTGCCCTTGCTGTCACAGCAGAATCCCCTACCCATCGGTTTGGGGGAGGGCGAGTGGACCCCCTCAAGCAGCTGGTCAGCAAGCTCTGTTCCTCTTCCTGGTCCACTCAAGCTGTCCATTCTCATTCAGGACCGTCAGCTTCAGCAGGGAGCCCCAAACTTGCACCCCAGTCTTCACTCTACACACAGCCTCACTCACAGAGCTGAAGTGGAGTGTCCCATGCTGGACACCCTGTCCTCTAGGGCAGTGTCCCTGTTCCCACCTTCCAGCCCCACTGCCACCTCCTCCCTGGTAGAAGCCTCCTGCCCTCTAGCCCCCAATCTCTCCTGTTGTCCCTGAAATGCCCATCTGATCACTTCCTGCCCTGGGCACACAGCCTGGGCTATCGAGGGGCCCTGGGGCCCACTGACCGGGCGTTGGCAGTTGGGAAGACAGGGCCATCCTGTGGGGGCGGACGTTTACCCAACAAGATGCTCATTATGCACTCTCTCCAGGTGTCTCCTTGGGACATCTGACCCTCTCTCCAACTTTGACCCTAGGGTAAGGTGACCAGACGTCCCGCTTTTGGTGGGACAGTCCCGATTTTGAGCAATTTTTTAAAAGCCCCAATTTTTGGAAAGAATGCACAACAAGCCAGGGTATATGGTTTTCGGCTGCCATGTGGCTATTTCGCCAGGATATGAGTTTTATCAATGGTGTCCCGCTTTACCAATGTTAAAATCTGGTCACCTTACCCTAGGGTCACCTCCGACCCCCTCCTGTAAAGGCTCTTCTGCCCCAGTGGCTGCTCCCTGACCTGTTTCCCCCCCAGGAGGCTGGGGCTCAGGGCAGCATTGAGTGGTTTGGGGAGACCCTCAGGGCACACTCACGCCCACTTCTACGTGGTCCGAGCCTTGGTTGTCCTGTTTGTGCAGCAGTTCAAAGTAGTACCTCCGGGAGGCCATGAGCCTGGGTACACGGGGAGTCAGGTCAGGGACGTGCCCACCACACCCTACCTGATGTCCCCAGACTGACAAGGAGCCCGGGAAAGCAGGGGCTCCCACACCTCTCCCAGCTGGCCCTGGGGGAGGAGGGTGGCGCATGCGAAGTGGTTCCGTAATGGCCGGAAAGGTGTGCCGGAGAGCTGGCAAGCTTTCCCCTCAAACACACACAGGGACACACATGCAGACGTGCACCAAACACACACAGGGACACACATGCAGACGTGCACCAAACACACACAGGGACACACATGC
>NW_022103935.1:277215-280277 GCF_000313985.2 Echinops telfairi | reverse complement strand
GCGGGGCTCTCGTCCGGGCTCAGCCAGAACTCCGAGTTGTCGTCTGAGGCCACCGAAAACTGGATGTCTCCTAGGCCACAGGACAGAGGATCAGGGCACGCGGCCTCAGCCTCTCAGACCCCCACCTGGGCATGCCCACCCCCGCACCATCTCTGGCCGGGTGGATGAAGCCGAAAATCCGAAGTCCATAATTTTTCCACTTGGGAGACACAGCCAACTTCTTTACGGTGGTACGAGTCTGCGGAGAGGGGGTGGTCAGTGCCCTCTGACACCAGAGCCCCTTCACAGTCCTACCCACCGGCCACGCGTCCCTCCCTCGCACTCACGTGGGGGAAAAGCGGGAAGTGTAGATTCCTCCTCAGGTGACCCACAGCACCCCCACACCAGTCCTCGAACACGTGCAGGTTCACCTGGCCCTTGTACTGGGGGTGGGGTGGGGAGGCGTGCCTTAGCTTCAGCTGCAGCCCCCACCCCCACCCCTGCTGCCCCCTCTCGCCATCGCCCCAGGTAGTCTCACCTCCTCCCGCCATGGGGGATTATGAAGAGTCAAGTTCAGTGGCCCCCCAGGAAAGTGCAGGTTTGGGTCCTGACCCTCCACCTACAGGAAGAAAGGGCACCAGGGTTGGAGCTGAGAGAGCCAGGGGATGTCACCCTTACCAGCACTGCGGGTACACACGTGCACACTCACACCCATCCAGAGACACAGGCCACAGCACACAGGCAGGTGCCCTTGTATACACACCTGGACAGAGAAGCACCCACACTTGCTTTACACCCGGACACACTGAGCTGCACTTTACAAACACCCTTTCCACTGAAACCCCAGGTGTGCTCACATGTCCACACGCCCAAAGCCTGCACTCCTGGGAGCCTCGCCCTGCCTCCGAGGCACCTGTCCCCCAGGCAGACACCAGGACCCAGTGTAGCCTTCCCCGACACCTCGGTTCACCCACACTTAGGCGGCCAGGTTGCAAGCGTCTCTGTGTCCCGTACACGCAGGAGTAGGAGTCTACACAGACGAAATGTGGCCTGGCTGTGGGGACGTGCCCCTTGCCTACTGTCCACAGCACCCAAGCCAGCTGCTCACCGCCTGCTCCTCCTCCCGGCTCTCACTGGAATCCTCGGCCCTCTGTGTGGACAGCGCGGCTCGGACGCCTCGGCTCTCAGTCACACCGGCCAGCTTCTCACTGTCTGCGGTAGCATGGGGCTGTGTGAGATCATGGCTCTCTCCAGAACCCCTGCTGCTGTGCAAAAGGGGTTCCAGGGACCCTGATCCCATGCGAAGGAGTCTCCCACTGAAGCCCACCCCCACCCTCCCACCCTCCCACCCCCGGCCCCAGTTGGGCAAGTGCCCTCTGCTCTGTCATATCACTGGGTGGGGCAGTCTCAATGGCTGGTGCTGGAAGTTATATGTGCACTATGTGGGTGAGTGCACCCCCCCAAAATGTGGTTTCTCTGGTGAGACAACCCCCTTGTAGGACCTCCCTTCTGTAGTAGGCAAGGCCTGTGATGCCTCCCTTACCAGAAGTGAGAACCCAGGGTGAGGCCAGGTGGTCGAATAATAGGACCCCTATTCTTCCCTGGCCTCTGACGGCTACAGAATATGGTGAGGGCCATCCCTGGCCTTGCTGTCCTTAGGGCAAAGCAATCCTAGCCAGCAGCCTGGATAGAAGGGGGTGTCCCTGCTGGTGGAGGGCCCTGGCCAAGATGATTCCATAGGGAGATTGTCCTATGGGAGGGGACCAGGGAGAGCATCCTAGGTCTGCCTGCAGACATCACCTCAGTCAGGGGCAGACCACCACTGCACCCCAACTCTTCGCGAGAACTGTGGACCACCACCACCCATCTCCGGGTGCTTCCACACTCCACCTCTGAGCCCCTGAAGGGGAAGTTCACCTATCCTCTCTGTGTCTCCTCCTGGTCCCCTCACCCAGAGAAGGCCTGCCCTTCCAACCAGGCCAAGTCTACCTTCATGCAGCTGTGCACACTCTGTACTAGCGTCTCCGCTCAGGCAGACCCCATCTTCGGGGAGCCCCTAAGAGGTTACCAACTACAAGTCACAGCCAGTGGAGTGAAGCCCAGGCCTTCAGTGGGGTCGGCAGCCTCTGCAGCTAGATGCCCAAACCCAGGACCTGGGTCACCCAGGAGGAAGCCAACCCTCAGGATCCATTTGTATGACCCCTCCTGGTGGCCCTGGGACAAAGACTCAGGACCAGGAGTCAGGTGACCCATGGGTGGGGTTTCAGCCCAGATTCAGGGCTCTGGGTAGCTGCTGGGCCAGTGCCCCAAGCAGCTGCCCAGACTCTGCATCTCCCTGGACTCCTGCCCACACCAGAGACCAAGGGCAGCTGACCAGCTTCCCAGATGGCCCCAGGGGGCATAGGAGACTCGGGAGTGGGGACTGCTACTGGGAGAGTCAGCACTGGACCTGTTCTGTGCTAGTGGGTCAGCTAAGGAGCTGACTGTGCGCTCGCCAGTATGTGTATGTTTTAGGGACCCAGTGGTACCAGGGTCCTCAAGATGGTGGCAGTTGAACGTGCAAGGCCTGGGGGCTCCATGACGCCAGGTGAAGGGTGGGCAAGTGCGGGCAGGATGGGACTTTGTTCCCTCGAGGGGAGGGCCTCAAATGTTCTCAGTCTGGAAGCTGTCTGGGGGCAGGACAGTGTGGGAACAGGGGGGGCTGTCCTGTCCTGGGGGAGGGGTTCTGCTCCTGCACTGAGCTCCTTCTCTCCCCCTCCCCAAGTTGAGGGCCCTCTGCCTCCACCCCTCCCATCCTGTGGTCCTGTTTGGAAGCTCCACCTCCTTGACCCCCTGAGCAAGAGGGACCGGATCCCGCCTCAGAACCTCACTCGTTAGTGCATCCGCTTTGTCCCCAACCCCCACCCCTCGCCCAGTCCCAATTGAGCAGGGGGGCGCGGCTGCCAGGGAGAGCTCGTTCAGCAGCCCAGGTGGGGGGCCCCCATAGCCACGCAGCCCCCCAACATACAGGCCTTAAGTCACATCACAGGTTCACCTCGGGGGCCTCCAGGCAATGTCCCTAGCTGCGCAGGTCAGCTCCCCTA
>NW_022103935.1:273891-275936 GCF_000313985.2 Echinops telfairi | reverse complement strand
GAGGCCCGGGCTGCACTGACCCAGGCCCTGGCGGGTGGGGTCAGCTCAGGCCCTGGCGCCACGCGTTCACGGAGGCTGCTGCCTCGGTTTCTCCTTTAAGGCGCTAGCCCTTCCCTTACCGCCCTCTCACCAAACCATACATTTTGGTCCCACCTTTCGGCGTGGTGCGTGCGCACTGATTTTCCTCTCGTGGCTGCAGTAGCACAGGCCTTCGTCCCGAAAAGGTTTCCTTGGTCCTCAGCGGCTAGGGCTTCGAGGCACACAGCAGTGGACCCCTAGGCAGAGCCCCGGGCAGAGAGGACACGCGAACAAAGAAATGCTGTGTTGAGTGGAGTGATGGAGTGAGGCCACTCAGCGGAGGACACCGATTTCTGTGGGTCTGCAGCAAGGCCACACCGATGGCCTCTTGGTTTTGGCCACAGGGAAGTAAGTTGAGTCGGCACCTCTGGCACAGTGGCCAGCCAGTCACCACTTGTGTCCACAGCCGTCTTGAGAGTGAGACTTCTTTCTGCCCCAGGTGCTCTGCTTGTCTCGTAATCTGAACCACACAGGGCGACACATGTCCCTGTAACTAAGTGGGCAGCAGGGCCACCTAGGAGAGTCCTCTCTGGTCAACTCAGCATGCATTAAACTCATTGCTGGGACTCACAGGGACCCTGTAGGACAGGCTGCTCCAGACTCCAGTAGTTGCGGGGCTGACCAACCTGGACGCAGGAAGACGAAGCTGGAGGATCACAGGCTGATGGCCCCGGGCCACAGGCAATATGACGGGTTGTTGGCCAGGTCCAAGGAACCAGAGGCTGACCAGGCCCAGGCAGGGCCCACGGTCAGCTAAGGTCAAACAAGCGTTTCTATAGTATCCACTGACACAGGAAGTAGACACACTTCGGAGGAAATTTCATCAGGCCTAGGGCCAGTGGTGGCATTCAACCAGTTTGCACCAGTTCAGCAGAACTGACACCTACGTTTTCATTGAGTTTGGTAAACCTGTTGTTAGAATAATGCGTGTAATCGGTGTGTCCATAGGTCTAACAAATCAGAGGGGACTCTGCTTGTCATATTTATTTATTCATTTCATGAAACTCATTACATTTTCTGAAATACTACACTTTTATTCTCTATGTTTGTTACTTCAGTAAACAGATAGAGAAAGGCTGCCACATGTTCAAAGAGGGGCAGACTGTCGTTCCTCTCTGCTTTGTGTAATGCCCCAAATTCCCTCAGAATATTATGAGTGAATTGTGCAATTCCTGGAAGTGTTCAAAGAGCTAAAAATACGATCAGAATAATTGCTGTAAGCTCAGCAGAGGCTGGTTAAGGGTAAATCACACAGCCCATGATGCTTGGATAAAAGCAAAGAAGATTGCAAGCAAGGGCACAATCGAGAAATAATATGGAAATAGCTTAAATGACAATTTTACTGCTTTGTCAGTTATCATTTAATATTTTTTCATTAGCATTTAAAAGCTCATGACCTAGTTTTTTTTGTCTTTCTTTTTTTAATCATTTTATTGGGGGCTCCTACAACTCTTTTTTTTTTAATCATTTTATTAGGGGCTCATACAACTCTTATCACAATCCATACATATACATCAATTGTGTAAAGTGCATTTGTACATTCATTGCCCTCATCATTCTCAAAACATTTCCTCTCCACTTAAGCCCCCGGCATCAGGTCCTCATTTTTCCCGGCTAAGAAGGCGCAGGGCGGGAGGCACCGCTGGACCCGCCTCTGGAAACTGGGCGCGCAGAGCGAGGAGGGGCTTGGGCAGCCGAGCGCCCCGCCGCGGTCCACGCCAGGTGCGGGCCGCGCCCCAGGGCCGCCCGCGTCCCTCCTGACGTCACGGGGCAGCTGGGCCGCGCCCCTGCCCGCGATGGCCCAGCTGGGCGTGCGTGTCCCCGTACCTCGCCCGTCGGCCCGGCGCTGGCGCGGCGCGCGGCCCTGGCGGCCCAGGCTCAGGTGCACGTACGTGAGCCACGCGGCGCAGGTCAGCAGCAGCAGCAGCAGCAGCAGCTTGATCTGCTTGCGGATCTTCTTCACCGGG
>NW_022103935.1:267443-273158 GCF_000313985.2 Echinops telfairi | reverse complement strand
CATAGATCTATTTCCCCATCCTCATATAAATATATTTGCATACGTACATGTCTTTATCTAGACCTCTATAAATGCCCTTTGCCTCCTAGCTCTTTCCTCTCTTTCCCTTGATTTTCCTCCTGTCCCACTATCATGCTCAGTCCCCACATTCTGCACTTCCTCTTTGTTGCATTCCCCTTGATCATGCTCTACCAGGCATGACCTAGTTTTGTGTGCATCTTTTATTGTATGAACCGTATGAAATAAACTACCTTTCAGTATATTGGGTTTTAGATGGAAACAGTCATTAGGGCAGCAAAAGGGTTGTGAAATTATTTGTCTCCCACCACAGGCCCAGAAGTGAGGAAGTGAGTACCACCGAGGTTCTTTCTTCTCGTTCTCTTATTTCTGCTTCAGATTTCTTCAGCTCACAACTGTGTGTCCCACAGGTCACAGCACAGGTCGCCCAGGGGTCCTGAATTTCAAATTGTCTCTTCCTTCCTCCACTGTTGGGCCAGTCAACTGGGGGAGGAAGTAGGGGTAGGGAAGGAGGAATTGTGATTGGCTGGTTTGACTTAATGTCTACCTCTGGACCAAGGGAGGAAGGGTTTGAAAGAATGCAACAGTTCCCATTTGAACCTTAGGGCTGAAATGCTGGAGGAGAAGCTCCCAGAAAAAGAAGTGCTATTTCCAGTGGAAAGGAGAGGTTCTGGGATAACCAATTATTTTTCTCTATTGTCAGCACAAATGGGAGCCCTGGTGGTGTAGTGGGCTTCGCATTGGGCTGCTAGTCACAAGGTCAGCAGTTCAAACCCACCAGCCGCAATTTAGAAGAAAGATGAGGTTTTCAGTTCCCATGGAGATTTACAGCCTCAGAAATGACAGGACCCAGTTCTACTTTGGCCGAAGGGGTCAGTGTGAGCTGGAATCAAGCAGACGGCATTTAAAAAATTTAAATCAGCACAAATAAAGTGACTTCAAAAGAGCGAGTGAGCTTGAAGTGAGGAAGATAAGATTCCTCAGAGTGCCCGCCACTTAGGAAGGGGCAGTGCCTCTCCTTGCAGGCTGAAGCATGTGTCGAGGCAGCAGGGTGCAGTGGAGCGAGGTTCGTCTGCAGGCTCTGAATGCTGTATTTGCAACTTACCAGCACTGCCCTTGAGCAAGTGAATTCACTCGTCTGAGCTTACTTTTTGTTCCTTGTAAATTAGAACACAATGGTGCTTCTTCCCTCATGGTGATATTAAAGGGCTAAAATAAGAGACCACACAGGTATCTGGCAGGATACGCAATCAATATACACCATCACCCTCTGTTGTCAGTGTTCGTCCAGCAGGCGAGTGGCTGTGAGGTGACTTGATCCCGGCACTCCTGACTCAGAGGTCAGTACCCGTTCCGTTCCCATGCACAGGGCCTTTGAACCACCATTGCTCTCACCTGAGAGACTGACCACAAGTGTGTGGCTTTCCGTGGTCTCACAGGAGTTGTTCTAGGGTGTATTAAGTCATCTTCTCATTTCTTCTTCCCTCACTTGATAACTTTAGTGATGGAGCTGAAATCACGGCAAAGCTAACCTTGGAGATTATGCTGTTCATGATAGGCCGGTGCCATTAACACCTTGACCAAGCCCTGCAGGGCTGGGCCAAAGTCCAGTGCTCTCTCTCCATCAAAGGTCGTCCCTTTGAAAAAGTGGCTGGACACAGACAACATTCATGTGACAAGGAGACCGCCTGCTGAGGCGGGGTCTCACGTCTCTGAAAGCAAGATGGGCTGCGGATGAGGTGACAGCGCTGAGAGTGACCAGACTGGGAGACAGTGTTTGCCTGCCAAGAAGGTTCGACCTACTCAGGCTTGCGGCCACTGTCACCATCCCAGCAGCAGCAGCGGCAGCAATCTCGGTCAGCAGTTCTCAACCTGTGGATCACAACCTCTTTGGGGGTCAAACGATCCTTTCACAGCGGTCACCTGACTCGTAACAGTAGCAAAATTACAGTTATGAAGTAGCCAATGAAAATAATGTTATGGTTGGGGGTCACCCCCACTGCATTAAAGGGTGGCGGCATTAGGAAGGTGGAGTACCACTGCTGTAGCTAAAGCTCAGGAACCTGCAGCAGTTCCAGGCTTGGCCCACAGGGCCGGACGCTGTGAGTCCTGGTAGTTCTCCCGTAACACCAAGGGAAGGAGGCGAGTGAGTTCCAACAATGCTCTCCTCAGAACGAGGGGTGGGTGGGTGGGCTGCAACAGCGTCCTTTCTAATAGGAGCAAGACGGACCACTCATTCTGTTCCGTGCAGGCCTCAGGAGCCTCTGTAAGGGAAGAGGAGACTCCACCGAGAAGCCAGCCACGGGCAGAGTGCAATCAGAACCCAAAGCATCTCTTCCCAAACCCACGCTCAGCATGAGCACCGCCCCAGCTCCCTGCGGAGAGGGAGGGAGAGAGGGGTGGGGAAAGTAGAATTCCCCAGAAGATCAATTTGCATATAAGGAAACATCAGGGGTTCGGACTAAGGCTTCCTTGTTAACAATTTTAGAGTGGAAAGGGGAGAGGAGAGTTACTCCGTGTGCCTGTGCTACGCCCGTGCAGATTGACCAATAGCAACACTTCCCAGGCTAGAGGTTTACTAATCGATTACCTTGATAAGTTATCAAGAGTGAAATACCATCATCAAAGGCCAGAAATTCGTACAACGACAAGTGTGCGGATCAGTCAGCTGGAAGACAAGATGGCTGAATAAACAATTGGCCCACGTTTACTGTGGGCCATTCCACCTTTGCTGCGTGAATCATTCCACCTTTATTGAATAAAGAATTCTACTTCTACAGAATAGACAACCCCACTTCTCTTTCTCTCAGTAGCTAGCATTCCCCGCTATTCAACTTAGTTCCTATCTAGGTAAGCCAGCAGGTACCTGCCTCTCTACGGGTTTGTTTGGGGGCTTTGTGGTTTTGAGAAGTTTCTGTGTGTTTTTTAAAGAAAGGGTGGTGCCTTAGTAACAATGAACGGAAGTATGAGATTACGTGGAGTTACCAGGTGGGCAGCTGGTGTTCCAGTGACAAACAGGGGCAGCAAAAGGCAGGCAATGGTGCTCGATCAGAAAGAAATCTGGTGTTTTTCTCTTCATTATTTTGAAATGAAAGAAGTAATCAAAGATACCTGACAGCACTTCTAGCAGCTTAAGTAGAGTTCTCAGGAGGCTGTATTCCAGCAGGAAATCTCATTAATTTCAATTTAGAAAAAATAAATCCATAGTTATACAATATTAGCCTTTTCAAAATGGGAAAAGATGATCATTTAAAAATATTGTTTTAGGTCCAACATCATGACTTCTCCCGTGGGCTACATCTCAGGGTGTCTCCTCCAACTCTCAGTCGCTAAAGGGGCCTCCCTCCCCCAAACTCTCACGAGTGGTCTGCACATCGCTGCAGAGCACCCCGGCACCCTGCTGATGAGGAGAGACCCAGACAGGAGAACAGAGCAGGTGACCTGCGGGGACAGAGATTTGGGAAGTTTACCACCCTGAGATGTAAACTTGTGATTTTCACAAAGTCATTTTGTATCTCTGAGAAGATATGAACCACGTTTCAAGTCTCAGCCATGCGTGTTTATGTCTTTCACTTTTCTCCTAGGATATTTTTATGTGTGGTCCCTTCAACAACTTCTAGAAACTTCTACTCTAGCATCGGTTTGAATGAAAGAAATCCTGTTGGGTACCAAAGGGCTGTTTCTTCCTGGCATCCTCTCACCGCTTCAGTTTGTAAGCAAGGGGGCCAGCAAGGATTAGCAAACGTGACCTTCATGCTAAGGAGTCAGAGAGAGGGAGTGGGAAGGAAGGAGATTCATATGTCCAGAGAGAGAGAGAGAGAGATCCATTGAGAGAGAGAGATGGAGAGCAACCGCGTCACACCCAGGTGGCTCACAGAAGGGCCAGGAGGCCTCTCAACTCCCTGCCAGGCAGAGCCTGAGCTCTGTCCGGCCTTCTGCAGGCTGCGGAAGCTATGTACAGCTGGGATGATCCTTAAAGAAGCACCATGGTGCTCTTTCCATAGCGTCTAAGAAGCAGGAGTCGACTTGGCCAACAGGACAGCAGATGTATGTCTTTCAACAGGCGAGCAGGTTGCCGTAGACTAGAGGGCCATGGTTGAGCGGCTGTCGAGTTGGCTGTGGCCCACAACAGCCCCATGGACCAAGCTCAACACCGCGTTGCTGGTCTTCATGAGCATCAGCGTACAAAGGACACTCTTGTGGCAACTGTGTATTTTGAGTTCTCCCGGTGCCATGCTGAGCCAGATTCTACTTTGATCCACAGGTCTTTCCTTGGTTAATTGTTTCAAAAGTAGCTTTTACACCTTGCTTCCTAGACTGCCTGAGCCTGGGGGCGGAGCTGAGACCTGTGCGCCGTGGGTGACTCTCCTGGCCTTGGGAATCCTGGTGGCTCGGCTCCCGGGGTCAGAAAGTATAAGCCAGCAGGACGGGCAGGGTGGCTGAGGGAAGAGGACCGTGAAACGTGCACACATGTGACTTGGAGTTTGTGCTCACCTTCCCTGGAACCTCACGATGAAACCGCACAGGCGCCAGTTTGGGGTTAGTTAGAACTGGGCTTGAACTCTGGTTTTACTGGCAACTTTATCACGAGGCAAACCGTAGTTTCCTCAAGCCCCAGCGCGATCATTGGTACATGAATGAAATGATTCAGGATGTTTTCAATCAGGACGTGTTTTACAGCTTTACTGGCCTACAATTCGCATATCATACAGTTCAATAGTTCGATCACATCACGAAGGGTGGCACAATCGTCACCCAAACCAGTATTAGAGCATTTTCTTCATTCTCGTCCTCACAGGTATTAGCTCTTCATTCCCCTAAGACCTCCCCCTGCAATTACCCCAAGGAACCACTGATCCAGTTACTGGCACTGTAGATTTACCTATCCTGGATTTCATATATAAACACCAAAAAAACTAACGCTAACAACGTGAAACAGAAAAATCTCAATAGAAAAGAACAGAAAATATTAAAAACTAGAACAAACTTAAAGCGGAACAGAAAGGCGATAAAATGATAAAGGTGCTAAAAATTAATTTAACTGCATCTGCAATAATCCACTTCGCAATGCAGTCTGCGTGTTAGCAAGACTTTCACCTCCCTGGTCCACGGTCAGAGGAGATTCACCAGGGGCTTAATCCACTCAATATTCTCCTTCACTTTTTTTTTTAAAGAAACCACTTTAAAATGGGTCAAAAGGGAGATCAAATGATATTACATTTGAACCCAGCCACATCTGCCGTAGTTGACTTTCCTGTGTTCTCTGGCTGATAGCAAGGCCGTTCACACCCCTCATCTACTATCGGAGGGGATCCACCGGAAGCGGATCGTGTTGAATGGATTGTGGGCTTCCAATGCCATCCACGGCCTCTGCAAACAGGTGGTCACCATTTAAACCTGACTCCATTGCGTCTTTGGGTTCGGATGATCGACTGTCACCCTTGGATCTCACAGGCTGTTGCTTCTTCCATGGAAACTCAGCTGATACCATATTAGATGGCTGCTTATTGAAAAAGTCTTTCATACCCCAGACGCAGCAGAACTTTTTGTCATCGTTTTGTTAGGGGCTCATGCATCTCTTATCACAATCCATACACACATCAACTGTGTAAAGCACATTTGTACATTCATTGCCCTCATCATTCTCAAAACATTTGCTCTCCACCTAAGCCCCTGGCATCAGCTCCACATTTTTCC
>NW_022103935.1:264019-266050 GCF_000313985.2 Echinops telfairi | reverse complement strand
ACACCACCTCCTTTCCCCTGCCTCCCCCTTTCCCATCTCCCCCAGGAACCATCGATCCTGTTGCTTTCTCCTCCAGATTGTTCATTCAGCCTATCTTGTTTAGACAGACCTGCGGAGATAATAACATGCACAAAAACAAGACAGAGCAAAACAAAGCAACCAAAGAAAGCAAAACATCAACAACAACAACAAGCCAACGACAAAAACAACAACAAAGAAAAGCCTGTAAAAAAAAAAGAAAAGCCTGTAGTTAGTTCAAGGACTGTTTATTGACCTTTAGGAGTGTTTCCAGTTGAGTCTAATGGGGTGCCATGCCCTGGCCCCAAAGTCTATTTTTGGCATTCCCTGGGGACTTCGTTGCTCTGCTCCCTTGCTGTTCTGCTGCACGCCCTTAGTGTTTCTCCTCGGTGTGGTAGGGTCAGATCAGGCGCAATTCCCACACAGTGTCCCCCGTGTGGTCCCTGTAGGGCCATGGGTCAGTGAGGGATCCTTCTCTTCTTTGTCCTGCTGCTTCCATCCCAAGTCTGGCTTCCTGGGACTTGGGCCTGGGGCACCATGTGGCCCGTCACGTTCCCTGCCCTGAATCCACTTCCATTTTGGATTGCTAACCCCAGGTCTTTGTGTGTTTCATTCTGATACTGTACTTGGTCTTCTCGGGCCATCCTTTGAGATTGTCTGTTCAGTTCTTTTACATCATCATCTCTCCCATTGGCTTTAGCTACTCTACTTTCAAGAGCAAGTCTCAGAGTTTCTGCAGACACCCACTTGCATCTTTCCGCTCCTTCCTGTCTTTTTAATGACCCTTTGCTCTCGCCGGGTATGATGCTCTTGGTGTCTCCCACAGCTCAGCAGGTCTTCTGCCTGCAGCTTTCGGTGTGTCCAATCTGTCGTGGGTGCTCTTACGTGCCCTGCAGCTGCTTCTGACTCTCAGTCATTCTATGCACAACAGCATGAAACACTGCCCAGGCCTGTGCCATCCTCACTGTGCCAAGCCATCTTGTGGAAGGACTTCCTCTTTTTCGCTGCCCCACTACTCAACTAAGCATGATGTCCTTCTCCTGGGTCTCTCCTGATAGCAAGTCCAAAGTCCGTGAGATGAAGCTGCACCATCCTTGCCTCTGAGGAGTGCTCTGGCTGTGCCTCCCCCAAGACAGCTTGGTTTGTTCTTTGTCCGTCCCTGGTATTTGCCGTCATTCCTATGCATCCATTCATCTTCAGTGTCCGACTTTCACATGCATATGAGACAACTGAAAATACTATGGCTTTGATCAAGTGAACCTTAGTCTTCAAATATCATCCTTGCTCTTCAACACTTTAAAGAGGTCTTATGCAACAAATTCACCAAATGCAATGCTTACTTGATTTCTTGACTGCTGCTTCCATGAACATTGATTGTGGATCCAAGCAAGACAAAATCCTTGAGAAGTTCAGTCTTTTCTCCATTTATCGCGATATTACCTATTGGTCCAGTTGTGAGGATTTTGATTTTCTTTACATTGACTTGTAATAAGTAGTAGATGCAACCAGTTTGCACCAGTTTGGCAGAACTGATCCCTAATATTTTGTAAAGTTTGGCAAACCAGTTGTTAAAATGGCACTTGTAATCAAAGTTCTCTTTAAGGTGGCCAGCTGCCTAATGTGCACATCACAAATTCACATTCCTTACTCTTCATTAACATTCACCTGCACAGCAGCATGTTCTAAGCACCTGTAGTAATGTTCATTCTGTCTGTAGATATAAGAACTTAGGTGGAAGTATGCTTGTACTATTTATTTATTCACTTCATAAAACTCATTGAATTTTTTATTACATACTACATAATGAGTCAGGCCAAAGCCTGGATGGTGTGACCAGTAAAAGTGGTGTGACCATGTCCTAAAAGCTTGAAGGTAAACAAGCGACCATCTAGCTCAGAGGCAACAAAGCCCACATGGAACAACATATTAGCCTGTGTGATCATGAGGTGTCAAACGGATCAATGAAGACAAATGGGTGCATAAGCAAATGCGGCCAAGAAAGCTGATGGTGCC
>NW_022103935.1:254681-263298 GCF_000313985.2 Echinops telfairi | reverse complement strand
ATGTACAAATGCGCTTTACACAATTGATGTGTTCATGGATTGTGATAAGAGTTGTATGATCCCCTAATAAAATGATTTTTAAAAAAAAGAAGTGGTGTGACCACGTTGAGTGGTCACGCCACTAGGGCTGAAACTCATGGGCAGGAAGATACACTTGCTTGGTTTGAGCAGAAAAGTGCTAAGTCTGGTGGGTAGATGTCTGGCTTGATTCACCACTACAGATGTCACCCCAAACCTGGGATCTGGCCCACTGGAGTGACTGAGCCAATTAAAGACACATTCCAAGTTCAGAGACGAGAGACTTTCGTGGGAAAATGGGGTCAGTACAGACTGAAATAGAGGTGTGCCCTATCTTGCTCCTGCCAAAGTCCTGTTCTCTCGGGATCATACGTCCAAAGCACTCACATGGAGCCTCATCACCTTCGCTTTGAAGGAGCATTCTGGCTGCACTTCCTCCTAAAGGCCTGCTTGTCTTCGAGGTAGCCCATAGCACGTTCAAAATGCTTTATGAACATCAAAATTAAAACGATCAATTCTTGTTCACTCTCCCTTATTCATTGTCTAACTTTCCCATGCTCTTGAGGCAACAGACAACACCACGGCTCAGTGCAGGTGCACCTGAGTCCTCAAAGTGACGACTGTGTTCTCTTGAACGCTTTACAGAGGTCTTGTGCAGCGTATTTGCCCAGTGCACTATGTTGGTTGACTCCTTGACCGCGGCAGTGCTGAGTTACCTCTCCTACTGATGAGGCAGGATTACGGTGAGATGTGCGATCCCCCACCTTAATAACTGCATGACTTCGGCCACTACCCTTTGTTTCCTTGGGGCTATGGTTTGCAAATTAACAGCCATCTTTGATAACTGTGTTAAGACGGGAACTACCTTCGTTTTAAGTTATTTACTTAACCGGCATGCCACCAGCTGTCTGCTGAATTGATAAAAGCAGAAACCTGAGGTCACAGAACTGGCAGGGACTAGACCTGGCCTCCCTAAGATGCTCAGAAGTGACCAATGTGTCCACTATGTAACCTTTTGACATCAGAAAGCAGTAACCACACCTCTAACAAAGCCATCTTTGTGACAGCCTCTTCTCTGCATCCTGATTGAGCCACCTGCGGAGTCACCAGGTGACCAGCACCAATCAGACACCAGTGATCACCCTAGAAGAGCCAGTGCTCCAGGACCTGGGTAGCCACCTTGACCTTGACTGTGCAGAGGACTGTGGACAATGTCCACTCTCTTGCTCTGGTCCCGCGTCTCGTTGGCTTTGCCTGACCTTCGGTTCTTGGCACTTGAGCCAGCAGTCTATTGCCCGATCTGATTCAACAACTTCCACAGCCTGGTGAGTCCACAGTCCAATTTAGTGTCAGCAATTTCATGTCCATTTATCAGGGGTCAGCAGGCTTCTGGGATGGAAGAGCTGATCCTGTCCCTCACCACAATTGGGAAATTATTCAAGAGCCATGCACATATTTTTACAAACAAATGAAATCACCATTATCTTTTTTTTCCAATTTTTATTTCAGAGCCACACATGTGTAGCGAAAGAGCTGCATGTGGCTCGAGAGCTACCGTTTGCCGAGACCCCATCCCAGCTGAACATCTGTACGTCAGCAGCCTCCAAAGCCACGTGGCCCGTTTCCTTGTTGGTTGGTGAGTTTTGTGAGGTGCTGCTGTGAACCGAGAAACCTTGAGACACAAGGGATCAAACTGTGGGGAGGCGTGGTTGTCGATCTCAGGGAGAATGGAGTGGTCTAGCATTTTGGAAAAGTCCAACATTTGGTACATCTTTAGCTTTCGGCTTATTGGGGCCAGTCTTGTGCTGGTCCTTCTAGAAACTTATTTTTGCACCTAGCTAGAGGTTTATCAGATTTATTCATCTGATCAAGGACCAGCTCTTAGCTTTTTATTTCTTTCTTTCTTTTCCTTGCTTCTTTTAGCTCCCTGCGGTTTGGATTTCTGGTTGGGGAGTCCCATCGGGGTCTGAGAAGACCTGGTGGGCTGCTAGTTGTTTCAGTGCGTTGTGGTATTTCACCGTCACAGACGAGCAGCATCTCCTTAGCTTCTGGGAAGAAGGTTACTCACATCTTCAATATAATCGGACCACAGAGTCCCCTCCAGGTGCCCCGGGGCCCTGGCTGGTCCCCACAAACACATCAACATCCGAGCAGGGAACCAGAGTGACTGATTCCTTTGAACCCATCTTCCCCCACAGTGTCTCCGCGATTTGTCGACCAAGGCACCGTGGTGGCCTAGTGTTGACCCGCTGGGCTGTTAACTGTAAGCCACCAGGTGCTCCACGGGAGGAAGCTGGTCGGCCCTGCCCTGCAGGGCAGTTGGCAGTGAGTTTGGGATGTACAGTCGTCTCCTACTTCCATGGGGCGGGGGTGTTGTGGTTACAAGTTGGGCAGTGATCTGCGAAACCACCAGCAGTTCCTCGGGAGAAAGATGGGGCTCTCTGCTCCCATAACCCGCTGCAGTCGCGGAAACCCACGGGGGTCTGTGAGGCAGCACTGATTAGATGGCAGGGAGCGCTGAGAGCACGTCCACTTTGGAATTGGCTTGTCACGGTTCATAAGGATCATGCTGGAAGTTTGAATGGAATTGTACTAAGGTTTGCTCAGGGAAAGTTGGCTAAATTTGACTCCAAGAAATGGAGTCAAATAGACCAAAGTCCTCTGAGCAAATATTCCTGCAGGTGGCTTGTGTAGGGCTAAAGGAACAATGGAGCGTTTAATGCAAATTGATCCAGAAAAAGAAAGCTGACAAACCAGTGAACTCATTGCGTGAGGCTAGTGCGTGTTGATCCCCTCATAGGTGGAGGACAGGGCGCAGTAAGCAGACGCACACATGCACACCCACGTCCACTGCTCACCTTCCCAGTACCAGCCAAGAGGCGGAAACAGTCTTGCTGCCCTTCAGTGGAGCTGAACACTTCCACTAACGAGGAAAGGTATTTGCTAAAGCTCATCCCATCCGTGGTTGTCGATGAGTCTTCCCGAAATCCTGATGCCGAGTGCGTCTCCATAGAGCCCGGCTTCTGTGCTCATCATGCAGAGTGCTAATTACGGTGAGAGGACCCAACCATTCCTGATGTGATCCTGCCATGTCCCCTGCTTCCGCTGCAGTGCCCGCCTTCTCGTCTGTGTGCAGGCCCTGCGTGAGTGCAGGGCCCATGATCTGAATGTCCCATTCTCGGGAGGTGACCCCAAGTTTGTGATGCTCCACACAGTCAAGTGCCCTCGCAGAGGAAGTCAAACACGAGTGACCGCGTGTCTCCATTCCAGCCACGACTCGGCTGATAACAGCAACGATCTCCCTCCTTCCACGTCCTCTTCTGAAGCCAGCTGGAATTTCTAGCAGTTCTCTGTCGATGGACCGCTGTGACCACTTTTGAATTACCTTCAGCACAGTTTTACTCCCAAGATATGGTAATGACGCCGTTGATGGTTTCTGTGTTGCTGGGGCAGGCACAGGCGTGGGTCTGTCTGAGTTGGTTGCCCAGGGCGCTGCCCTCAGTCCGTCTCGGAAGAGTTACAGCCAGGATGGTGAGACTTCGGCTCTCATTCGCTGGACACGCGCTCAGGAAGGACCACGCACTGGCGCAGGACGTCGAGCTTGGTAAGGGGGAGAGTCAGAAACACGAGGAAGACCCACAGTGGGTGGGTTGACGCAGTGGCTGCAGCCATGGGGTCAAGAACAGGCGCGCTGTGAGCACGGCACAGGTCGGGCAGCATGTCAGTCGTCTGACTGGTCGTCACAAGTGGGAACTGACCCCAGGGCACCTCACAACAGCCACATCTGGAGAGAGCCACAGCCAAGAAACACCACCAGGTGCAGACAGGATGTCCCCCAGAGGAAATGTGCTCCCCAGCCTGAGGGCCAGCCAGGAGGCCTTTCTGAGCACAGCCTCCAGTCCCTCAAACACAATGCAGCCAAGGTGGGTGGGGCACTCAGCCAGTGGGAGCGGCAGGGCCCCTCCCTTCCCACGGTGTCCCAGCGGCCTGGGCTTCCTTTCTTTCTTTTTAAATAAATCATTGTATTGGGGCTCTTACCTCCATCCATATATCAATTGTAGCAAGCGCATGTGTACATTTGTTGCCATCATCATTTTCAAACACTTTCTGCTTGAGCCCTTGGATTCAGCTCCTCTTTTTTTCCTCCTTCCCCCACCCGTGACCCCTTTTTTGTTTGTTTGTTTATTTTTCTTTCTTTTAAAAAAATCATTTTATTGAGTGACCCCTTGATAAATTATAAGTTATTATTATTTTCATACCTTACACCAACTGCTGTCTCCCTTCAGCCATGTTTCTGTTATTCATCCCCCTCCGGGCAGTGGTGGGGGTTATACATCAATCATTGAGATTGGCTCCCTCTTCCTTCCCCTTCTCCTCCCACCTTCCCCCTATCCTCATGGTATTGCTACTCCCATCATTGTTCCTGAGGGGTTTATCTGCGCTGGATTCCATGTGTTGAGAGCTATTATCTGGACCAGTGTACATGCTCTGGTCTAGCTGGATTTGTAAGGTTGACCTGGAGTCATGATAGTGGTGGGGAGGAAGCATTAAAGAACTAGAGGAATGTTGTGTTTCGTCAGTGCTATACTGCACCCTGGCTGGCTCGTCCCTTCCTTGTGACCCTTCTGTAAGGGGATGTCCAATTGTCTACAGATGGGCTTTGGGTCTCCACTCCACTGTCAGGAAGGTGAGTATCACAGAATACCAAGTTATTAGAACAAAGTGTTCTTGTGTTGCGGAAGACCTTGAATAGAGGCCCAATATCCCTCTGCTACCTTGATTCTTACCATATAAATACATGTACATAGACCTATGTCCCTATTGTTATATATTAATATTTACATGTATACATGCCTACAGTTAGACCTCTATAAATGTCTTTTGCCTCCTAGTTCTTCCCACTGTCTCCTCTTACTCTCCTCCTGCCGCACCCTCAAGTTCACCCTTCCTCTGCTCTCAGCCCTTCCTCTGGGTTACATTGCCCTTGGTCAACCCCCCCGGAGCTTGGCTTTCCCCCCCCCGTTGTTGCCACCGGGGGGGGGGGGGCATACCCCCTCCCTGCCTGAGCCGTCTGGTGCTGCAGCAGCAGAAACGTCACAGGGAAGAGTCTCCTACCAAGCAGCCACGCAGGCTCTCTCATCAGAAGACCAAAGGTTCACACTGAGAATCGGGCCCTAGGAGAAGGCCTCCTGTCTCTGCCTGCTTGGGTGTGTGTGTGTGTGTGAGTTTATCTCGGTTGTGAGTCTGTGGGCCCAGTATCCTCTGGAGACAACCAGGTGTCCTGGGGTCAATTCGCCCGTGTCCAGGCGCTTCGCCGCAGGGACCCCAGGCCAAAGAGACAGGCTGCACTCCCAGCTCTTCTTCCTTGGTGGTAGCAAGTCCCTAAGGGGCCCTGGTGGCATCATGGTTATGTGCTGGGCTGCTAACCACAAGGTCAGCAGCTCAAAACCACCAGCCGCAAGATGGGACTTTCTACTCTCATGAAGGGTTACCCTCTTGGAAACCCACGGGCGCAGTGCGCCAGTGTCCTGTGAGGTGGTAAGGAGCTGGAATGGGCTCGATGGCAGTTGAGTTGGGTTTTGTGGAGTAAAGACGTCCCTCTGTGTGCTTCTCGTCCTTTGTGTCTTGTAAGGTAAAGGTGTTACAAGCCACATCCAGAGAATCTCCTTTAAGACTGTGCTAAGACCAAGGAGTCCCATCCCACCCTTAAGCCTCCTGTTGGTTTCTCACACCCGATCATGTCCTGGGGGTCATGTCATAACAGCCACATTACATGACTGCTAAACTCCTGAGCATCACGGCTCACCAAATTGACATCTATGTTGTCAGTGTGCACCAACCCACCACACGCCTCACCTCTGCAATCAGACTCCCTACCTCCCCACCCCCATGTCCGGGTAGAAAGGGACCAGCAAATGACTCCCCGTAGATGCCAACCCTGAGCTGCCCCGGTGCGGGAGCTTTGTAGCAGTTCTTACCGTGTGCCTTGAGAGGTAAAGCCAGCCTGAAACAAACACAAACATCTAAGAATTGTTGGCAGAGATAAAGAACCACCTGGAAGTTTAAATGCTAAAATGAAACTCCCCCCAAACAAACAAACAAACAAACAAAAACAAACCGTGCTAGACTCCGAAGCAAAGCACTGCCACTGAAGAATCGCTGGATTTAAAACCAGCCAGTGGAGATGGTGCTGTCTGAAGAACAAGGAGAAAAATCATTGGAAACACATCTCCAGAGTCTTGGGGACCTGTGGGACAACATCATAGGGTCTAATAAACGTGTAATTGGAGTCCCAGGGGGAGCGAGCCTGGTTAACAGGTGGTACAAAAGGCCTTGCAGCAGGATGTGGGCCACTTTGAACTACAAATGTCTGTTCCTGACCAGTCTGACCTGGGAGGCCATCGCTGGGTCTCTGGACTTACCACCTCCTTGACACAGATACCTCCATACCCAAAACTCACTGCCACCAAGTCAATCTGACTCATAGTGACCTTGCAGGACAGAGTAGAACTGCCCCTGTGGGTTTTCGAGGCTAAATCTTTATAGGAGAAGAAAGCCTCATCTTTCTCCCACTGGTGGTTTCAAACTTCGGACCTTGGGGTTAGTAGCCAAAGTGGTAGCCCACTATGCCACCAGTGCTCCTATACAGTTCCCTACGACATAAGAAATCACCACTGTGCACCACTATTGAACACCTGCATGAAGACAGTCCCTGGCAGTGGGGTCCACCTCATGGGACATTGATAAGTAAGAGAGACAGCTTGGCCCTTGACCAGCAAGTCCACATGAGCACTTGTGTGGGCGGTGATGGATGAGGCCCACCCTGGCTTGGCAGGGAGGGGTGCTTCCGATATTGGGGATGCCACAATCAGGCAAGGAAGGTTGTTTGAAATGTAACCTACCCACTGAGTTGGGGGTCCTGGACATCCTGTGGTTGCCCTGCAGATCAGCCCGTCCTGCCATTCAGTGGACATTGATAAGGGACTCATCCAATGCATCACAGGATAGACTTATTCTCTGGCCCCAGCCTCATCTGTGAATTCAACACAGGTTATCACAGGCGGCACATTCATTTGGCAGCCTGAGTTTGAGTGAGGGTGGCCGGAGGGGAGGACTGTTGGGAAAGGGGTGTCACAGACCCATGGGCCCCGTGTGTTCTTGCCGAGTGGCTTCTCCTGGCCGCCCCAGGGTGTCCCCGGCTCCTTCTGCTCAGATGAGGGTGAGGTTGGGGGCAGAAGGGCCTGGAGCAGAGTGCATCCTGGGACTCAGGGCTCCTGCACCCAGAACGTCCTAGACCCAGAGGACAGGACATGGATGCCACCAGAACCAGGGGCTGGCCCACCATGGCAGGTGGGTTTCTTGGCACATGGAGCAGGGGAGCTGAGGGTCTTCAGCCAGGAGGCTTGCTGGTGGACTGGGGTGGGGTGCCCCCAGGCTTTCAGCTGAAGAGTGGACGTGAGCACAGAGCAGGGCGGAGGCCGGGAGAGGCAGAAGGAGCCTGTCTTCAGAAGCGGAGGGGCGGGCACTGCCCAGCGGGGCTGAGAGGGCTGTCCTGCGTGCACAAAGGAAGGAGACGTCTTACAGGCGTGTCCTGACTCCCTGCTGTAGCCCCTGGACCCTGAGTGCATGTAACTGCCCCAACAGGCTGTCTGGAAAGGGGGAAGGGGGACCTGGTTGCCCCACAGGAGCCTGCTTCTCCTTCCTCTCTCACTACTGCCATCCCCTCCCAGGAGGGGGCAAGAGGCCTTCCCAAACGGGCTGGCCTGCTCCCAGCAGAGCTGGGCTGGCTGTTCAGAGAATGGGAGGGAATCCAGCTCTAGGACTCCCTGGAGGGGCTCTGGCAATGGCCTGGCACCACCCACCTGGAGGGGGCAGCTGCCTCCTGGGTCTCCCTATCAACGTCCCCCAGCTGGCAGAGCACACATCCAGATCGCATCCCCCACCCCCTCCACCCAGATTTCTGGCCAATGAGGAAGGGTGAGGGGTTGCAAATAAGGACCTCACATTCAATTTTAGGGCTTTTCCTGCCTCGAGCCCCCATCCCTTCTCCCCTTGGGGTTACCGGAAGTGAGCCAAGGTCCTTTGGAACCTGGATTGGGCTGGCATCCAGGCCCTGGATCAACTGCCCCTCTCTGTCCTTAGGGTAGGGCCTGAAGGCGGTGATCTAGCAGGAAAGTGCTGGTGGTGGGGGGGGGGGGACACCCATCTCCTGGCCCCGCCTCTCCTCTCTTCTCCCCGCCCCCAGTGCTTGGTCCTGCTGGCCACCAGGTGGCATCGCAGGTCCATGCGTGGCAGGAGAGGGCAGCAGGGGGGGTCGCCAGCAGGGAAGGGGGGAGCTGTCTTCACCCGGCGAACGGTGGGCGGCTGCGGTGGGGTGGGGCTGAGTGTCGGAGTGTCTGAATGTGAGTTCAGAAGGGGCGATCAGGAACCCATCTGAGAGCCCGTTTCTAAATCCCACGGGTCCAAGACCCCAGCCTCCGCCGCCGTGGTGGGGTGGTCGTGAAAGGAGCTTCGGGAGCCGGTGGGCGCGGACGCGAGGGGGGAGAGGGAGGGTGTGTGTGTGTATGTGTGTGTGTGTGTGTGTGTGTGTGTGTGTGTG
>NW_022103935.1:249537-253671 GCF_000313985.2 Echinops telfairi | reverse complement strand
AGGTTTCGGTCACCCCAAGTAAGCAGAAAATGGAAAACCTGGCCGGCCAGGGAGAGAACGCCCAGTCTGGCCACGCCTTGGGGAGGTTCGGTTTCCCAGAAGATGGTCACTATGGTGACCGCAAGCCAGTCTTCCCAGGCCTTCGGCTCTTAAAAGTCCAGTCCTCCCCCCACCACCTCAACGAAGGCCATTATGTGTGTGGCCGCCCCAGGTCTGGGTCAGGCAGCATTCACTGCCCAGGCGGTTTTCCAAAGCGGAGACATCCGGGATTTGCCCCACCCCTTGTTGGCGTCCTCCGCACCCCTACCGGGAAGGCCCCTCCCAGGTTCCCGGAGGGCGGGCTGCTGACGTCCCAACCACTTGGGCTTGCTGCCCACCTGGCCCACCAGCCCGCCCGCAGGAGATTCCGCGGGGTGTCCGCCTGGGGGACCCTCTTTGGGCTAATGACGACATAGCTTTTGCCTCCCGGACCTGGCTAGGAAGGCCCCACTCACTCCACCAGCTGGGACTCCAGGTGGTTGGTGGTGGTGGTGGTGGTGGTGGTGGTGGTGGAGAAGTCCATGGTGGGTGGTTAAGTAGCGGGTCAGTGAGAACAGGGAGACCCCCAAGGAGATGGGCCGACAGCCCTTCCACAGTGGGCGGGGCGGAGACCGCTCCGACTCAATCAATACAAAGAAGTGCTCACAGCAGGACAACACGCCCAGAGGACCCAGGTTCCGGTCCAAGGCCGCCCCCAGGTTCCAGGATGTGGGGAGAAATCTACGTGAAAGAGTTAATCCTGGCCCCTAACTTCAGAGAAATTACCCCAGAATGTTGAAATCCAAGAAAGTTTACTTTCTGGCAAGGAAAATATCGTTCCGAAGGGGAGGGACCCAACTCAGTTGTGGAAAACAGAGGGCTCGGTGCCCACTTGTGATTCATCCAGGGGAGGGCAACCTGACTTCCCTGCAGGCTCTGGTTCCCAAATCAAATCAGATCCTATCTCAGCGGATGCTGAGCTGCTGGGAGAGATGCCAGCTGCCTGAGGCTCCTCCCCAAGTAGCAAAGAAGAACTTGGATCTGGGTGTGCAGGAGGAGGCGTTTGGCTTTCATGGCTGAGATAAATCCTTTACATCCATTTGAGTCATTTGGGGTGGGGCTGCTGGGGCTCCTCTCCCTACCAGGAAGGGGTCGGTCCCTTTGGCTCACACCAGGTGTCTCTGGACTGCTGGGTGGTTGTTGCTGTGAAGGGTGCTTGTGGGAACCCCTGCCTGTTCGGTGCCGCCCTCACCACTGTAGTATTAAATTAAAATGGTGCGGGAGGGGGGGGGGAGGTGGTGAGGGGCCAGCCCCCACCGCTAATACTCTCTATGAGTTCAGTAATACTACTTCTGGGTTCAGTAATGCACAATTGTACGGTTGAGATATATAAGTATTATATTAAAGTCACCGAGAGCATGAGAGATATTACAACAATGCAGTCAGACACATTACATGTGTATTGCTCACCTCAGCCCAGCTTGGTGGTCCACGGGGAGAGAGGGGGAAGGGAAGGAGGGCAAGGGAACAAGGGAGAGAGGACTGGAGAGGAGAGGGGGAGAGAGGGGAGTGACCAGGGTGTGAGCAGCAAGGAGGTCAGAGAGATCAGAGAGCTCTATATTGCTGACCCATGCCTATATACCTTTTGGGGGCATGCTAGCCCACTAATTACAGGTAGAGACACAGGGAGGGGCTGCACTATAGGTTACACAGCAATGAGGGGGTGGTCTAGGGGATGGTCTCTGGACCTCCATAGGAACATTAGCAGTAGGGTGCAAACTCCTCCTACAGGAGCCTGTCCATTGTCCCCAGAGGCAGGGAGCAGGCCCACCCCTGTGGAGGGATGAGACAGCAGTCTGGCAACTGATTGCCTTCAGGGGAGGGAATGCCTGCGCATCTGACCTCCCCCCACATACCACCACTGCCCCAGCTGCCACAGCCCAGGCATCTGGCTGCCACCGGCCAGCACTGCATGGGACTAGACGCAGCTGTGGCCAGAGGGCTCCCACGGTTGATTTGAAAAGTGGATCCCGGCCTTTCTGCCCAGTCTGCCCTGTCTGAAAGCTCTCAGAGCCATGGGTCCCCCACTGGCGTTCTAGGGCTACAGCAACAGGCCATGTGGACAGCAGGTGGGGCCCAGGGCAGTTCAGCACCGCTCAGCACAAAGGCCAGGCTTCTCAGACGAACATGCCTGCCATCGGCCTGCCCCGCGGCCAAGCACCGAAGGGTGGGTAAATTTGCATGTCGACAATACCACACACAGAGACAACTGGGAGAAAATGCACTCGATTTGGCCTTTGACCTCTGTTGCTGAAAATAAAGTCCCAAACCCCACAGCTCTGGATGAGCCATTCCAAATCAGAGCAACCCTAGGAGACAGGTCGGGATGGGGGCCCTGTGGGTTCCCAGGCTGCAAACCATCACTGAAGCAGGTGCCTTACTCTTCTTCCTCGTGCTGGTCCAGGGTTCAAACATGGACTCCAGGCAGCAGCTAACCGTGGGGCCAGGGGCTCCTTTCTAACCAGCCTGGCAGGGCTGCCCAGGGAGGGGTTGCTGGCCAGTGAGCCACTAAACTAGAATGCAGAACATTGTTTCGGTGAACTACGTTATGCCACTTGGGCTTGGGGTCCCCAAGGCAATGGGCCTGAGCCCCCAGGCCCAGTCTCCAGGCATTTGCTCTGTCTGGGACACACTCACAGCTTTTCCTGCTGGAGCCACCCGATTTTCATAGGATGTCCTTCTTGGTCTGGAGGCTCTGCTGAAACCTGTGCACCCGCACAGCAGCAGGCAGCCGGCCTGGCATAAGCATATATGTGCGTGCGTGCCACAGCCACAAGGCCCGCCGATGGCCAGACGGACAAACAGCCCTGTCGTGGGAGCAGTACAGCCAGAAGGCTCCTTAGACGCGAGGACGGTGACACCTAGTCTCACGTACTTTGGACATGTTGACAGGAGAGACCGGTCCCTGGGGAAGGCCATCATGCTTAGCAGAGTGGAGGGGCAGCGACACAGGAAGGCCCTTGGCAAGATGGTTGGACATGAACATACAAACAATTGGAGGACGGTGCGGGACCAGGGGTGTTTTGTTCTTTTGTACACGGGGTCACAAGGAGTGGGCACCTCACCACAACACCACCTTCCTGTGAGCAGTCGAGGCTCGATCACTGTGTCCCCAGGGCAAGTCCAACAAGGGTGTTCAGGCTGAACCGAGGTGGGGTAGTTTCCGAGACACACTGTTTGGTGAGAGAGACAAGGACAGAGTCCCCACAGGGAGCTGTTCACCTGGGCACGAGAAATGCAGGCGGGGGCGGGCGGGGGCACCTGAAGAGACGAGTTTCCTGCGAAGGAAGTAAGAGAGGGAGAAACAAGAGTGGAAGTGCACCGTGAAGCAGGAACGACACTTCTCTGAGACGCTACTGGGATCACCCCAACTGCTGCACACAGGTTTCGGTCACCCCAAGTAAGCAGAAAATGGAAACCAACAGCACTGGCACACGGCGTTGCAGTAGGGTGGTGCAGACCCACTGAGGGCTGGCACGAAGCACCAGGCTGGGTAGCTGGGAAACAGTCATTTCCTGGCTGCCAGCACTGGAAAGGGCTGAACACGGGGGTGTAGTACTGTCCATCAATGGGCTTCTCCCTGTGGCCCAGCAGTTCCGGAACTCCTTTTCCTGTCTGCTGGAATTTAGCGAGTGAGGATAGCTTTGTAGGGCCTCCGAGAAGGGTTCTCGTTGTTGGAGAGACAAGTTGCAAGAGGGCCAAGTGGAAATCCGAGGTAGCAGTTGGAAGTCACTCGTCTGTGATCTGCACTCAAACCAGCAGGTACAGGAGTGGGAGTGTATCTGTGGTCTGTGTTGCTGTGGGGTGCCATTGAGTCAGTTCCGACTCACAGCCACCCTGTGCACAACAGAAGGAAGCCCTGCTCCGTCCTGTGGTTGGGGCAGGCACGCACACGCACATACTTCTGAGCTCTCGCTGCTGGGAGGCCTAAAAGCACTGACACCCAGTTGCCTGAGCGCCTGTAGTATCCAGATCTTGGCTCCTCAACAGAAGGGTCCAGAGCTCCGTGGAGAAGTAGCTGGTTCTGCAGCAGGAAACACACGGGGGGTGGGGGGT
>NW_022103935.1:243452-248773 GCF_000313985.2 Echinops telfairi | reverse complement strand
CTTAAGTTCTTTTTCCAGTGATCCCACCACCTACTTCAAAGAGTTTTGCTCTTTGTCTCAAGCCCATGATTTATCCTGGCATGATATCTTTGTGGTCCTTTCATGTACTCTCACCTCCGATGAAAGAGGTGCGTTTTTCACTGCTGCCCAGCAGCATGCAGACAAAGTTTATCTAACTGACCATATCGTGCTTGTGGTCAGCGAGGCAAGAACCAGGCTGAAAGTCTCAGACCGACACCCAGGCAGGCAGAGACAGCTGGGCCCACCGAGATAAAATGCTCCAGCGTATCTTGCCTGGTCTCACGGCAATTTCCCACAAAGCAGTTACTTTTGATAAGCTCAGGGAGATTACTCAAAGGACAGATGAAAATCCGGCAGCAGTTTTAAATCACCTGACTGAAGCCCTCCTCCAATACACCCGCCTAGACCCAACCTCAGCAGCAGGGGCCATTGTCCTTGCCACACACTTCATTACTCAGTCAGCCCCAGACATTAGAAAAAGTTAAGAAAATGCCAAAGATGGCCCTCATACTCCTGTCCGGGACCTGGTAAGTATGGCCTTTAAAGTCTTTAATACCAGAGAGGAGCAGGCAGAAGCAGACAGGGAGTCCCGAAATCTCCGGAAGGCAAATTTACAGGCTCAGGCCTTGACTGCAGCCCCGAGGCCCTTGGCAGCCAAGAAGAGTCGGTACCGTCCCAGGCCCTGGGAACAGCAGTTGCAGACCACCCCCAGGGGCCTGCTTCCAGTGTGATTAACAAGGTCCCTGGGCCAATCACCGTGCACGACCTAATACACCCAGCAAGCCTTGTCCAGCATGTGGTCAATAAGGCCGCTGGAGAAGTGACTGTCCTTCAGCGCCCAGCCATGGAAGGTCAGTCCCTCCAAGCCCTGACCCGCTGTTGACGCTACTGGGCCTAGCTACTGAAGACTGACAGGACTCTGATCACCCTCCCCCAGGGGACCAATCAAGGGAGCAGATAGGTTTTGTCCTTTCTGGTGGACACAGGGGCTGCGTTCTCTGTTATGCCTTCCTTCTCTGGTCCTCTACACTCTTGCCAGGTCTCTGTCATGGGAACTGACAACCGTCCCTCTCACCTGTTGTCCACTGTGCCCCTTACATGTCTGGTGAATACCCATTCCTTTTTAGTCATGCCCTCCTGCCCACCCCACTGCTTGGCCGAGATTTTTTAACCAAACTTGGAGCCACTCTACATTGGAGCCATTGCCCTTCTGCAGCCTTTATTCTCTCTCTCCTGCCCACCTCAGCCACTGCAACCGGGTGTACCACCCCATGGGAGCCAGGTCCCACTGTGGGAGCCAGAGGAAGTGGATCGGACTCGGCCGCAGCGAGGCTGCTACTTCACAGACCGGAAGGTAGATGCTTTTCTCCGCACGGAGTGTGCAGACATAATATAACTGTTAGTACTAAAATTTTCTCCAACTCTGGACAATTCTTTTGGTGCAATGGAACTTTAACTACATGTGTAAATTCCTCCACAGCGGGACCTTGTTTTCCAGTTACCACAGTTCCTCAGCTCACCCTGTATGGTCAGTCTGAGTTACCATGGTTACTCTCTGTCCGAAGATCAAAAGGAGTGATATTTCTTCCTTTAATGATAGGGATAAGCCTCGCCTCTTCAACCGCAGCCTCTGGAGTGGCTGGAGGCGCACCCGACCACTCCATCATCTCAGCACAGGAACTCAAAGACCGACTGCAGACTGGTGTGGAGTCCACCCCAGTCTCCTTAGCCTCACTACAGTGCCAGCTCCCTCTCTGGCCCAAGTTGCCCTACAACACAGATGGGCCTTAAACCTTCTCACTGCTGACAAGGAGAGCACCTGCCTCTGCCTCAGGGAAGAGTGCTGTTATTACATCAGAGTCAGGGCTCGTAGAGCAAAACATCGATAGGTTAACCCGCTTAAGCAAAGCCCTCCATGGCCATGGAAGGAAAAACCACTCCCCGTTTGGCTGGCTGGAATCCCTCTTAGCCACCGGGTTGTTGCTCCTACTAGGGCCGTTAATCCTTATCTAGGTTTTCTCTTAGCCCCATGCTTTCTCAGGTTTATCCAGCAGCACATACAAGAACTGTCCAGGGTCGCAATAAGCCAGCTTCTTCTCCACTCCTACACCCACCTGCCCACCAGCCCCCCTTCTGCCCACTCCAGTGCATCCCCTATCAGCAGGAAGCAGACAGACAGACTACAACGTCCATCATCACCCAAAAGGTTGGAATGTTAGGCAGAAACGGGAACTGGTGGGGCAGGCTAGTGGAGCAAGACCCTAACGACAGTGCTCAACGGTAGCATCAACTCCTGACTGGCCTTTGAAGCCCTGACGCAGATGGATGGCAGGTCCCATAGCATTGTTACATTGTTATATGGTTATTGAGTTCTAACTGCCCACCTTGCAGAACAGCCAAACTGCAATGGAAAATTCTTCAAATGCCCTTACCGAAGACCAGCACTATAAAACCCTTCATCTCCCTCCTGGGCAGCGTGACTTCTCTGGCCCCAATTCAGGGACCAGTGAACCTCGCCTGGGAGATCTGAAATAAACCTTTGAAACGGTTTTCTCCCTTTGCCTTCTTTCCAAATCAACCTCACATTGTGGTTTCTTGTAGTAAGGTTTTGTGGTTTCCTTTAAACAAGTATTTTGTTTTTCTGGTTAGGTTTGCTCTTTTTAAAAATTTTTAAAATTATTATTATTTTTTTTTTTAGGTTTGCTCTTAAGTGTTTAACTTTTGGGTGACTTTTTCAAATGATATTGTTTTCTTGATTTCTTTTTAGAGCTCACTTAGCTAGCACCCAGGAGTCTGATTCCTGCGTGGTGACCCTGTACCCGTCCACAGTGCCGAGTCTTTCGATCGGTTTCAGCAATTTTCTTGTGGAGTCTTCGGAGTTTTCTAGGTTTAGAATCATATCATCTGAAAATGAGAGACTTTTCCTTCTTTGCCTTTAATTTTCCTTTGTTGCCTGTAGCGTTGGCTGAGGTTTCCAGCACAATATTGAACAAGAGTGGGATTAAAGGGCATCCTTATGCAAGGAAAATTCCTTAAGTTCTTCTCTATTGAGTGAGATGTTGGTGGTTGGCTTTGCAGACACACCCTTTCTTATGTTGAAGAATTTCTCTGCTATCATTCTGTTCTTTTGTTTTATTTATATGATGATTACACGGATTATTTTCTAATGCTGAACCCTCCTTGCATACCTGGTATGAATTCCACTTGGCCATTAAAAAAAATATTTGGTTGGATTCTATTAACTAGAATTTTGTTGAGAATTTTTGCATTCATGATCATGAAGGGAATTTGGTCTCTAATTTTCTGTTTGGCTGATATTCTTGCCAGATTTTCACATTAGGGGGATGCTTTCTTCATAAATGAATTTGGGAGTTTTCTATAGTTTTGGAATAGTTGGAATAAAATTGGTTTTAGAACTTTTCTTCATACTTGGTAGAATTCACAAATGAATCTGTCTGGTTCCAGATACTTTTAGTTGTTGCGGGGAGGTTTAAATTTACCTGAGTGGTTTCTTCTTTTGTCATGGGTCTGTTCAAGTAGGAAATGTACTTCTAGAACTTGGCCCATTTCTTCTAGGTTTTCAAGTTTGAAGGAGTTATTGAGTCATCTCTCTTAAATTTTCTGTTGATTCTGTCATCACCCATTTCATCTCTTATTCGTGATATTTGCATCTTCTCCTTTTCTTCTGCTAAATTTTCCAGTGATTTGCCAATTTTAGTCATCTTTCCAAAGAATCAGCTTATTGTCCTGTTGATTCTTTCTATTGTTTTTCTGTTTTAATCTTTAATATTTGTTTCCTTCTTGTGAGAAAAACGCATTTATTTTGCTGCCTTTCTTCTCTTTTTTAAGGATGGTGATTAAGTGTTGATTTAGGTCCTTGCTTCTCTGTGTTGCTATAAATTGCCTTCTGAGTACTGCTTTCACTGTACCCCAAGTGTTTTGATATATTGTAATTTTGTTCTTACTTGTTTTGAAGATGTTCATTGTTTGTCTTTTCGATGGCCCAGTAGTTTTTATGCCAGATGTTGCAGTTTCCTGTATTTAATTCCCCACCCAACCCCCTTGATCTTCCAATTGTGTGATCTGAGATACCTTGTAATACTTTGATGTCTAGGCTTGTTTTTTGGCCTACCCTATGATTTATTCTGGAAAATGCCCTATGTGTACTGGAAAAGATGTCTCGTGGGCTGTTGTTGGGTGAAGCACTGCACTCTGTGAGTGTGTGTCTGCTTTGAAGGCCTGAGCAATTTCTCACAGCAGATTCTCGAAGAGAAGTTTGTGAATCAGGATCTGTGGGCTTCTGATAATGTCTAATGTCAGTCACTAAGGCCACAGTACCAAGCCTGTAACAATGATGTTGCTGAAATGTGTTGTGCTGACAATTGTACGATTCTTCTTGATATGAATGAATGGTTAAATTGTGCGATACGAGCAGTGTCTGCCAAGAAGACTATTTTCAAGAAGACTGAAGATGGGCTGCCTTCTCAGAGCAGAGTCTGCTCTAGTGACATGGATGGAGTCAAGCCTGCAGGCGTAAAGCCTTTAGGACCTTCATTTGCCAATGGGGTCTGACTCAAAATGAAAAGAAATGGCTGCAGACATCAATTAATCATGTAAACCTGGAATATAAGAAGTATGAATCTAGGAAAGTTGGAAGTTGTCAAAAATTAATTGGAACACATAAAGATTGATATTCCAGGTGTTAGTGAGCTGAAATGAACTGGTATTGGCCATTTTGAATCAGAGAATCATATGGTTTACTATGCTGGTGAGGATAGACTCAAGAGGAATAGTGTTGCACTCACTGTCAAAAAGGACATTTCAAGATCTATCTTGAAGTGCAATGTTGTCTGTGATAGGATAATATCTACTCACATACAATAAAATCTAAAACTATTATTCAAATTTATGCACCAACCACTAAAGCTAGTGATGCAGAAATTGAAGAATTCTACTGATGTCTTCAGTCTGAAATGGATCAAATATGCAATAAAGATGCATTGACAATTATTGGTGATTGGAATGCAAAAGTTGAAACAAAAAAGAAGGAACAGTAGTTGGGAAATATAGTCTTGGTGATAGAAACTATGCTGAAGATCACATGATAGAATTTTGCAAGACCAACAAAACTTGTACATAACAAATAACTTTTTCATCAACACAAACATGTGGACACCTCCTGCTGTAATACACAGAAAGCAAATAGACTACATCTGTGGGAAGAGAAGATGGAGAAGCTCAATGTCAGCAGTTAAATCAATTGCTCACATTTAAGTTCAGGTTGAAGCTGAAGAGAACCA
>NW_022103935.1:226878-241626 GCF_000313985.2 Echinops telfairi | reverse complement strand
AGATGTCGGACAGGGCAAGATATGACAAAATAATAATTTATAAATTATCAAGGGCTCATGAGAGAGGGGGGAGTGGAGAGGGAGGGAGGGGTAAAAATGAGGCGCTGATGCCAGGGGCTTAAGTGGAGAGCAAATTTTTTGAGAATGATGAGGGCAATGAATGTACAAATGTGCTTTACACAATTGATGTGTGTATAGATTGTGATAAGAGTTGTATGAGACCGTAATAAAATGATTTTTTAATAAAATACACTGAGTCACTGTACCAAAAGGAACAAGTTGATGTTCCACCATTTAAAAAATTAGCATATAAGCAAGAACCAATGGTATTTAATGAAGAATTTCAAGCTGCACTTAAAGCATTAACCAAAAACAAGACTCCAGGCATTGATGGAATACCAATGGAAATGTTTCAACAAGCTGATGAAGCACTGGAAGCATTCATTCCTTTATGCCAGAAACTTTGGAAAACAGCTTCTTGATCGACCCACTGGAAAAGATCCATATTTGTGTCTATTCAAAAAGAAAAGTGACCCAACAGAATTCACAAGTTACAGAACAACATCACAAATATCACATGCAAATAGAATTTTGCTGAAGATGATCCAACAACAATTGCAGCACTACATTGACTGGGAGCTGCAAGAGGTTCCGGCTGGATTCCGAAGAGGTCATGGATCAAGGGATATCGCTGCTGATGTCAGATGGATCTTGGCTGAAAGCAGAGAGTACCAGAAAGATGTTTACTTGTGTTTCATTGACTGTGCAAAGACATTCGACGGTGTGGGCCATAATAAACTAAGGATAGCCTTGAGAAGAATAAGGATTCCAGAACACTTGATTGTGCTCGAGGAACTCATACATGGATCAAGAGACATTGTGGGAACAGAACAATGGAATGGTGCGTGGTTTAAAATAGCAAAAGATGTGTGTCAGGATTGCATCCTCTCGCATATTTGATTTATATGCTGAGCAAATCATCAGAGATGCTGGATTATAAGAAAAGAATGGGAGGAAGGCTTCTTAACAATCTGTGATATGCAGATGACATGGCCTTGCTTGCTGAAAGTGAGGAGGACATGCAGCCCTTGCTGGTGGAGATCAAGGACTGCAGCCTCAGTGTGGACCACTGCTCAATAGAAGGAAGACCAAAATGCTCACCGCCGGACCAGCAGTGACCATCCTGAGTGAAGGAAAGACGGGAGCTGCGGAGACTCTGACCTTACTTAGATCCACAATCGACGCCCATGGACACAGCAGATGAGGTCACGGGCCGCAGTGTATGGGGTAAGTCTGCTGCACAAAGCCTCTTTGCAGTGTTGAAAAGCAAGGACGTTACTCTGAGGACCAAGGTGCACCTGACCCAGCCACGGTCTTCTCATGTCTCTTAGCAGACCGAGCACGTTCCGTCTCCGTGTTTCTTGGTTGCTGGTTTGTTTTCTGTTGTGACGAGGTGCTGGGCTTTGCCCAGAGCTTGTTCTGCATCAAGTGGTCAAGCCGTCTTGTGGCAGGGGTGCCACACAGATCGGAGTCCGCCCTCCCTCCACTGAGGGTGACAAGGCAGGGAGCCAAGCCTACCGCACAAGCAAAAAGATCCTGAGGGCCTTGGAAGGTGACACGTGGCCCATCTCTCTGAACAATGGAAAAAGAGCTGTTTTGTTTAGTTTGTTTTTTACCTTTAGAATTGTTTTATTAAATCACAAGTGTATAGCAGCTTCTTAACTCTACACACTCACTTACATTTTTGAAGGAAGACATTGTAAGGTAGTGGAGAGGCGCCAGAAACCAAATCAGTCGAATTAGAACAAACAGGCTTTAGTAGGGAGAAAAACCCCAGCCTGGGCGAAGTCCCACAGTCCACAACATCTGGGCTGGGGGAGTCGCATTGCAGGCTACAGGGCTGCTGCTTATATGGACAGGTATGTCCGGGTTCCTGGAATGCAAGGTGTCTTCCCGGTTCCAGGTGTATTTGTGCCGGGTGCAGAGTGGTGGGCAAGAACAAAGCGGGCACTGAGTCAAACGGGCCGTGCTGGGTGCAGAGTGGCGGGTTGAAAGCAAAGTGGACACTGAGCCAAACGGGCCATGCCGGGTGCAGAGCGGCAGGTCGAGAACAAAGCAGGCCATTAGCCAGTTCGGGTCAGCTCTGCAGGTGTGTGTGGGAGATTCAAGGCCACTTGCTGCTAGTTGTTTCAGCCAGCTCTGGTCAGCTCCGCACGGGTGAGGGAGACTCAAGGTCACTTGTTGCTAGAAGCCAGCCTGGTATTGATCCGGACATACAGACATTATATCTTATTAACCATGATCCTGGCCAATAGCTTTTCAAACCTCTAAGAACATCTTAAAAAAGATTTCACATGTCACCTGAAACTTACAAATTTAAACATTATCAAAGCAGTTTTGAAGGGAGTTTAGGTGGGAAAATCATTATGTTTATTCATAAACCAAAAAACCCCAAGCCTAATTCACTGCCTTTGAGTCAATTCTGACTCATAATGACCCTTTAGAACAGTGGTTCTCAACCGTCCTAATGCCACGACCCTTCAATACAGTCCTCATGTTGTGGTGGCCCCCAACCACAAGATTATTTTCGTGCTACTTCATACCTGTAATTTTGCTACTGTTATGAATCATAATGTAAATGTATGATATGCAAGATGTATTTTCATTGTTACAAATTGAACATAATTAAAGCATAGTGATTAATCACAAAACAATATGTAATTCTATATTGTGAAATATTTATTTCTAATGACAAATGAAATTTTGTCTTGAAGTATGCTGTAGTGTGGGTAACTATCTTAATATAACAACTACATTGTGACATTTTGTATGTAAACTACATTGTGACATTTTGGGACTGTATGCGTAAAAAGCCAACGTCAGTTCGGAGGTTGAGATAGCTCCTTTCCCACCAGATCAGCAAATCTGCATGTGGGTGGACCCGCCTGGAGACAACAGAGCAGTGGTGTCTCCGTTCCTAAGACCATCAGATATATGTGTTTAAAGGTCGTTCAACCCCCAAAGGGTTCGCGCACCCACAGGTTGAGAACTGCTGCTTTAGAACAAGGCGGATCCGTCCCTCTGGCTTTCCAATTATGTTTCTACAAGAGTAGTAAGCCTTGTCTTTCGCTTGTGGAGCAGCTGGTGTTTTTGAACCTCTGACCATGTGGTTAGCTGTCCAACACCTAACGAACCACACCACCCGGGCTCCTGTCCATGAACCCCAAACCAAATCAAACCCACTTCCATCAAGCTGATTCCCACTCAGAGCCACCCTATAGGACAGGGCTTGGCCTCACGTCCTCTGGGCGTGTTATCAGGAGAGACCTCTCCCTGGAGAAGGACGTCCTGCTCAGCAGCAGGGCAGCCAAACAGAGGGAGGCTTCCAGGAGAAGGACTGACACACTGGCTACAGCAATGGGCTCAGGCCCAGGAACAATCGTGAGCACTGCAGGGGCCGGGCAGCGGCCACTGTGGTCAGAACTGCCTGGATATCTCCTAGCATGGGACGGAGGCGACCTGCCCCTGAGCGTTTCCGAGACATGCCTCCTCACAGGAATAGAAAGCCTTGTCCGTCTCTTGCGGGCGGCTGGCGGTTCCCACTGCAGACTTTGCGGTTAGCAGTCACAGTGTGACCACTAGGCCACCGGGGCTCCTTCATTCATGAGTACAGGTGGGGAATTCCAGGAACTGGACCTACTTGGGCCGAGCTACAGGGATGGCACCTGAGCGACAGGTGTTCAAAGATGGAGTCCGACAATTAAAAAATTCAAATATGGCGAGGAGAAAAGTATCAGAGCTAAAACTATGAGCAACCAATTATGGAGGACAGTGAGAGCCCAAAACCCATCTGCAAAAGTACATGTCAGACCAAGCCGCTGGCAGATCCACCCTGGCCAAAGGCAAGAGTCCAGAACAGCCCTGCTATCAGGCAGAGACGGTGGCAACCTTGATGCTGCTGGATCGAACTCGATGCTTGGCCAGTCGGCCTCCCTAGAGACACGACCGGAATTTGTACTCGGTGAAAGTGCCACCTAGTTGTTCTGCGCCAGAAGCGTCCTCCCTGGCTTCTTGAATGGTAATGGGGCCTCGTCCCACAGACACGTTATTTGTATTTTTGCCTGTGCACTAGTATGATCTTATCTTTACCACCTTGGTGCGATTTGTTTTTCCTTTTCTGTGGGTTTCCCAGCTGTGAGCACCCGATGACAATAACTGATACAAGGTAGTGTAGGGAGTGCAGGGGTCGGGGATGGGGAATAAATAATGAAGTTGGGCAATGGAAGGGAGCACTAGAACTGATCGTGACGGCACAACTCGTTTTAAAGGTGATTTATCTGTGGGTGTGGGGGTGTGGCGCTCTAGGATAGATGTGGTGGTGAGTGTACGATTCCCCTTGATATGACTGAACGATTCAGTTGTATGATATGTAAATTATGTGCTGATACACTGTTGGAAAAAACCTTTTTTGTTGTTGTCTGTGATAATAGATTTGTAAACAGAATGTGTCATTTTAACCATGTTAAGTGAACAATTCAGTGATGTTAATGATAGTCGGCGCTGTATAAGCATTAAAAAAGTGAGTCGAAGGCAAAGGTGACTGGGTAGGCTGTCATCCCTTATTATGGGATGGTGCACATGGGCCAGGCAGCTGGTCCTTCAGGTGCAGTCATCTGTCTGGGTGTTCTTTGCTCTCTTGGTTCACGTCAAGATCACATGTCTGGTCCTATGGCGAGAGTGAGGGGTTCAGTGGGTGCCCGCTGTGGAGTGAGGTGTGGAGCGGAAGCACGGAACACTGAGAGGAGAGCCAGAGGCATCCTCCCTGTGGGGGAGACCGTGGCACGGACACAGGCCCCTGTGATATTGAGCTGCATGAAGGGCAAGGCTGAGCCCACACGGGTTGGCTTGAAGAAATTCCCCAAAGGCCCAAAGGCATCTGAGCCTGGACAATGGGAATGTGTGTGTGTGTGTGTGTGTGTGACATCAGCCTCACCCCATCTATCTCGGTTTCCCTCCTTCCTTCTGTGTCTGTGGTAGGTCACTTTGACTGGCTTTTGACATCCCAACCCACCTTTCCATTCCCAGAAGCACTGTCTGTGGAGCATGACCCTGGGCATGTGGTGCAGGATTCAATGTGCTCGCTTTCCGGGGGCGGGGGCTGCATGCTTCTACAAGGGGCACATGCCTGCAGGTTTGTTTTCATGCGGCACGTCGCAGCACCATCGGTCGCGGTGCTGTTCTGCCCCATCAGACAAGTGGAGAAGTGTTTGGGGCAGGTGGAGAAAGATCCGGCCAGCTCCTCTCCGGATGCTTGCAGGTCGTCGTGGGGAAGCTGCTGGGGCTGCGCTGGCCTGTGGGAGTTCGGGGCTGAGTTAGTGGTATCTTCCGTGTCTACTGGGAGTCTCTCCTTGACTCAGCTGGGGGCTTGTCTTTCTAGGCATCTCTCCATGTCATCTGGGCTATCTCATTCGTGGGCCCACGAGCGTGGTTGGCAGCCCCTTCCTCAGCGTGTTTGTTTCTTGTAAGACCACCAGGACAGCGCCCATTTTCGGCTCAGATTGTAGTAACTCCCTCGGTTTGAGGTTTCTTGGTTTCGTTCACGTTTTCCCCCCTAGTATCTGCTTTATCTTTGCTCTCACCTTTAAATGTGGCAAATGGAAAACTGGGCGGGGGTGGGGGGCAGTGTATTTGGACAAACTCTCAATCTTCAGACTCGAAGGCATCTGGGAGGCCAGGGCTCCTGCGGAGGGAACCTTCACGTTCCTGGGTTGGAGATGCGTCCCACTCATATCCTCCTAAGTGAAAGTCATTCCCCTCAATGTCCCCCCATAATAACGCCAAATTTAAGGTGCTGTTTGCAAACACATGGTCTCTTCTTACTCTATGCTTGAAGGCTCCTTGCCTGAAGGTTGTCTGCCATCCAGAGCAATCAGGCCCTCTTGTCTGATCCACCTTAAGTAAGGCCCCCTGCTCCCTTCTGATAAGGATCATGGCTTGTTCCCCTGGAGAAGAGCTCAAAGACCCCTAAAGTCAAGCCAACGCAGAGGACCAAGGTTAGGCTGTCGTCTTGATTCTAGAGCCTGCCCACCTTGTTACATATGTGTTTTCCTATAACATGTGTACCCTAGTGCACCCCTTCCTATTGCGTGACACCCCCAGCTCATCCCCTCCTGTTAGGTACAGCCCCTTCCTGTTCCGTACGTGCATACTGTGGCCAGTGTGCCCCAGGTCTGTGAGAGAATAAAGCCCGTCTCATTCTGGTTCCGGTCATTCCAGAGGAGGTGAGGCCTGGCATGCCTTATCTTGTCTGCTGTCTCTTTAATGCAGCCCTCAATTACACCACCGCCCCTTTGGACCCTTTCAGAGCTGTCCCCCTCCTGCTCCCAGGAGTGTCTGTGTGGCTACCTGGCCCTTGGCCAGTGATACTGTGCAAATGTTGCTAATGGTACCGGAGCGCTCTCCACACCATCCGGATGGGTTAGATTGTGCTGTGGCGACAAGCGGCGGTCCCAGAAGCACGAGTGGCACAGAGGGCGGTGAGCTGGACCCTGAGCTGAAGGTTGGCAGTCTTGTTAGGGCTCTAGAGTGGTTGGCCTCGGTTCTTACTTCGCAGCGCTGAAAGAATTCACTTCACGCGGAGAAGCACTTTTGTAAATCCAAGCAACTTTTATGAGAGAAAAGAAAAGTTTCAGGAATTACGGTCTCCAAAAAGCACACACTGTTTCTGGAAAGCCTGCAGATGGAGAGCTCAGAACGGAAGGTGGCTGTTTCAGGGGAGCTCAGAAAAGCAGGGGGAGGACTGCTGGACCAGGAGTGTGGGGCCAGTGTGAGGAGCAGAGCGGAGCAGGAACCAAGAGCAGCAAATCCCCAGAGAGTGAGCGGGGCCGCAAGTGGGCACGCAGGTCCTTACGTGTCCGCCTGCCCTCCCACAGGGAGAATCTCACCCTCCACTCGCAGCACACATGGGGCAAGAGAAGTGAGACTGCCCTGCCCTCAGCCTGTTATTTATGCCCACCAGCTGGGGAGGCATGGTTGAGGGTATTGGCCAATCTTATTGGCTGAGTTTAAGCATACCTGGGGGATGTCATGTGGTTGGTGCCTAGCATTGTGTGTGGGCCCAGGTTGGATCTCCTCATAAATGTCTAATTAGTGTCCCTGATTTCTTTCCAACCCTTTCATTGTGGCGCAGACAGCTAATTTCCATGTAGTGCAGGCATTTGGTGGAGACAACCCCCTGTGGCCTTACTCTAGCCCCCTGCCAGTCTGAAGCTGGGGAGGGAGGCTGGGCCACGTGTTTCTGCACAGGCACAGCCTTGAAGACCCCACGGGGGAGTTCTCTGCATACAGGTTTGCCACGAGCCAGAACCAGGAGCACCAACACCCCACCGGCACCAGTGACCTTTGAGGGAACTTTGCTGCCTGGCCGGCCATGAGTGCTTGGTGGGGGGTGGGGGGGTGGAGGTCCATGTCCAGTGGTCACTCAGGGACCCAGGCTGGAGGCTCCTCCCAGCACAGGCTCTGGGGGTGGGGAGGTTGTGAGCAGGAGCAGGGGAGTGTGGGGAGTCGGGAGTGACACCAGTCCACCACCTCACCTAGTCACGTGGTCACACTCAGGGTTCAGCTGGTGGGCAGGAGGGCCTCTGGGTGGTGGTGAGCAGCAGGGGCTGAAGGTTAGCCAGGAGGCGAGCCAGCAAGGGGCTGGGAGGAGCAGAGCGCGTGGTGCCTCCAGGCCGCTGCTCCCCAGCCCAGGCCTGCGGGTGAGAAGAGAGTGGAGCCGCTCCTGGAGGGCAGAGCTGGGTGGCAAGAAGCCAGGAGCCTCCTGCCCTCAGGGACTCGGGCACTCTCCTTTCTCCTGACCTCCTGCTGGCACCCAGCCAAGCTGCGGCCCACATCTGTCCTCGCTGCAGTCACCACCACCATCTTCTGGAGGAAAATCACACCAGACCACGGCCACCCCCGCCCCAGCACCAGGCTCAGGCTGGCTGTGTCCCCCATTGCCTGTGGTGCGTCCACACAAGCCCCCAATGCTCTGAGGCCCTCCTGGAGGGGCCTCTCTCCCACTGTGTGGCCAACTGGAGCGTGACCCTGAACAGACAGAACAGGGCATGGCACTGGGGCACCCACCGCTCAACACCTGTGCTCTGGCTGGGCGCTCTCTTCCGGGGACCAGTCTGCTCCATGGGCCTGGGTAAGGGCTCCTTGGGAAGCAGGGCCCGCCCCATTTGGCAGGATGCTCAGCAACCGCCATCTGGAAATTCTTCCTTGTTCTTCTTTCGGGGGCTTCAGGCTTTCATGTTTCCAGCGCACAGACACCCTCCAAACCCACGGCTAGGCTACAGGCTGGACAGCAGGCGGGGGCTGAGGGTCAAGCTCAGGGCTGGGCTCAGCACAGCTGGGAGGCAAGCAATTGGGGAAGGGTATCCAGAGAAGTGTCTCCCCCCAAGCAGAAGTTCCTGACACCCACAGAGGGCACTTTTCTTGAGCCCCAGCCAGATTTTGCTGGCCTCTTTCACAAACTTCCAGCCCCCCAACTGCAGTTGGGTTCGCAGGCACCTCTGTGGCTTCCTCCGGGACTCCTGATGTTGCTTCTGGCCACCACTGACCCCAGAGGGGCCCTGTTCCTTCTCTGGGGTCCTACCCCCTCCCTTCCCCATGAGGCTTGGCTTCGTGGTACCAGTCCTTCCCAAGTCTCTCTCTGTCCTCCAGGGTCCATGGGGGTGGGGTGCATCTGGAAACTCCTTGGCCCCTTCAGGGTGAGGCTCCTGTGTCCTGGCTGCCCGTGACCAGGCCAAGCTGTCACTGAACAGACCCTCTGTCGAAGCGCCCACTGCTGCGTCCACGTGCAGAGCCAACTGACCACAGCGAAGGGCGGCTGAGCCGCTGAGCCCTGTGCACCGGCTCACAGGAGGCTGGATGCTGGCGTGTGATGGCTTTTCAGGGCCAGGGAGGGCCAGCTGAGCCAGGCAACTGCCAACCTGTTGGAGAAGCAAGGTTTGTCTCCCTGGGAGGTGTCTCGCCAGAGAAGGAAGAGGTGCCAGCCCTAGGAAAGGGTGCCAGCCCCCTGATCCCCGGGAGGGTGCTCTTCTGGGGGTTCTGTGGGACACACAGGGCCAAGCTGCAGGAGGCTAGAGAGGGCTGAGGCCTCTTTGGGGACCAGAGCTCCCGGTCTTTGTGAGGAGATGGCCTGAGATCCTGGACAGTGGCCCTGGCGGGGAGGAGCAGGCCTGCTGCCCATGAAGAAGTGACACTCAAGAAGGAGGATGTGTGCACTTACTTGGCAAGGTGGTTTTCCCAGGGCGAGGCTTATCCAGTGCACTCCGGATGTGCTGACCCCTGTGGTTTCCCCAAATGTGGGAAACTCGACTGACTGCATAATTTGTGGTAGTGGGGGATTGCGTTCACACTCTCTCCTAAAAAAGAAAGAGGATGTGCTGGGGCTGGTGGCTGGAGTTGGTGTCTGCAACTGGAGGTCTCTGTCGCAGCCAGGCAGGAGAATGGCCAATGTGGACTTGACTTGTCACGGCTTACTAGCTGCTGGCAGGGCCACAGCCAGGAGAAGTATGCCCCCCAGGAGGGCGAGGGATGCTGGGTGGGGAGGTGGGAGGGCTGGATGGGCTCTGTCCATGGATGGTGGTCTCAAGGGAGGGGCAGGAGGAGCGTGTGTGGCCACGACAACCATCCCTGAAACCAGGAAGACAATACCCCCATAGAAGAGTACTTTGGATGCTCTCGTTTCTCTTCAGATCGTATAAATCTTTCGCCTTTTACTAAAGATTTCCGTGGAGAAGAACAGTTATGAGTCTTTAACCAATTTTTTGGTGCCCTGGTTTTCCGGGGCTACACAATAAAAAAAAGAAAAAGAAAAGTACTTTGGGGGCGCCTCCCGGCTCCACTCCATCTGTCCCACATGTTGGCACTGCAGCGTGTGGCAGACAGCAGCCAACAAAGGAGCTGGCACTGCATCTTCTCTCTAAGTCTGCAGAAGTGGGGGTGTCCCACACCTGCTGCGCACCACAGCCCAAGGCCACCAGGGCTACGCAGGAGCTCTTTCAGCATAGAGGTGGCCAAAGGGGAGCGCCACAAAGGAGCCAGGCAAGGCGGGAGGGAACACAAAAGCTGGTCCCAGGAATCAGCAAGGGCTGTGTGGAGGGGGGCTGGCGTCAGCTGGCCAGGGCAGGCTAGAGAGCAGCCCACCGGCTGGCCCAGGGAGGAGGTCCCTGGTGGCTTTGACAAAGAGCTTACAGGGAGAGTAGGAAGGGCTGCTGCAGGTCATGGATGCCAGGGAGAGGCACAGGGGCCTGAGATGAGGTGGGGGCAGGCTGGGCAGCTCACCTCTCGGTCAAGCAGTTGGACACCACCAGCTGCTCCATTCCCATTGAGTGACAGTCCCAGACACCCACTGGGGTGGTTCACCCCTGTCCTGCGGGGACACTGGGAGCGGACGCGGCTGGGGGGGTGCCTCGTCAAGCCCCTTAGGTCAGCCACAGAGCTAGCGCTCTCATCAGCGGCTCAGGAGTAAGTGCCCAGCGAAGCACACTGAGTGCCCGCTTCTCAGTGGCTGAGGAGGGAATCGGGGCGGGTCTGGGAGATCCCTGTGTCCCCTTGCCTCTAGGGCAGGAGAGGCGCAGAGGTCCTGCTCTTGTCAGCAGGTACCCAGCCAGCTCCAGTTCCCAGGGGCCTTGGGAGGGCTGGGAGCCAGCCATGGTCCTGAGCCACACCCAAGGCCCACCTCTCTTCCCATGCTGCCAAGCCTGGGTGAGGTGGGGATCTGCAGGCTTGGGAGAAGGGTCCACCTCCCTGCAGGGGTGGAGGGTCAGGGAGTGAGTGTGCTGGCCTCTTCAGGGGACTTAAAGAATCGACCACACATGAGGATGGGGGTGGGGAGGACCTGGCCCAACTCCCAGGTCAGAGAAAGTCTCCAGGACCCACCCACACTGTGAGGAGGAAACTAGGAGGAGGGTGGGGGGGGTGTTGTGGGGCAATGAGCCCCTTGCTGGTGTGCTCAGGAAACAGAAACTTACCAGAAAAGGAAACCACTGAGTCTGAGAGGGGCGAATCCCCAGTTAGGACCGCCCCCAGCATCCGGGCCTCCTAAACCTGGTTCCAGCTCTACCTACCCCACTACCAACTGCCTTCAAGTTAGTGCTGGCTGCACCCCCAAACCCAGAAGATGGTCAAGGAGGAGCACGAGGTGGCTATGCTGGGGCCCCCCTACAATGCCGCCCCCCTTCAGTCCACCGTGATCAACATCCGCAGCAGCGACATCTCCGTGCCTGACCACGTCGTCTGGTCCCTCTTCAACACGCTCTTCTTCAACTGCTGCTGCCTGGGCTTCGTGGCCTACGCCTACTCCGTGAAGGTGCGGCTTCTCCACTGGGGACCCAGCGTGTCCTCACAGTGCCCTGGGCGCAGGTGGCAGGGGCAAGCAACAGACTGTGTGCGCCCTGCGTGTGTCCCGTGTGTAGATGCCCTGTGTGTGACTGTGTGTGCGTGCATCCGTGTGTGCGGGCATTCTGCAGACTACTGTGCTGCCTGTCTGGCTCCTGTCTGCGTGGGTCTTGGGAAGGGCCCCTCAGCTCCTGTCTGTGGTCACCTGCCGGCCTGAGGTTGGCCAAGCTTAGTCTCTTCCCCAAGGCATTTTCCCTCCCTCCCAACCTGAGAGAGACATTGGGGCAGGTGCTCACCTGGTTTAACACCCAGTGCTCTCACTCGGGGACCTGGGGGTGGGGGGCGGTGGCAGGGCAGCACTAGGACCTCAGCAGAGGGAGACAAGCCCATAGCTCCAGGCTGGCGCTGAGGGGCTAGGAGAAGGCCCCACCCCAGCAGAAAGAGGGGTAGAACTGTCCTGCTGGGGCGCCAGGGCTCAGTGGGGGTCCCCATGGAGGGGAAAGCCTGGGGGAGGCTGCACTGAGGGCAGAGGACCTGGGGGGTGGGGAACCTGGGTCCCCCCCATCAGCTCCAGGCTCCCAGCAGGCCCCTCCCAGGTAACCTCCACATCTTGTCTCCCCCAGTCCAGGGACCGGAAGATGGTGGGCGACATGATTGGGGCCCAGAGCTACGCGTCCACCGCCAAGTGCCTGAACATCTGTGCCCTGGTCATCGGTCTCTTGCTGACCATCGGGCTCATCGTTCTTCTCGCCATGGGCACAGTGATCAGCATACACGCCCTGTCACAGATGATGAGACGTAATGGCTACTAGTTGCTGCGTGATGCTGTGTCCTGAGCCCTTAGTCCGGCGTCTACTCTGTTGGCCCTCCACCCTCTGTTCTCAGTGGTTTGCCCACGTGTACCTGACAATAAACCATGTCCCTAAAGTGTCCACTTATGTAAGTGGTTCTCAACCTTTCTAATGTTGCGACCCTTTCATACAGTTCCTCATGTGTGGTGATCCCCCCCCTATAAAATTATTTTCGTTGCTGTTTCATAACTGTCATTTTGCTACTGTTATGATTCGGGTGACCCCTGTGAAAGGACCATTCGACCCACAAAGGGGTCTCAACCCACAGTTTGAGAACCGCAGGTGTCCGTGATGGTGCTGTCATGTTGCCAGGGAGGCCCCCTGTCCTCTGTCCAGCCTGTGCCTGAGCCGAGCTGAGGCTTGGCTGACGAAGCCGGTCCTGTCCTCAGGCCGGGGTTTCAGGCCTCAAGTGAAGTGAGACCACAGCTGGAGGGGGGCTTGACTGGGGCCCCTCTGGCCACCAGGTCTGAGCCCCGGGATAGGGTAGGTTCTGGTGGGACAAGAGACTCTGTGTCCAGTCCACGCAGGATGCCTCTGGGCCTCACACAGGGGTGCAGGGACTCTGACTCTGTAACGTGTCTTGGGGAAGCCTGCTAGTTGGGCCACAGGAAAAGGGGCTGCACATGGCCCCTCCACTCCCTGCAGAGAGAGGTCAGGGGCAGGCTCCTGGGAATCTGAGGCGCAGGGCATCTGGGGACCCTCTCCATGACCAGCCTTCAGGCTGGTCTCGGTTGTGGGGCCCTCTGGCACAAACACACCCCATCGCAGGGGACAGTAGCAGATCCTGCCTGCTGCTGCCAGCAGCTTTTTCTCCATTGGCAGTTTTCATGCTGGACCCTGCTTCTGCCCTCACAGTGGGGTGCCCTGCTCTGGACAAGAGCCCTGGAGTCCCACAGCCCATATTAGGAGGCTGAGGGCCCAGTAGGATGGGGGGTGGGCAGCTCTGCTGACGGTGTGTTCCCCCACCTATCCTGGATCTAGAGGACTAGCTGCTTGGGAGGGGACACAACGGACTCGAGACCCCCGCCTGCAGCCCACGGGAGCCTGGTGAGAGCCTAGGAAAGGGCTGATCTGTGGGAGACCTAGTGCTGCCGAGCAGGGCGCAGCCCATGGTTCAGAAGCGGGGGACCCCCGCGTGCCGGGTTGGTGGTGGGCCCAGGTGGGAAGAGGTGGTGGTGAAGGTGGGGGGGCAGGCGGGCACATCGCTTCCGCTGGGGCCCACCTCCCTCTGAGACCAGGCCCCCAGGGCGTCTGGGAATGGGGACCCGAAAAGTGTTTGTGAGGCAAGGCACGACCTGCAGCAGGCTGGGCTCCCGGAGAGGCAACTCCCAGTCCTGCTCCAAGACCCACCCATACCGCGCGAAGAAGCAGAAATCGAGGTGGCCCCGGGCATCCTACTCCCCTCTCCCGGCCCCGCCTCCAATTCCATTCCCCGCCCCCTCCCGCCCGTCTCCTCCTCCAAGCCTCTGTGCTCCAAAGCCCGGAAACCGAAACTTCTGGGAAACGGGAACTCCCCGTGATTAGGAAGGGAGCTAGAGCGACCTCAGTCCAGGCTCCACCGACCCGGGGCACGGCGGGTCCTCCTCGGCGACATGAACCACGCGCCCCAGCCCTTCCTCCCGCGCGCCTCCGGGCCGCCCCCGACCTACCAGGTGCTCAAGGAGGAGCACGAGGTGGACGTGTTGGGGGCGCCCCCCACCCCGGGCCCGGCGCCCACCGTGATCAGCATCCGCAGCGAGGTCTCCGTGCCCGACCACGTGGTCTGGTCCCTCTTCAACACGGTGTTCCTGAACATCTTCTGCCTGGGCTTCGTGGCGTTCGCCTACTCCGTGAAGGTGTGTGGCCCTGGGGCACCAGCCAGGGGGACTCTGCTGCGAGGGTGCACTGGGTGTCCTCTGTCCCGTGGGGCCTGCCAGGGGCCTGTGTGTGTGTATATGTATGCCTGTGTTAGTGTTAGTGTGTGCGGGTCTGTCCAGTGGGGCCTGCGTGTGTGCACTTGCTGGTGGTGTGTATGTTCTCGTGTGTCTATGTGAAAGCATGTGCGGGTGTGCATGTCACGTGCATGCGTTAGTGTGTGCGGTGTTTCAGAAGAGCTGTGCCCACCCTGCCCCTTGGCAAAGGCTCCCAGGCTGCCTCGGACTCAGCCCTCTCCTAGGGGACCCGTGGGAGGGGACAAAGATGGGACCCCAGCAGTGGTCAATGCAGATGAACCTGGAGTGCCCCGGGGGTCATGAGGGCTGTGAGGATGCCCTGCCCCAGCAAGGAGTGGTCAGGAACCACCTTAGCGGGGCTTCGGGAAGCATGCTGGGGGAGGGTGCCCCAGACTGCCCCGAGGATACCCGGGTCCCCCCATCAGCTCCAGGCTCCCAGCAGGCCCCTCCCAGGTAACCTCCACATCTCATCTGCCCCAGTCCAGAGACCGGAAGATGGTGGGTGACATGATTGGGGCCCAGAGCTACGCGTCCACCGCCAAGTGCCTGAACATCTGTGCCCTGGTCTTCAGCCTCCT
>NW_022103935.1:224581-226430 GCF_000313985.2 Echinops telfairi | reverse complement strand
CCCTTCCCCTGTGGCCAGGCTTTTGGTTTGGGGTCCCCACACCCTCACATCTGGACTGTTCCCAGTGGTTTGCCCATGTATACCTGACAATAAACCATGTCCGTAAAGTGTCCATGTGTGTGATGGTGCTGTCATGTTGCCAGGGAGGACCCCCTGTCCTCCGTCCAGCCTGTGCCTGAGCCCGAGCTGGTCCTGTGACCTCAAGTGAGGTCACAGCTGGAGGGGGGCTTGACTGGGGCCCCTCTGACCACCAGGTCTGAGCCCCCGGATAGGGTGGGTTCTGGTGGGGCAAGAGACTCTGTGTCCAGTCCACCCAGGATGCCTCTGGGCCTCACAGGGTTGCAGGGACCCTGACTCACAAGCACTCTGACATGTCCGGGGGTAATCCTGTAGTGACCTGACATGCTCAGTGTACATGCTGTTGTGGATTGGGCAGGCCTGAATCAGCCCACTCTGCCCCAGGGCTCAGAGAAGGGACAACACTGGCCCCTGTTGGGGACACTGAGGGGAAAAGTATCAGACCCAGTTGGTTCTTCTTGGGCTCCTCCTGAGGGACAGCCCCAACCCTCGGAGTCCTTTCCACACTACTGACTGGAAGCCACAGGGAGTGCGGTAGGGAGCAATCCCAATGCCAAAGGTTGGCAACCCCTGTAGGAGCGTCCCCAGGAGGCTGAACCAGAGCCTAGACCTGGGCCTCTGATGGGGTAGAGTGGCATGAGGGTAGCCAGGGATGCCCTCAGCTAGATTCAGAGGGAGAAGTTGCCCCTTGGGCAGATAGGAACACACAAGACAGGGGGATGCACATGGCCTCTTCCTCCACCCTCTGTAGGGGACTTTGGGGGACACAGGGTGGCCAGGGACCCTGCCCATGGCCAGCCTTCCAGTGCCAGGAGACTAGGCAGGGCACCCGGCTCAGCTCTGTGCTGGGGTGTGTGCCGTGATGGCAGGGAGGCTGAGCCAGAGCATTGACTGGGTCCAGGTGGCTGAGGCTGTCCGAAGGGCCATTACTACAGAGCTGGTGGGGGGAGGGGGTGACCAAATTCACCACCAAGCCCTCTGCTATGGAGTCCAGTCCAACTCTGAGACCTTAGAGGACAGGGTAGAGACAACTGGTCCAGGAGGTTTCTGAGACTTTCCCCCCAACACACAATACAATTTAATCTTGTCAAGAAAAATTGCACAATCATTACCACAATCAATTGTAGAACACTTTCTACCCCCTGCCCCCATGATTAAAGCACCTTAAAAATGAGTTGTGTATTCACAATCCGTTCTTGTGCTCCCTCCCGAGACAGTAAATCTTTCCGGAGCAGACAGCCTCCCTGTCCGTCCCTCCACAGCAGCCTGTCCTTTTGAACTGCAGACTAGATGTGACCCAGTGGCTGCCCCAGGGCACAGCGATTACCTCTGAAGCAGCTGGCTGTCTTTTCAAAGGGTCAGAGGTCCTAGAGGAAGAACTGACCTTCATCTTCATGTCTTTGTTCCAAACCCCACTCACTGCCATTGAGTCATTTCTGGCCCAGCGAGTTTCCAAGGTTGTGGCTCTTTCCAAGGAGGTAGAACGCCTCCTCTGTCCCAAGGAGCAGCTGGTGGTGTTGAACTTCCCATGCAGTTAGCAGCCCAGGTGTAACCACTGCTGGGCCAAGTCCACTTGTCCCTTGAGGGGGCTCATTTTGCCCTTCCTGAGGGCAAACAGCCTCTCCACACTGGCTGTCCCTACTTCTGGGGCTGTACAGGTCAGTGGGGCAGCTCAGCAGTCATTAGTGTGGAAAGGACCCAGGTGGGGTGGTCACTTCAGCCCCATTCTGGCTGACTGCAGGCCTACAGATCCAGCCCTCTAAACTTCGGG
>NW_022103935.1:213493-220907 GCF_000313985.2 Echinops telfairi | reverse complement strand
GAGCTCATCCTAGTCCATGTCCCCCTGTCCCCCAGCCTGCTGCAGGTCCTTGGCCGCCTCCTCGCAGTGAGAGCCTCTGTCTGGTCCCCAGTGCCAGGTACCAGGAAGGAAGTGACCCTGATGAGGCGTCTTAGAGGCAGGTGGACCCCATGGCCAGAGGCCATGCTTCAGGTGGGCTTCAGTGGGGCCTGCTAGAGGGGCTCCCCAGGTAATGTCTTCCTGGGCCTGCTGGAAGGGCTCCCAGAGGCAAACCTCCCCATTCTGAGAGGAGAGAAGAGCCTCACCACACATCCGGGCTCTAGGGCGCACCTACCCCATTCAAATGCTAATGTGAAGCGGCTCCTCCTAGAGCCTGGCTCCCCAGGAACAAACGCGCTTCACAGAGAGCTTATCTCCAGAGCGTCTGCTCCCTTTGTCCTTTATTCTGAAGGAGGGAGGCCCACCTCCTGTCTGCTGCATACCTGGTGCTTCCTAGGAGGTATTCCCCTTGGACTGTTGGGGGCTGGACCCCACAACTTTAGGGAGAGATTCTTTCCCCAATGTACTGAACCTTCAGGATCGAGTGTGGAGCGTGGGTGGTGACAGCGTTAAGACTGACCTGGGCTTTTCCTACCAAAGAGAAGGCTCTAAGTTAGTAAGCAATGGAGTTGAAGGCCGTGATCGAACTGGCTCGTGAACTCTCATAACCTTAGAAAAAGCAAGTTAGAAAATGAGAAACGGTTTGTGGGGTTACAGGACTCCTCCGCTGTGTCCCCCCCCCCAAAAAATGACTTCATGTCCTGGAGTGAATGCCAACGCATAAGTAAAGCCTCATTTTTCCGTGGAGGAATGACTGCTGGTTTTGAACCGCTGGCCTTGCAGTGAACAGCCCCATGGGCCAGCAGTCAGCATTATGCGCCAGAGCCCCTAGCCTGTAGACTACTGCAAAGCGGGGTGGAGCAGTTTTGGTAAAAATTCAGGGACACCCAGTGTTTGGGCCGGGTCCAAACTAGGCCGCCCCGTTTGGACTAAGCTGAAGCAGGTCCGGGCACTGCACATGCTTCCCTGCACCTCCCTGAGGTCAGCAGCAGAAGGCGCCAGAGAAGATAACCAGGGAAACAAGACGTTCTGGGTTAGAAGAAAGCCACAAGGAGTTGACAAGCAATTCTCCCTGTTTCCAGACCCCATATGTTAATTACCGTCATTGCCATACATTCCTCACCACTGCTTTAAAAACCCTTGCTCCCAGCGACTGAGCAGGACTTCACTGACCTGTTGGCCTAGGTCTCTGAACCTGGTCCCGGAGCCCCGCTCCCCCCTAGTAAAGCTATTTCTGTTTCTGCTCTCCCTTGTCCTGTCAGTGCTGTCTGTCTTCCTCCCTGTACCTCAGTTTCACCCTTTACACCCAGCAAGACCCACTCTGTCAGCCAAGCTCTCCCAAACCCGAGGCGCCTCATGCGGAAGACTGGGAGGGAGCTGGCCCCGTGCTGTGGAACTGTTAGGCTTCTGCAGTGGGTGACCCCTCAGTTCTTGGGGTCGCACGTTGAAAGAATTCACACCGAAGCACGTTTTGGACTCCAAGCGAGTTTTTATGACAGAAAGGAAAAGTTTCAGGCTTTACACTCTCAAAAGGGTCCCCGCTATTTCTGGAAAGCAAGCGTGCCAGGCTGTGTGGAAGCCGCATTGGATTCACAGCTGAGTGCTCCACACTGAGACACCGAACGAATGGAGACAGGATTGAGGCAGAACGTGAGGTTAAGAGCGGCGTTATTAGGGCAGGGAAAGAGCTCCCGGGAGGGAAGGGAGAGCAGACAGGGACAGAAGCATCTTGAGCGGGTCCGAGACCCAACGAGTTGGGTCAGGGACATCGCAGCTGGTCGGTGAGGCGGTGGGAGATCTGTAGGGCTCGAGCTAGGGAGGGGTACGTGGACAACAAAAAGGGAGATATTTTGCTTGCAGCTGCAGGACCTTGAGTCAGGGCAGTGCCTTTGTTGTTTGCCAACCTGCTCCCTGGCGCGCCGGGACGGGGCTGCACAGCCTTGTCTGGAGAGAGAAGCTCCTTGGAATGCTGGGGCAGAAGATGCAGACGTCAATAATGGGGGCCTTGAAGTTCTGTCCTCCTGAGGAGCCGGAGAGGGGCTGGGGGCTGCCTAGACCGGCCCGGCCCCAACAACACTAGACCGGCCCGGCCCCAACAACACCTGGGCACCTGAGGTTTCTCCAGTGGGCGAGACCTCTGTTCTTGACTCCACACGATGAAAGAATTCACCCTGAAGCCCGACTTGTAATCCAAGTGGCTTTGTTATGAAGCATAGGACATGCTTCAGGTGTTAGTCTTGAAAGGGCACCTGCGATCCCTGGGAAGCATACAAAGCAGCGCTGGGGTTCACAATTGGGCACGAACAGCCTTCTATAAAAGAGCACCCACACATGTGGAACTGGGGTGGGGGGCAATTCCAGGGACCTAGGGAGCAAGAGCGGAGGGCACGGAGGCCAGGGAGTGAGGGGCCAGCATGGGGGTGCAAGAGGGCGAGGGGGACAGCGCTGGGGACAAGAGCGGCTGTGGGCTGCGAGTAGGCCCCAGTGGGGCTCGCTCAGGTGGTGCATGTGTGCCCCCACCTTCTGACCTGCCACCGACCAGGGGCAGGATAAAAAGAGAGCAGCCTTCCCACACCCTTTCAAGCCTCTTGTGGGGTACAGAAAAGCTACTCCCCAGGTTGGCCCCCATATTGTTAGGTAGGCTAGCGTAGGGCTGGGGGATGTCTGTTAACGCATGCCCAGAGGGCCACGCTTCGGAAACAAAGGAGTGGCGCACTGCACATGCTCAGAGGTTCAGGTTTCCCGCTGGTAGGCACGGGTGGGCGCTGAACCTGGATAGGCTCACCTAGGCCAGCTGAATTCAATTCAGCCATTGGGGTCATCCGCCATGCCTCCCTACGAAATCATTGAAAAGGCAGGAGCCCAGAGTCAACCGGGACAACTTTGGCAGAACTTTGGGAGAACCCTGAGACACTTTTCCATGACTCTGTGAGCAGCTTCCAGGCAAACTGTTTCAGCATGAATTCTTTCTCGCACAGAGCCAAGGACCGAGGTAGATCTAGCTCCGGAGAGATCTGACAATATGATATGCCAACCCTAAGATGCTGCTTGCTAACACTTGGCCAATGACTATACACTTGGAGGTCAACTGCTTAGAGCTTAGCTCCCTGAGGGCGATCAGCTATCTAGAGCAATCAGACCCTATTGTCTGTCCCAACCCAGGTGGGGCCCACTCCTTGCTGGTAAGGATAGTGGATTGTTCCCCTGAAGGAGAGCCCAGAGACAAGGTCAAGCCCACTCAAGGAGGACCAAGGTCAGGCTTCCGTCTTGAATCTAGAGTCCGCCCGTCTTGTCACATGTGACCCCTAGTGCCTCCCCTTCTTATTGGGTGGACACCCCTAGCTCATCCCCTTCCTGTTGTGTAAGCCTATTGTACAGCCCCTTCCTGTTGTGATGTAATTAGGGGGGGCTTGCACATCCTCTAAGTGTACATAAGCCATGACTGGAAATATATTCACGCTCTCTGCATGGACCTGGCTGCTGTGATCATGGCTGCTCAGGAGGTGAGCAATTGCATACTTTATTTTGTCTAATGTCTCTTTAATTTTACCCCTCAATTACACAACTGCCCCTTACACCCATTTGATTGTAGGGGCTGGTACCCCGTAGCCTCTGGCTGGGAAGGCAGAGGTTGAAGGTATTGGTTGACCCCACTGGATTGGCTGGATTAAACCCACCTGGGTGATGTCATGAGTTTGGGTCTAGTTTGCACGGCCCAGGAGTACCCGCACCTGGCTCAGGGGCTTGAGTGTGAGTCTGCTCAATTTGGGGTCTTCATAGGCATCTAGTGGTTGCCTGATTTCTTCCTAACCTCCTCTATGGGGGAGAGACAACACCCCTGTCCCTAAATCTAGCTACTTAACATTTCCCTGCTGAAGGAGTATGGACCCAAATCTTTGGGGGTACTGGGCAACAATGTCTCTGGCTGCTTCATGTCTTTATAGCGTTTTGGGGTCCTCATACTTCCTACTCCGTTGGGAGGGGTTGTCCACGTAGGGACCCACGGTGGAGGGGGTTGAGGTGTCCAGGAGGGTGGCACACTTGGCTCAGTGTCATTAGTGACCCGAGGGCTTCTGGAAGAAACGGAGCAGGGGCAGTTTAGGTAAGGCTGGGCAAAGCCGTGCGATAGCAGTGCCCTTGAAGGGTGGCTGGGGGTCCCCTTGGAAGGTCTGGAAGGAAACCTCAGGCGGTCTTAGCACTGGACGACAGGCATCTGTGCGAGTTTACTTTAGACACCAGAATCGCGGCACTTACCTGCCTCGGGGTGTCGGCGAAACGCCATGTTAAGAAGTCCACCGCTGCATCTGCACTTACCTTTCTCCTTCGGATCTTGCTCCGGGACGTCCCGCTGGGACCGCTTCTACCGTTGTGCCTGGGAGTGGTGGACTTGGTCCTGAGACTTGAACGGAAGTGGGAGTGGAGAGCATTACTGGGAATCGGGGACCCATCCTTCCAGGTTTTCATAGGAGCCAGGTCTCCGGGCAGGCACAAGGGTGGTAGCTTTTCCTCCCCTTGCGCCTGGATGAGCCCGCACTGATGGAGTGCCTCCTGGCATGGGGCCACTCTGTGGCCTATCGCTGTGTGAAAGCTATCTCAGCGTCTATAGCCGGCTCTGTCACAAGGAAAGGTCGCCCGTGTAAAACTTTACAGGGGCTTAAATTCCGAGATGTAACAGAGCTCTGGGCCGTGCATCTTTCCGGTGCATCTGAGTTCCATGTGTCGGCTTCCTGAGGGTGAGCTCTAAGTGTGTGTGGGTTAATTCTCTCTGCCTGCCCTGAGGGTTGTGACCACCGGCACTGTGGAGATGAGAAGTTATTCTCAAGTGTTCAGAGGCTGCCCGAGGGCCTTGGGAGAGGAAAGCAGGACCATTATCACTTTGTAGTGATTTGGGAAGATCAAATTGATTTATTTCCCAAAGTAACCTTTTTGACACTTTGTGAGCCTTCTCAGTGTGGGTGGGATCTGCTTCGATCCACCTGGTAAAGGTGTCTATGAACACGAGAAGATGCTTGACTCCTTGGGCGACTAGGATGTGAGTAAAATCTGCCAGTCTTCCCGGGGTAGGGTCCCTTGAGCTGGGCAGGCTGGGCAAGTTGACTTCTAAGCGTCCCTGGGGGATTGCTGGCCTGGCAGGTGGGACAGTGAGCGGTTACTGACCTGATAGTTGAGGTTCAGTTGGCCCCACAGAACTGTTGAGTGAGCAGGGTCAAGGAAGGTTGATGGCTAAGATGGTGGCATTGTGGAAGCTTTTGCAACTTTCCACTGTAACCTTTGTGACAATATGCCAGGAGAAGCCAGCCCTAGCACATCATTATGGGTCCGGTAGGTGCAATTGTACAGCGATAATAAGTAAAGATTACAGTAAAGTTACAGAGAGCATGTGAGATAGAAGAGAAATATAGAAATAAATGGAGTCAGATACATTTCGTGGTAGTATGCCCACCTCAGCCCGGCTTAACTGTCCACGTGGAGGGGGAGAGTGAAAATCTTTAATGCCACCCAAGATTTCATAGTCTCTTGGGACCTGCAAGCCCCCTAATTACAGGTGAAGACATACGTCACAGGAAGGAAGGGGTTGTGCTATAGGTATTACAGTAATGGGAGGGGGCGATCTAGGGGTATCCACGCAATAGGAAGAGGAGGGATCAGGGGTATCCATGCGGCAAGGTGGGCGGATCCTAGATACAGGATGGCAGCCTAACTTTGGATGTCACAGAGCCTGTTTGACTTGATCCCTGGCTCAACTGATAGAGACCATTTATCGGTAGGATGTGAACTCCTCCTACAGGAACCAAGCTAATGGTCGCAAGTATTAGGGAGAAGCAATCCATTGTCTCCAGCAGCAGGGAGCAGGCCCTCCACTGTGGTGGGGCAAGACAGAAGTCTGGCAGAGAGTGACCTCAGGAGGATGCAAGCACCTGACCTCCCCCCACAACAATAGGAGTTTGCTGGGGTTTTCTCCCACCATCCATCAGGCCGAAGGTAGAAGTCCTGAGTTTTAGCCTGTTCCACTTCCGCAGGAAACTAATCTGGAAGAGGAAGCCAGTTTGGGGGAACTAAGGCAGTTAGGGAGACAGGGGGTTCGTGCTGAGGGCTGCCTGTCTGGCTGTCCTGTCACCTGCTCACTGGCGAGGTCCATTTCTGAGTGGCCCTTCTGGTGCCCTCAGTAGTGCACTACTGCCACTTCAGCAGGTTTTGGACAGCTTCTAGGAGTGCCCTGACTTGGTCCCCATGCTTAATGGGGCTTCGCAGCTTCTTGGAGGTAAGAAACATTTAGAAAGCTATCGTGGGACTAGGATGAGGCCCTATGACTCTGTAGGTGTGTTGCTTAGACAACACATCTCAGCCTGGAAGGGCAGCTGGACATTCAGGGGCCACTAGAAAGCTACGAGAGAGTAAAATTGTCCCGGAGGCACCTTAAGGGTTCCATAGGGCTTGACTGTGGGTTTTTCTGACACTCCTGTGATGGTGCCTGTGTGTGGTGTCAGGGGTCCAGGGAGAGAGGCAAGGACAGAGTAGGCAGCCCCCATATCTAGGAGGAAATGTACTGATGCACCTGTCTCCTCTAGGTTCACTCGAGGCTCCAGAGCAGTAAGAGCCACCTCCTGCTGTTGGGCCTCTGGGCCCGGGCTGTTTCAATCCGCAGCTAGCAGCTGCACACTCGCCTGGAAGCTGCTCCCCTCCTGGGTCTTCCCCATAGGACAGAGTGCTGCCCAATGGCCAGTTTGTTAGCAGCAATAGCATGGCTCTCACGGAGGCCTATTTCTGTTTGTGCAATCCCTTGCCCAGTGGCCCCCGTGCTGGCTTACCTGGCACTTGGTGCCTTGTCCAGGGGTCTTGGAAACCTGGGAGGCAGTCAGTGGGCCTGGTTCGCAATGGCAGCCAGTACCTGTGCATGCCTAATGTTCTTCCTTTTCTCCTTCTCCTGAGCCTGGGCTTTCTGCTCTTGGTCCCTATTGTAAAGGTCGCATTGGCACTAGTGACCCTCTCTTTAGGGTCACTCATTCAGGCCTGTGCACTAACCTCTGGCGCTTTTTTCAGACATCCGATGTAGCCTGTGTGAGAAACTTGTCTTAGTAGGACTTGCCCTTCATATGAGTCTAAGCCTACTGGTGTGATTCTCAGGGTTCTCAGCCACTACAAGCTTACAGACTTTCCTTAGGCCCATGGTTAGTGGCTGTCACTTTAGTGTAATTGGTGGCCTTTTGCCGCCCCGACGTTAGTCCATTTTTGATACACACAGAAATTGTTCCCACGCCACCTGTCATTGGGATCATTATCGTCCCAGGTGGGGTCAGTTGGAGGCACAGCTGTTTCTCCTGTTGGATACCTATCA
>NW_022103935.1:201745-213192 GCF_000313985.2 Echinops telfairi | reverse complement strand
CCCCCAACTTCTATAGGTTCAGGGACCGAGGGGGTGTAGCTGGACTGGGGGTTAAGAGGCTTCAGCCTCAGGGCCCCTTATAGGGTCCTTGGTACTCTTCGAACCAAGGTCTTCACTGCTTCTCAAGAGGCAAACGGCCTGCACACAGGGATCTCCACCCACTTTCTTGTCCTTTACTCAAGTGAGCTTCTGGCTATACTAGAGGAGGAAGGGAGAGTGTGCTATGAATGGCCAGCATTCCAGTCCCCTGGAATGTACTTGGGCCAGATGGAGTGTCTGCGGGTCAGCTCTGGACCAATAGACAGGAGGCAGTACACAAAGGCATTCCCTCTGGGCATGGATTCTTGATTGCCCATCTAGAAAACAAAATCAGCAGGAAGGTTAGATTGCCTGGTGCTCCGGGGTCTTAACCTGAAGTTCCAGCATGCGCTGTGGAACCTTGGGCCGTGGACACCCAGGTTCTGTCCGTGGCAGTGGGTTGGGGGACCCAGTCTCTGCCGGCAGGCTGGGCCCCAACCCTTTCCAAACAGGGCATTTGGATGCCACCGACTGGAGTGGCCTTTGAGGGCAGAGAGGGGGTTACTAGCCTGAGTAACTCACCTAAACCAACGAAGACAGGACCACTGCTCTGAGTGGTCTTACCACTGCCTTCAAAGGTGACCACTGGCTTATGAGTGGCCTTTGAAGAGGACCAGGGACCTGTCATTTGGCTCAGTCTAAATGCAGTCACTCTGGGGAATTTGGAATCCTTGGCTGGGCATATACTGGCCCAGTGGAACTGTATGTACCTGGAATGTAAATGGCCCGGTGAATGGGCTCATTCGCTGTGCGTAGGCCTGAGAGATACAAAACAGCTGTGCTTAAGTCTCTTGGGCAAGCTGGTATGGCAGTTACATAATTTCCTGTCAAGTTGAGTGAAGGGGTGAAGTCTAGTCTGTCAATCAGGTCATAGCCAATGAGGCCTCTGGGTGGGCATGGCCTTCTCTTAAGGATTCTGGAAAATCCTGTCTTCCTCCCTGGAGGTGGGACACACACTCTCTGCTTCACCTTCCTGTTGACAAGCCACATGGAGCCATGCAAGAGCCCTGGAGATGCTTTTACTACCACTGGGTCCACAAGACTTTCCATCCATGGGCTTGTGAGCTTCCTGTGTTTGGTGTCATTGCAGGTGCTGCGTAAGTCTGAAGAGGAATTTACAGACTGGTATTGGACACATGGGCTAATATCAGACTTAAGGACTTGATCTGGACTGGGCCCGGATGTTTTCTTAATATACAATTACTCTTTGATATAAAACTCTCTCTTACATACATATGAGTGTCTCTGGATTTGTTTCTCTGCTCAACCCAGACTAACACAGCTGATAAACATGACGGTTAGTCATTGTTCAGTGGCCTTGCTTGTAAGTGCCTCTTGCCAAAGCTTGGCAAAAGGAAAACAAACCAGCGGGAAAACCAAAACAACAAACTGGCAGGAAAAAACAGGCCAAATACCAAACCCAAAACCAAGATGCTTATTTGTAACCTGGAGATGCAGGTGTGACCTAGATCCAAGGCTGACCCTGTTGTGGAGTACCATGGGAGAGCTGAAACCCAAACCCGAGGGAACTGGCCGGGGCTAGCAAAACATCAACAACAAACCATGAGGGGACAACAAACTGGGTGGGACTAGCCTGGAAAACCGGAAGGAGCCGGGGCAGGTACACCCAGAGGAACCAGAAGAGGCTGACTAGCCACTAAGTCCCCGTTGTTGGAGCACTAGACACCATCTGGAGACACCGTCTTGGTGAGGTCAGTAGACCATTCTGCTCAGCTATCCTGCAGGGAAAATGGCAGGGGAGGTTGGGAGGCGTCATCTTGGTAAGGTCTGTGGAGTCACGTGTTCAACTATCCTGCCAAATAATAGTGGAGTTGGGGATTGAGGGAAGAAAGTGTGGGAATTGGCATCCTGCAGAGAGATCAACTGACCTAACAACCCAGCACTCAAAGGGCTCCTCAAGCGGCAATTTGTGGCTACCAGGGAAGCAGCAGCATGGAGTGGAATATGGGAAAGCAACAAGGCTTTGGGGACCAGAGTTCCCCCAAACAGCAGGCCTCAGTCTTCTGACCACATCACAGGAGGGAGGCGTAGGGAAACACGGAGGCAAGGATTGCACAGGAGAGTAGGAGACAGACACACGGGAAAACATAGAAGCCAAGCCGGAAACACATGGGAGACTAGGAAGGCAGACACTCAGGGGAGAGGGGTAAGGGGCTCCAGCAGCGTACGTTACATGTGGCCCCCAGGTGAGCTGCCGGAGAGTCGGTTCTCAACTGGCGTCGGCTTCAAAAGGCAACATTGAATCCTGGAAAATCCACAGATGAGTCTGAGAGGAGGAGAAGTGTGGAAGATAGATCATCTGTTGTCAACTTGAGACTTTAAGAGTGAAGGGGTGGAGTTTAGCCTGTCAGTCAAGTCACAGCTTGATGACCTCATTTGGAGGCACTAAGGAGATAAACAGCTTGCTGGAGGCAGGTTGCACACTCACTCCCTGTGAGACATTCCTGATGAGGACCCTGATAGAGTGACGCTGATGAAGCCAGAGCTCTGGAACCACTGGGTCCACAAGACTTCCCACTCACTGGTCTGTGAGCTTCCTGCATTCAGCGTCATTGCATGCATTTTGTGAGTCTGAAGAGGAATGTGTAGATTGGTATTGGACATATGGGCTAATGTTGGGCTTATGGACTTGATCTGGGCTGGACTGGGATGTTTTCTCAGTGTCCAATTGCGCTTTTATGTAAAACTCTTATACACATATGAGTGTCTATGAGTTCTGTTTCTCTAGTCTGTCCAGACTAACACAAGGAGGTTCCATCTCCCTCTAACCGAGGCCGGTGCTTTCAAATCGCACACCTTGCAGTTTGAGTCTGACACTTGGAAAGCTCGACCCAGCTGCCGGAGCTTCTCAGTCTCTCAAAGGTGGTGAGGTGTTACCCAACATGAAAAGGGTACTGAAAGTGAGTCAGATAGGCAGAGATCTGTGCCCACTCCAGGGACAGACAAGTGTCCTGAGCTAGGCTTACCTTAAAGGTGGAGTCCAAAGGTCTTTATCCGAGTCACGGAACCAAATGTTAGGTTTCTGGAGTGGGTTATGCCTCGGTTCTTTGCTTCCCACACCGAAAGAATTCACCTCAAAGCACATTTTGTAATCCAAGTGAGATTTTATGAAGGAATGGAGAAGTTTCAGGTTTTACAGTTTCAAAAGGGTATACGCTATTTCTGGAAAGTGTGCCAAGCTGCCCTGAGGTTCACAACTGGGCACGAAAAACCATACGTGCAGAACTGGGGAATCCCTGGGGACCAAGAGGTCCAGAGACCTAGTATGCAAGAGCCTAAGAGGCCATGGGCACATGGACCCTGAGGGGCCATGCCTGGCCGGCGGCATGTGTGTGCCCCTGCCCTCCGACCTGCCGAAAGATCAGAGCGAAAGAGAGCTAGCCTTTCTGAAGCTGGGGTATTTAACACCTCTGGCTGGGGAGGCATGGTTGTAGGTATTGGCTGACCCCATTGGCTGACTTCAGGCCCACCTGTGTGATGGACGTAAGGTGGGTGTGCCCAACCTATTGGTTTTACCTGGGCCTAGGGTGTCCTAGTCTGCGCATGCTCAGTTCTGGGTTTTTCCCCTGGGTGTCTAACAGGGTGCTGATTTCCTTCCAACCCCTCTATGTGGGCCTTTGCAGGCACTGGGAGATGACCGCACTTGGCCCTGAATCTGGTTACCTTCCATTAGCATGTCAGTGATGAATGGTAGTGTGCTTTCTCGCTCTGCTTGGAGCAGCAGAACCCCAGGGATTGGATGGCTAGCAACCAGAAGAGACCCGGGCTTCTTCCCCGACCCTGTGGCTTTGGGATCTCCTCTCTTGGGCATGGACCCTGCTGCTGCTGTGTTAGGGTGAGACTTTTGGGGGCAGCTTTTGCATTTCACCTCTTTTGGACAGAATGTTACTGTCCTATTCCCTAACTTTTCCCAACAGAGACGATCAGCAGCAGTAATGAGAGGAACTGGGAGTTCATTTACAAGACTGACTGGGAAGAATGTTACTGCAGTTATCATTACAAATTGAAAACTAGATCTCATTTTATGGGAAACGTCGAACACTGACATTGACGGAAAGCTTTCAGCTACCCTGTGAGGGTCCAAACCAACTCCTCAAACCCCCTTCCTCCAAGTAACCAACACCCCTTCAAATCCCCGCGGCAAAGAAGGACTTGCCCGGCCCTTGTAAAGGAATCGTAGAACAGAAATTAATTTCCTTCACAAGTCCTCAAAATACGAAGTTCCTCCAGTAAAAAGGTAGGAAGCAGAGGGTGGAGGTTTGCTCAAGATTTCAGAGCACTTGATGCCCTTGTCCTCCCTGGGGCTTTGTGGATTCAAACTCTCTCTGTTGCTTTCTGGGATCCCTGAGTGAACCTCCTGCATCACTGGTTCTAGCACACCCAGACCTGAGAACAGTAAATACTAACCTGCTTTTACTTGTGAACAAAAACAATGTTCTTGGAAAATAATGCCTTAAAGGTACACAGAGTCCCACCCACCTCCCTAAATCTCCTAAAGAATGCCCTGGCTGACTGAAGGCATGGCTACTGCAAAGGACAGCAGGGTCCCTAACAGGGAAGCGGAGTGGTACTCGGTCTGTGCAAGCAGAAGAATTCTGGGTCAGGTGAACTGCAGTCTAGCTCCAACCACCAGAATAGAGGTGCAATCAGTTCCCAAGCCTGAGCCAGTTGATAGTCCCACGGCACCTTGATCAAAGGGGATGCCAGGACTCCACTAGACTGCCCACAACTCACCCTCTCAGCCTTTCTCCCAGCCTTGTCCAGTGGAAGAGCGGCTGTTCGGTGGAGAAAAGGAAACCGTTGGGTTTCTCAGGGACTATTGTACACTGACTCTGAATTGACATCTGAGTTAGTTAATTGTGCCAGCCTGGCCGATAATCACAGGTGGGGCTAATTGAAAGGCGGAGGGATAAATGGGTGGTGAGCCTTGCTTTTCTAGTTCTCGGGTCTCTTGTTTTGTGATGGTTGCACCGGGTGCAGCTGCCTTAGCAGTTCCCTGCTTCAGCTTGCAAGATTGACTTCCTACAAGACATCCCCAAGGAGAAGCCGCATGGATCTATCCCGATGCAGCCCTGGGTGCTGGAGCAGCCGTGTGGAGACCCCTGCCAGTGCTGAGATGCTTATTCGTTCTCTGACTCAGCTTTCCTCCTGCAGTCGGCATCATTGCCTCTGTTTTGTGAGGTGGAGGACTTTGTGGACTGGTGTTGGGTTAATGGGTTAATGTTGGACTTGTGGGCTTTGGCAGCATTGGGTTGGGATGTTTTCGTGATGCACATTTTCTTTACATAAAACTCTCTCTTATACATGAGTTGCTGTGGATTTGTTTCTCCAAAGTACCCAGACTAATACAACATGAATTCCATGCGACCCAAAGAAGGCCCACTGGTCAAAGTGGGATGTGTGGAGGTCAAGTTATTAATGGAATCTTAACTCAGGCTGACCTCACAGTGGGTCTGGGGACCCCCAAACCCATTCTGTAGTGATTTCCCCAGTTCTGAATGCATAATCAGGATAGACACACTGGCAGAACCCATTATTGGATCCCTGGCTTGGGGAGTAGAGGCTATTGTGGTAGGAAAAGCCCGATGGAGCCATTAGAAGTGTCTCTACTTAGGAAAATAGTAAGCCAAGTGCACCGTCGAATTCCTGGAGGATTGCAGAGCCTAGTGCCACCTCCAAGGATGAGTAGAAACATCCCAGATGCTCCCGTGGGACCCTTGACTGAGAACCTCTGGGAGCTGTGCCCTGTCCCTTGATCTTGCTACGTGCCCCCCCACCCCCACCCCAAGCCCCCACCTGTCTCTCTGTTTCTCTCTCTCTCCCTCTCTTTCACTCTCCCTTCTACAGGACTTTGTCCTTGGTCCTTGTCTCTCCCCGTTCAACCCACTGTGCTGTTTACTCACTTACTGTGTCTATGCCCCACCCCACCCCCACCCCGGGTCTGCAGGCATGTCCCAGGGCCACTAGGACAGAGCACCGCGACATGGCAGCCACAATGACAGAGATCGGGTTGCACTCATTTCTGAAGGCCAGGAGTCCGATCAATGACCTCTGCAAAGACCCTATCCTCAAACGAGCCATGGTCACCGGTCCCAGGGCCGGATGGGCACTAGGCAGCCCACTGTGTGGTATGGGCTCCTGGGGAGCTGGACGAGGTGGGCAGTTCCAGGTTTGGCAGAAGTGCGGCGTGCTTTCTGGCCCTTCACACGGACCCAAGGCACTGACCATTCAGAGGGGAGCTTCGGGCCCTGAGGTCGAGCGCTTGCCTGGGGCCTGAGTGGCCATGGTGGCAGGTTGAAGATGGAAGTGCAGGAAGGAGGGGTGTCTCTGGCAGGTGGCCTAGGCAGCCTCTCTGAGGAGGGGCTGTGGTGTGTGGACTCCTGGAGGTGGGGGCACATAGCCCGGAGGGCTGGGGTCAAAGCTCAGTGTGACCTGCACTATGAGGGGGCCCACTCCCCACCCTGCCTGGGTAATGATTAGCCCGGCCCAAAGGGGTTCAGGGCTCTTACCAACCGGGTGCTGGCTCTTGGAGGTAGTAAAGGCCAGGAGTTAAGCTTGAAAACACTTTATGGACCTGTCCAGGTGGCTCTGTGATTGCAACCCTCAAGGTCCTGCCAACAGCCCTTGGTGACCAAACAAACACACACAAGATAGGCACGCATTAGACTATGGGCGGGATGGCTTTGGCTCCTTTCTAAGGTTACTTCATGCTTATTCACCTGTGGCCGTTCTGCCAGGCTTCCCAGCACAGCTATTGTCGGGCGACTTTGAGGGGGTCCTGACTCATAGCAACCGGTGTGCAGCAGAAGGCAGGGTGCCCGGTCCCTCACAGAGCAGAGTCCTCAGATGGCCCCGTTCGGCCCCTCTGTCCAGCTCTGCGGTAGGGACCTACCGTGTCCACCCGATTATCCAATGTGTGCCTCGGCCCCACCCTCCCTGGCCTCTGAGAAAACGACCCCCTAGCTCTGAGCCTCTCTGGAGCTATTGGCACACAGACACCCCCTCAGGGACTTTGTGTTCGCCTGTCCACCGTGCTCCTGCCCAGGGCTGCCTCTCCCCTTCAGAGCTATTGCTTCTACAGCCATGTGCTTACAGCATCATTAAGTCACCCTGTTAGCCTTGCTTACTCGCAACTGAATCCTCATCTCTTTCCACCCTTGTCCCTTCCCATCAGGAAGAGAAGAAACTACGCAGTGGGAATCCCCTGGGCCCCTCATTTAGAGTCTAAGCACCGTCATAAAAGTGTGCCACTTCAGGCGCTTATCCCCTCTCAGTTTATATGGCCCATTTCTAAATTGCCTGGCCCTTTGAAGCCAGAGGAGTTGTTTGATGATATCGATGATATCACACATGAAGACAGAAAAAGACCCTCTAAACGACACAGAAAGGAGCAAAGCGGGTGTCAGAGGGGCCTCTGAAACGCGCTCTGGAATGCCGAGCAGCTCAAGCAAGTGGAAGAGACGATGAAGGCGGAGATCTGAACAGAAGACTTCCCAGGACGCGGAGGGAAGTCCTCCAGGTAGAAAAGCCAAAGGGGAGAAGTCGCTACACATCTTTCAAGCAGAAAGATCCAAGGGACGGCATTCAAACCTGTGGTATTGATGGAGTCTACGGGTGAAACACTAAATGAAAACAAAACAAAACACCAAATGACGCAGCAAGCACCAAAGAGAATGGCAGAAACACACAGTCACTGTCCCCAAAAGAAATGCTCGCCATCCAGCCACTTCAAGAAGAGGTAGCGTAGGACCCAGAGCTGACAGTACCGAAGGAAGAAACCCAAGCTGCACTGAAAACATTAGTAACAAAACCCAAAGCCCCAGGGATTGATGGAATACCAGCTGAGAGGGTTCAACAAGCACACAATGCGGGAAACATTCATTTGCCTGTGCCAAGTAATTTGAGAGACCCGGCCATTATCTGGAGGAGACCCATATTAGTGCTTGTTCCAAAGAAAAGTGGTTGTACAGGATGCGGAAATTATCATACAGATCATTCATATCACACACAAGTAAATGTTTGCTGGAGGCAATTCAAATTAAGATGCAGCAGTACACAGGGCGTGGACTCAGAAGGCACGAAAAAGAAATCTAATCGCTGGTGTCAGATGGATCTTAACTGAAAGCAGAGAATACCAGAAGGGGGTTGTCTGTGCTCCTTAATTACACAAAGGCACTTGACCGTGTGGATCATCACAAACCGTGGGTAACATTGTGAAGGATAAGCAGTCCAGGACATGTGGAAACCTGAATGTGGACCAAAAGGAAATGGTGCAGGCGGAACAAGGGGACACTGCGTGGCTTGCGATCAGAGTCGTGCCTGTCAGGGCTGTATCCTCTCACTGTATTCGTTTAATCTGTATGCTGGGCGAATAATCCAAGAACCTGGTCTATACGAGAAGATTATGGATTTGGATCAGAGGCTCATTAACAACCTGCAATATGCAGGTGACTCGATTTTGCTTGCTGAAAGTGAACAGGACTTGGAACAATTACTGATGTCGATTTAAGATTGCAGCCTTTGGTATCGATTACAGCTCAACATAAAGAAAACAGAAGTAATCACCACTGGACCAATAGATGACTTCTTGATCAATGGAGACAAGGTGGAAGGTGTCAAGGATTGCATTAGACTTGAATCCACAGTGTAATGCTCACGGAAGCGGAGTAAACAAACTAGCAATGCATGCATTGGGTTAATCTGCTACAGAAGACCTCTGTACAGTGTAGACTAAGGTGCACTTGACCCAAAGCGTGGTACTTTCCACTGTCTCACACGCATGGAAAGTTTCGGCAGGGTATAGACCGAGGCTGCATTCGGATAAACAAGGGCCACCTCCTCTACTTTCACAAAGGGGAATTAGCCCTGGTTTGTTGTCATTGTTGCTGGGTGCCATCGAGTTGCTTCCAACCCACAGTGACCCTACAATAGAAAATACAATGACTTGGGTCAGGTGCACCTTAGTCCCCAAAGTAACAAATGCGTTTTCAATGCACCCTAAAAGAGGGCTTATCAGCAGATTCACTCTTGGCAATGCACCCCGTGATCTCCTGACTGCTGCTCCCTGGAGCACAGATTGTGGATCCAAACAGAACAAAGTCCTGGACCACTTCCATCCTGTATCCTCTTATCATAATGTTCCGACTGGTTCTGTTGGGAGGATTTGGGGTTTTGTACAGTGAGGTGCAATCCATACTGATAGCTACAATCCTTGACCTTCATCAGCAAGTCCTTCTCGTTCTCAGGAAGCAAGGTGGTGTCATCGCATATCACAGGTTGTTAATAAGCCTTCCTCCAGTCCTCGTGCTGTTCTTCAAGAATCCAGCTTCTCTGAGGACTTGCTCAGCTTACCGATTGCATGAGTAAGGAGAGAGGAGACAATCCTGCCACGCCCCTTTCCTGATTTTGAACCATGCGGTATTCCCTTGTTCTGTTTGCACAACTGCCTCTTGGTCCATGCACAAGTTCCTCATGAGCATGATCAAGGGTTCTGAAATTCCCATTCCTCTCAGAGCTATCTGTCATGTTTTATTTTATTTCTTCATCAGAGATATATATTTTCTCAACCATTTTATTAGGATCGATTATAGGCATCCCATTCCGCAGTCCAATCACATGAAACAGTATTGTACCATTGCTACTACAATCAGTTTTCAAGCATCTTCTTCCTTCTTGAACTCCTTGCTATCAGCTCCCCCACCCCCACCCCATGTACCCCCGGGAACAGTTGTTCCACTTGTTGCCTCTATAGGTTCTGATTTTTATGAACCATATGCTTGAACGCCTTCTCATAGTCAGTGAAACTCAAGTAGACATCTTTCCGGTATTCTCTGCTTTGAGCCAAGATCCATCTGACGTCAGCAATGATATCCCTAATTCCAAGTCCTCTTCTGAATCGGGCCGAACCTCTGGCAGCTCCCTGTCAATGTACTGCTGCAACCATTGTTGGAGGATCTTCAGCAGAATTTTATTGGCATGTGATATTAATGACAGTGTTCTATAGTTTGAACATTCTTTGAAATGTGTGAGAGCCAGCTCACAAATTGAACCAGGGTTGAGAGGAGCATGGTGGAAATTAAAAAGATAGCAGAAACAAAGAGAGAAGAAACAAAGTTGGGGCATAGGGGACTCAAGGGAAAGCCCCCCAAGGCCCAGATCTTTATTGGAGGCAGGTTTATAGACAGCACTTGTCGTGTCACCTGCATTCTGTGACAGGTTCTCACACAACAGGGCTGTTGACATTTTTTTTTTTAAAGAAAACAAAGAAACAATAATATTTCAGTCAATTTGTCTAAGATCTGGAAGGGAAGATAAAGCCAAAAATAGGGAGTATAGCTGAAGGAACACCAGGGAATGCTGTGTTTCAGCAGTCTCCCAGGGTACAGGAAAGTGTCTACTTGTCCGAACAGTGGGATGTCGTCATGCACGAGGTGAAGGAGGAAATGAGGTTTAGACTGTCCGTTCATGCACTTTGGTACTCAGAAGCCCGGACAGCGCTCTGCTGCAGGTTCTCTGCCTTCAGGGAATTGAGCACCAAGCTCTCTGCGTTCAGTGACTCTGGCTCTTCTTCCTCTCTCGGCGTCCATCTTACGGCCATTGCTACCACAGGAATGGGTCCCTTCCCATCAGTTGGCCAAGTAGCTGTCGTCCAGATTTCGTGCACTGGATGAGTAAGTGCTCCCAGGGCTTCGTCAGCTTGCTGGAACATTCCCCTCAAGTCTGGGAGCCTTGTTTTTGGCGGATGCTTTCCGTGCAGCTTGCACTTCTCCCGTCTGCACAGTTGGTTCTTGCTCATATGCTACCTCTTGCAGTCGTTGAACTAGCTTCTTGCTACAATGACTGTGTTTTCTTTCCACATTCTCTTGATCCATCCTGTATCATTCAATATTTTTCCCTTAGGATATTTTGATATTGCAACATCAGGCTTGATTTTTTTCTTCCATTCTTTCTATTTAAGATCTGCTGACCACGCTCTTCCCTGTTGGTTTTCTGACCCAGGTCTTGGGACAGGTCATCATGGTATTTGCCTTTGTCTTCTCCAGCTGCCTTTGAAATGATCTCTTCAGCTCTCTAAGTTTACCCTTTCTTCCATTTGCTTTAGCTATTCCGTGATCAAGAGCAAGTTTCAGACTCTTCTGATGGACACTTTGACCTTTTCTTTTTTTCTTGTCTTTTTATTTATTTATTTTTCTTTAAAAATTTTTTAAATCATTTTATTTGGGGCTCATACAACTCTTATCACAATCCACATATACATCAATTGTGTAAAGCACATTCGTACATTCATTGCCCTCATCATTCCCAAAACACTTGCTTTCTACTTAAGCTCCCGGCATCAGGTCCTCATT
>NW_022103935.1:199323-200538 GCF_000313985.2 Echinops telfairi | reverse complement strand
CCTCTTTCATCCCTTATTCCTGCTATTGAGATTTGATCCCGCCTTTCTTTGGTTAGGTTTGCAAGTGGTTTGTCGATTCTGTTTATCCTTTTAAAGAACCAACTTAGCAGCAATACTTTTTCCATAGTTTTCTTATTTTCCCTCTCCTGAATCTCAGCCCTGCTTTTTATAATTTCTTTTGCTATTAGTAGGATGGTCCTGCTGACTCTGCTCTAGTTGTAAATTTTGTGCCAGCATATCAGTCATGAGTCTCTCTTCCTTTCTCAGGTGTGCATGTATTGCTATGAAGCTTCCTCTGATGACTGCCTTTGCTGTGTCCCATAAGTTTTGGTACATCGTGTTCTCATTCTCGTTGGTTTCTAGGAATTTCCTAATTTCATCTCTGATCTGTGCCAGTACACTCCTTTTGCAGTAGAGAGTTATTCATCCTCCAATAGTTTGCTTTTGGGGTTTTTTGTCTTCCTTTTATTGATTTCCAGCCTTATGGCACAGTGGTCAAAGAGAGAGGTCTGTATGATATCAATGTGCTTAAATTTATGTAGATTCGCCTTATGCCCCAGCATGTGGTCTATTTTCAAATATGTGCTACGTGGGCTTGAAAAGAATGTGAATTTTTTTTTATTTGGATGAAAAGCTCTATAAATATCTATCAGGTCAAATTGTCTAATTGTCGTGTTTAGATCTCTAGCCTCCTTGTTGAGTTTCTTTCCCTGTGATCTATCTTTCTCAGAGAGTGGTGTGTTGAAGTCACCCACTATAATTGTTGAGGCTGTGATTTCTTTTTTAATCTTTTGGAGTGTTCGGTTGACGTATTCAGCAGGTCTCTCATTCGAGGACTATATGTTTACAATGCTTAGTGGTTCTTTGTCTACCATTCCCTTGAGCATTATATAGTGTCCCTCCTTATCTCTTTTTATGGTTTGCACTTTGAGGTCAATTTTATCCGAAATTAGGATTGCAACTCCTGATTTTTTGGATTGCTGTTTGCTTGATATGCCTTTCTCCAGCTTTTGATTCTCAGCTTTTTTTTGTCTGTAGCCTTGAGATGTGTCTCCTGTAGGCAGCAGATTGATGGGTTGTGTTTTCTAAGCCAATCTGCTAGTCCCAGTCTTTTAATGCCTGAGTTCAGGCCATTGTATTTCAGGGTTATTATCTCCATCTGTGGATTCTGTGATGTCATCTTATACCTTTTTTGTTGAGAGTTTTCCTACTTTC
>NW_022103935.1:184991-198712 GCF_000313985.2 Echinops telfairi | reverse complement strand
TAATGTTGTTCCACTTCATAGCATGAGACATAGCTCTTAGGTTTTCTTCAGCTTCTTTGATTATCTTACTAGATTTCTCATCCCGTTTGTTAAAGTCTGCTTGGCTCTGCGCCAAGTCACTGATGTGGTTCTCTGATTCCTCCAGTCAATGCTCGAGGTATGTGTTTCTGCTACTGGTTTTTGTTATTTCCTCCCTAAGCTCCTGTATTTCCCTTTGGTGTATGGCCTTTATCTCCTCTATCATTTCATCCTTTTTCTGTATTGTTTCTCTCATATCCTGTATGACTCCAAACAGCATTCTGAAAATTTCTTTCTGTGGCAACTCAATGTCTGCTTCTTCTATGTATGTTGTTATGTTTGGGGCATCTTCAGCCATTGCCTTTTATTAATCCTGTTTTTTTTTGTTGAGGTCGTTGGGGCTGATGACTGTTTGCATTGCATTATTTTACAGGAGCCAGTTGCAATTTTCCAGGGAGTCCAAGAGCACTGGCTCTCTCTGGGAGACTTGTAGGAATGCTTCTTCGAACTACCTACAGTTAATTTTACTATGGGATTAATCTACCACTTTATCTTCCTGTGGCTTCCCTATCAGGGGATTGACCCAGAAGGCTGGTGGGCTGTCTGCTTTGGTGTTGTGGAGGTTGGGCAACAGCTTGGAATGTTGATGAGTGTTGGCTAAGCTGCCTTATGCCCCCCAGGTACACAGGCAGGAATCCCTGGTGAGAAGTTGGGCAGAGTATCCCCTGGAGGGAAAGCAGGGCTTTTCCTTGCCTTGGGCTAGCTGCGCAGGGTGGAGCTCACCTAGTTGGGTATGGTGCAGGCGTAAATGCCCTAGGCTAAGGGGAGTGGTCTGAAGTTCAGCAGTGGAGTGTGAGAGAACAGGAAAGAGACAAAGAGGAGGGAAAACATTTAAAAGTAAGACCGCTAAGATTGTGCGGGGATATAGGGAAGAGAGGGAAAGAAAAGCAACTATGTAGCCGAGTCCCACTCCTCATGCGCCTGCCCAAGCTGCAAGGGTTTAGTCCCTGCCCCAAGGCAGTGGTGGCAAGCTGCAGCTGAGTTGAGAAAAAGTCCCTGTGCAGCCCTCAAAGACCGTGGGGGGACAGAGAGCAGAGATGTAAAGCAATAATGTATCTGAACCCCGATACCTGCCCTTGGAGATGCAAGGGTCCAGTCCCTGCCCTTAGGCCGGAGGGGGCAAACTGTGGCTGTGTTGAGAGCAAATCCCCCTACGGGCTCCAAATGGTCCCAGCTCCGGCAGAGACAGTGGCGGGGCCAGGGTTAAGCCCCAGCCGGCTTCCACTGAGGAAAGCCAAAAGCCCCCAGCCCCTCAAAACCCCATGGGTCTGTGCCTACTTATCTTTATGTTGCTCCTCCTGCATTTCAGCTGTGTTGAATTTCCCTCTAAGCAACTCTCCTGGGCTGGATTCTGTGGAGTCCCTCTGGTATGTGTCACTCCGTCGCCATCTTCCTGGAAGTCTTGTCTTTTTAATGACCTTTGCTTTCTCTTTCAAAAAATCATTTTATTACGGTCTCTTACAGCTCTTATCAGAATCCACCCCTCCATCCATTGTGTCAAGCACATTTGTACATATGTTGCCATCATCCTTTTCATAACACTTTCTTTCTATGTGAGCCCTTGAGATCAGCTCTTCATTTCCCCACCTTTGCTTTCTTCATGGGTGTTCTTGATGTCCTCCCACAGTTCATCAGGTCTTGGCATTAGTGTCCAAACCATCAAATCTGTTCTTGAGATATTTTCGAGATTCAGGTGGGGTAGACTCATATTTTGGCTCTTCAGCTGGGCCTGCATCTGAGTAATTAATGGTCTCTTCCACAATCGTCTCCATCTTGTTTTGCTTCATGATACTGAGCTTCTCCCTGGTCTCTTCCAATCCGTGTAGTTCATTGAATGCCTGTGTCGTCCATCTGGAGACCTTGACGTGCGCAGCCACTGTTCATGTTGTTGGCACACACACACACACACACACACACACACAATAATTTGCAAGAAGTGGCTGGTCTTGCCAAATCCTATCCTGTGAGCTCCAGCTTCAGTTCTAGCACCATGACTTATTTTCAAACTATGGTTCCTTCTGCTTTGTTTCCAACTCTTGCATTCAAATCACCAATAATTAACTATGCATTTTGGTTGCTTGCGTGATTAATTTTAGACGGAAGAAGTTGGCATAATTCCTCACTTATCTCACCACTAGCTTTAGTGGTTGGCACATAACATTTTAGAATACATATAGAATATAGAAAATATATAGAATACTCTTATGTGCCCTCTCCCCGTTAAGGAAGCAAACGGGCAGCTCTGTTCCCTTCTCAAGTACCCAAAGGACCATTGGTATCATGCTGCCCATTGAAATTGGTGAATTTTGTTCCTAAGTTCTCCATCTATCATGATGTTAGCACCCTAGATCGGTTGTTCCCGAGAAGTAATATCATGATCAATAGAGAAAAGATTGGGTTGTCAAAGATTTTATCTGACTTGGATCTACAATCAATGCTTGTAGAAGCAGCAGTCAAGAGATCATTGGGTCCATCTGCTTCACAAGCTCTCTTTATAGTCTTGAAGAACAAGGGTGTCACTTTGAGGGCTAAGGTGTGTGTGAGAAACAGCAGGGAAGAGAGTGTATTCGGACACATTCTCCTGGCTCATATATTAAGGAGTCTGGGAGGCCAGGCTCCCATGGAGGGAGTTCTTCATATTTGTAGGTTGGAGATGCATTCCAATCACATTCTCTTAAGTAAAAGTTATTCCCCACAATGTCCTCCATAATGCCAATTTTAAGGTGCCTCTTGCAAGCACATGGTTGTTTAATATATGCTTGAAGGTGAGCTGTTCAAAGGCTACCTGCCTGAAGGTTGTCTGCCATTGAGAGCAAGCAGACCCTCTAGTCTGTCATAGGGCCCACTCCCTTCTGATAAGGATCATAGATTATTCCCCTGTAGAAGAGCTCCAGGGCATTTAAGGTCAAGGCAGTTCAGAGAGACCAAGGTTGGCCCACCATTTGAACTCTAGAGCACGCCAATCTTGTTAAGTATGTACCTTCCTGTCACATGTAGGCTTCTAGTACCTCTCCTTCCTATTACATGTATAGCCTTGGCTCATGCCCCCTCCTGTCATGTGGATGACTCTAATTCAACCCCTTCCTGTTACATCTGTGCTTATTGTGGCTTGCATGCCCGAGACCATATAAGTTGACATTCTCTCTCTGTAATCAGGCCTAGTTTTCCTGATGCCATAGTGGAGGGGAGCACCCCAAAATTTTTGTCTGTCTCTTAATTTCTTCCCTTCAATTACACAACCAGTCCCTTAGGAACCATCCGGATATGGGACTGGATCCCACAGGTGTGCCTGACCCATTGTCCATAGCCTCCTGTGCATGTGAAAGTTGGACTCTGAACAAGGGAGACAAAAGGAGAACCAATGCATCTGAGTGACGGTGCTACAAAGAAGATTGAAAGCACCCTGGACTGCCAAAAGAACCAACAGATCTGTCAGAAGAAGCTCAGCCAGAGGGCTCCTCAGAGGCAAGGATGGCGAGAGATGGTCTCGCGTGCTGTGGACGTGTTGTCCAGAGAGAGCAGTCCCTGGAAAGGAACATCATGTTTGGTCAGTAGAGGAAAGCAAAACAGAGGAAGCCCCTGGGCAAGATGTTCTGACACAGTGGCTGCTGCGACATAAACACAGCGGTGAGGGTGGCGGTGGCCCATTCTGCTGTACACAGGGCCGCTAGGAGTCAGGACTCAATGGTACTCAACACAACAGTTTCACCTCATTTTTCTTTTAACTATTTTGCTTATTTCAAAAGATCTCCACTGGGGCCATTGCTTGGCGTTATAATCCCTAGTTAGATGGGTCCATCTTTAGGCTAGCAACTGAATTTAACTGCACATTCTTTGGCGTAAAATCTGCGGCTATTAATAAGAGCAGTTTTTTCTCACTCAGAATTTCCCATCACTCTCCCTGCCTGCCCTCCCCCAATTAGACCATCTTGGGAGCACTTGCCCCACACACACACACACACACACACACACACACACACACACGGACAAATAGAAAAACAGGCTCCCTTCCGTCTCCTGTGGTGGGCGGAGATACTGGCTCTGCTCGCTGGAATTTCCCCATTTGGCAACAACAGCAGTGGAGGGGATGCAGGGGTCATACAAAGTCTCCAGCTTCCAGCTCGATTTCGACACATCCTGCCACTGCCAGGAAAACTGTGCTAGTGCACAAAGCACAGAGCTACAAAGTTACAACCACAATTTGTTTCCGATGAAGAAAGCGGCAGAACAGTTTTGAGAGAGGGGTGGTGCCAGCACACGTCAGGATGAGGGAAACCACGTGCCGCCAGACAGGGTGTCAGCTCCCAGGGGAGGGTGCCATTGCCCCCGCGTTGCAGTTTGTGGGCACTGCTTGTTCTGGAGTCATTGACCCCAAGCACGGCAAGGGGCTCGGCTCATTGCGAGTCCAGAGGAGAAGAAACAGCTGCAAGCATCCGTTCCCAGCTGGAGCACGGAATGTCCTAAGTGTGAGTGGGGACAGCAGTGACAGAGGATCCATACCCTCTCTTTGGTGTGAGAGGAAGTGCCCTGGTTTTGGCTACTGTAACCTCTGCTGGGAATGACAATGGGAGAGGAAGGGTGTCGCCTTCATCATCCAAAAGAACATTTCCAGATGGGTCTTAAAGTGTGATGCTGACAATGATAGCACACTATCCACATGCCCCAGGGAGGACACCCAACTGCAGCTGGTACTCAAACTGACCAACCAACTACAGAAGGTAGTGGTGAAGAAATCAAAGACCTCCACCGACCTCTTCAGTCTGAAACGGATCAGACACGCCAGCAAGCACGTTAGAGTCGTTAGCAGTTGGAATTTGAAAGTTGGAAATAAAGAGAAAGGACCGAGAGTTAGAAGACATGGCTTTGGTGGTGGAAATAATGCTGCAGAGAGAATTTTGCAAGAAATACACTTTTTCAACACGATGGCCACACCGGTGGGGACATGCAGTGCCAGCAGCCAAAGCTAGGCCAGGAGGGCGGGACAGGCCATCAGTGACTGGGGGCAAGTGAAGGTTGAAAGGAAGGAAATGAACAAGAAGAAGAAGCGGAAGGAAATGGACAAGAAGTGAAGGTTGAAACGGAAGGAAATGAACAAGAAGAAGAAGCGGAAGGAAATGAACAAGATGAAGAAGCGGAAGGAAAGGAAATGAAAGTCTGGAAGGAGAAGGGCCAGTCTCGACAGAAGGACATGGTGCTTGGCAGAGGGTCAGCGAGGAGGGAGGCCTCCACGGGGTGGTGGTGGCTGCAACAGTGGAAACAGCCCCCACCCCACCCCAGCTGCAGCACCGGCTGTGTTGCCTTGTGCACTATGTTGCCGTCAGTCAGAACTGGCTCCGGGAGCTCACAGCAGAGCGAGCTGTGTGGCTCCTAGTCCTTCAGACGCTCCGATGGCCTCCTGCAATGGCCCCTCATCCGGGTGATGTCTCCTTGTCTGGTCTTTGTCCTGGCTAGGGTTTCACAAGAGTCTCTATAAAATACGCTTGAATTCGGGGTCCCCCACCCCAGAAGAGGAGGAAATAAATGTTTGGGTTTTTTAAGTGTGTGCACTGGTATTTTTAAGTCCATACAGAAAACCAAGTTCCATGGACTAGATGGGTAAGACTGAGGGGTACAGCCTTGGGAGGAAAAAGGCTGAGGGTGGTGGGGTGGTGGGGGTGGTAGGTTGCCAGAAGAAGCCAGCTCCTAGCACAGTCATTAGGGGTTCGGTAGGTGCAATTGTGCAGCGATAATAAGTACATACTATAATAAAGTCATAGCATGAGAGAGAAAAGGGATATATAGAAATAAGCGGAGTCAGACACACTTCATGGTAGCATTGCTCACCTCAGCCCCTCTTGGTGGTCCACGTGGAGAGAGAGAGACTTTAATGCTTCCCAAGCTTTTATCCTCTCTGGGGACCTGCAAGCCCCCTCATTACAGGTGAAGACATACGTCACAGGAAAGGGTTGTGCTATGTTATACAGCAATGAGAGGGGGTGGTCTAGGGACATACACGCAATAGGAAGAGGAGGGATTGGGCGTATACATGTGACAAGATGGGCGGATCCTAGACTCAGGATGGCAGCTTAACTTTGACCTGTTCCTGGGTCTCCATAGGAACCATTATCACTAGGGTGTAACCCCTCCTACAGGAACCAAGCTAATGGTCCCTAGCTTCAGGGAGAAGTAGCCCATTGTCTCTAGCAGCAGGGAGCAGGCCCAGTGGGTCTGGCAAGTGATCGCCCTCAGGGGGGGGATGCCTGCACATCTGACCTCCCCCCACAGTAGGTGGGGGTGTGTGTGAAGGCAGCAGGCTTGTATTTAATGATCTAGGCCCGGGGAGGTGGGTTAACTTTAATTCCAGCTTGATAGTCAGTCAACTAACGGCCTGTGTGTACTGCCCGGAGTTGTTTACGCCACCCGCAGAAGCCTGTCAGTCCAAACTGAACTGTAAACGCAGGCAGTTCTTCGCACAGGGCCCGCCGCCTGGGAGAAGACGCGGGCCGGGGGGCGCAGGCATCTGCCCGGGACCCGCCCTGCACAGGGCAGGGCGCCCGCCCAAAGCTGGCGCAGGAGTTGGAGGGTCGCCCGGTCGCCGCCTCGCTGCTGGGAACTCAGTCGCACTGCTGCCGGAGGGCCCAGCGGAGGCCGGCCTCTGGGGTGCTCCCTGCGCCCCCCGGTCCCCGGTTGTCACTCAAACCAAAGCGTCCCCCACCCACCCAAGCAGAGAGGGTGGAGGGCGCAGTGGGGGTCTCATAAACCTCTCTCCGTCTGCGGCTCCGTTCCTCTTGCCCCTGCCCCAGAGATAGAGGTTGCCAGGTACACAAACCCCATGCCGGCTCCCCAGGCGGCTGGGGTCTACCTCCCAGGTGACCTGGCTGGAGCCAGCCTGGAATGTGGGGACCTTGTGAGAAAGGACCTGCCGGTTGGAACTGTGTTGTCTGGAGGGAGATCCTGGCCCCACCTGCAATGGGGCCCCTGCCAAGTGTGACGCCACATCAGGAGTGCCCCTCCTGAAGCGACTGAGCCCACTGCTAAAGCCCACCTCCCCCCCCCCCCCACACACACAGCAAGCAGGGGACGGCTACTGAGGTCCTCAGAGAGGCTAGTCCCTGAGGACCAGATGAGACCCTGTTCCACGTGTGTCCTCCCCTACATCCTGCCCAAGGCCCCTACATCAAGGGATGGGGAGGAAGATCCGATTACACCTCCCTCTCCGCCAAGACAACTGGCTTCCCCTGGGGCCGCTGTGTTGCAGAAGACTCCCCACCCACCCACTGCTCTGTAAGGTGTCCTCCCAGGACTCTGACCCGGGAGGTTTCTGGAATGGGTTTCCCCGTTCTTGCTTCTCAATGCTGAAAGGATTCGGGGGGCAGAAGCACGTTTGTCATCCAAATAACCTTTAAGAGGGCCAGGGACAGTGCATCCAGTCAGTGGTGACCCCCTGGGTCTCAGCCTGGAGCTCTGTGCCGGAGCAGAGAGCCCAGTCTTTCTCCCTCCGAGCGCTGGGGGTTGTGGTGTCTCTCGAGTGGGTTACACCTCGGTTCTTGGCTTCGCAGGATGAAAGAATTCACGCTCTAGTCTGTCTGTAATCCAGCGGGGTGTTTTATGAAGGACTGGAGACGTTTCAGGTTTTACAGTCTCTAAAGGGTACACATGACTTCAGGGCAGTGTGTAGGCCGCGCTCGGGCTCACAACTGGCCATGAGCAACCTGGTGGAACATCACAGCCCCACGTGGAGAACTGAGGCAGAGGGTCCGCAGCGGGGCAAGAGAGAGCTCGGGGGAAAGAGTAGAAAAGAGCGGGTCCCAGCGCTTGCATCCACTTTTATCCTGTCCCACCCCCTGGCTGGGGGAGGCATTAAAGTTATTGGTTGACCCCAATGGCTGTGTTAAGTCCACCTGGGCGATGTGATGGGTCTGGGCCTAGTTTGGGCCGCCCAGGTGTATCTCTCAGCTGGCTCAGGGTTTGAAGTGGAGCATGCTCAGTAGGGTCTCCTCAGGTGTTTCATGGATGCCAGAGTTCTTCCCAGCCTCCTCTAGGGGCCTGTGCAGGCATGGGAGGGACAACCCCCTGTCCCTAATTCTCTGGCTACTTAACATTCCCGAGCTAACCACCCTTAGATTGCAACCCAAGCGAAAGCCCTGCACCCGAGTTGGGGGCGTGCAGGCTTAGCCCTCCATGCCCAGAGTGGGTGGTACTTGGTACAGATGGCTCAGGGGCAGCAGTAACTTCTTCCACCTGGCCCAGGCCTTTGTGAGAAAACAGCAGGAGGGGAGGGCTGAGGAGCCTGCCTTCTGGGTCTTAGTCTTGGGTGGGTGCGTGGGGGGGCGTGGTGGTTGTGGGAAACTGAGGACCTGGAAGAAAGTGTGCTTGACCTGCTTACACTCGTGACCACAGGGCTTGGCACAGCAGCCCAAGTTGTTGGAGACCAGGAGGCCTTGAAACAACCCAGGTGCAGGACGCGAGCTGGCCAGACTTTGGGGGCCTGTTCCAGGAACTGGCTGATTGCTTTGTCCTTGGTGCGTATCAGACAACAACTTGCCCCCGCCCTTGTACCAGGTGGCCTAATCACAAACTGTCTTTACGAGCCTGAGAAACATCCCCTCCTTGCATTCACTTCTTCACTCCCCTACCCCCTCGCTTATCACTTCTTCATTCCCCTACCCCCTTGCCTAGCTTAAAAGGCAAGCCTTGTAACAATAAACTCAGACCTTGACACGAATTTGCTTGGTCTCGCTCTTCTTTCTCGCCCGTTTCTCTTTCAGGCTGGGTCCTCCTCGCCCCCACGAATAACTGAGTCCCGCGGGTCGGGGCACCAAGTGAGAGGCACGCCTTTCCCCTCATTCATAAAGAGCGATTTGCACCCTTTGTCTCTTGCATTCCTGGTATTTCCTGTGTGGTGTTCCCCAAGGGATGATCAAGGTTAACACTTTGCTCATTTTATGTTTGTATTAACTAGAGGCTTGCAGGCCTCATGACTATAAAATCCTGGTGTTGGATAAACTCTAGAGCAGTGGTCTCAACCTTCCTAATGGCGTGACCCTTTCATACCGTTCCTCATGTGGTGGTGACCCCCAACCTAACATTATTTTCATTGCTACTTCATCACTGTCATTTTGCTACTGTTATGAATGGCAATGTAAATATCTGATATGCAGGATGTATTAAGTGACCCCTGTGAAAGGTTGTTCTAAAAAAAAAAGTGGGGGGTGTCATTTGACCCCCAAAGGAGTCTCGACCCACAGGTTGAGAACCGCTGCTCTAGCGGCTTCTCCCAAGAATGGAGACCAGTCCCCTGCGAACCACTTTCTTCTTCATTTTCCCTAACTGCAGCCGCTGCTCAGGGCTTTGTTCAACTGGGGCTGGACCCCACAGGGATTCCTTAGTCTGTGTGTTCCTGCCGCACCTGCCTTTCCTCTAAGCCACCCTGCTCCTCCTGCCTCCCAGGATACCTGGGAGACTGCTTAGGGCTACTGCCCCTTCCTGGTGAGAGCCCCTGGGCAGTGAGATGGTCAGAAAGTGAATGTGAGGCACGCAGATGGCATTAGGGCGATTTCAAGACTTAGGAGGAAACTAGGGCTCTCTCAGGGGCCTTTGCATTCAGCTCTAACAAAGCTATGCTTTGCTGCGGTGTCTGTTCTGGCTCAGCGTGACCCAAAGCACGACAGAAGGAAACACCGCCCGTCATGCTCCCTCCTCACAACTGTCGCTGCAGTCTCTGTCCGTCCATCTCCGTACTTAGGGTGGGCTGGGCTTGTGAGCTCTCTGGACTGGGGTAAACCTTGGTTCTTGCTACACGAGGCTCAATGAATTTGTAAGGTTTCTCGAGTGGGTAAGACCTCAGTACTTGGCTCCTCACGAGGAGAGAATTCGCGCAGAAGCCCGTTTTGTAATCCCAGTGGGTTTTTACGAAGGGTGGGACAAGTTTCAGGTTTTACAGTCTCAAAGGGGTTCATAACTGGGCACAAGCAACCTCGTGGAAAAGAGCAGAATAGGGGCCAGAGACTATGGGCCCCGAGTGGGCCCGAGAGGGCATGCCCAGGCAGTGCGTGAGCCCCACCCTCTGATCTGCAGCTGACCAGGAGCAGGGTAAGGAGAGTGGCTATTTCAAGCCTCTGCTGGGGAGGCGTGGTTGACCCCACTAGCAGGGTTGAGCCCATCTGGGTGATGTCATAAGCCTGGGCCTAGCTTGGACCTCTCGAGTGAACCTCCCGCCTGGCTCAGGGGCTTGAGTAGACCAGCTCAGTTTGGGTCTTCATCGACCTCTAATCGTCGCCTGATTTCCTTTCAAACTCCTTTTATGGGGGCCTTGGCAGGCATGGGAGGGACAGCCCCCTGCCCCTAAATCTAGCTGCCTAACAAATCCACACATCTCAGAAGCACTTTTGTAATCCGAGTGAGGTTTTTTTTTAAGGAAAAGGAGTTTCAGGTTTTAGTCCCAAAAGGGTCCACATTATTTTTAGAAAGTATGTCAAGCCTCGCAGAAGCCACACTGGGGTTCACAAGTGGGCACGAAAAATCACATGGAAAAGAACACTCACACCTGTGGAGTCAGGGAATCCCCGGGGACCAAGAGGCTAAGAGCCCAAGAGGGCCAACAGACTGAACACGTGGGGGAGACCCACACCCTCCACCTGCACCCTATACCTGGGTAAGGATAAAGAGACCTGGCCTTCCTGCAGCAGGGGTATTCAACACCTATGCCTGCAGGGCATGGTTGACCCCATTGGCTGAGTTTAGGCACACCTGGGTATGTCATGAGCCTGGGCCTCCTCTGGCCCTCCGGAGTACCTCCCTCCTGGGCTCAGGGGGATTGTGCCTGAGCATGCTCAGTTTGGATTTTTCCCATAGGTGTCTAACAGGGTGCCTGATCTCTTTCCAACCCCTGTATGTGGGTCTTTACAGGCACAGGGGAGACAACTGTCTCTAAATCTAGCTCCCTTTCAGTCTGACTGTTCTAGAAGGCAGACAACACTCAGGCAGGTCACTTTCCTTTCCGATGCCCCTCTGTGTTACAAGCATGATGTCCTTCTCCGGGGACTGGTTTCTCCTGACAACATGTCGCAATGGTGTGAGCCTAAGTCTTGCAGTTTTGTGGCCTATAAGGCCATCATTCTTTATAGAATCCAGCTTCTCTGATGATGTGTTCAGCATACAAATGAACTGAACGAGGCAAGCTAACCAGTATCGTTTTGTTGACTGCTAGATGACCTGCCTGCTTCCCCCGCTCATCTCAGAAAGCCTGCTGGTGACTGATTTCAGAATGTACTTCTGTCTACCTGCACTTAGGACATTGTCGTTAATCTTGTTATTCTTCAATATTGTTCCTTTTTTGGTGTTTCAATTCATCTTGCTTTCTGCTTCTGTCAAACGCTTGCTTAAGCCCCTATCAAATAAGCCAAACAATTTTTTGCAGTTCTGTCATTATAAGCTCACTCTTAATTTCACCGGCTGCTGCAGTTTGGGAAAAAGCTTTCTGGACCCTTGCAGCCCAGCTAGAGCTGAATAAAGACTCTTGTAAATTTTCAAGACATGATAGTGGCTGTCATGTATTGGACCCTACGACCTAACTCTGGTGAGAGGAGACAACCCTGACCCTGTCCTTTCCTGCTTTAAACCACACGACTTCCCTTGTTCTGTTCACACGTCTGCCTCTGGATCCATGGACGAGTCCCTCAGGGCGTGATGCAGTGTCTGGAATCCCCGTTCTTCTCAGGGCCCTCCATAGTGTGCTATGTCCCAGAGTCCCGTGCCTTGGCATGGCCAACACAACACACGTAAACATCTTTCTGGTATGCTCCGCTTTGAGCCATGTTGCCCATAGTGACCAGTCCCTGGAGGAGGGTACATCATGCTTGGTAAAGTGGAGGGGCAAGGGAAAAGAGGCAGGTCCTCCAGGTGATGGACGGACAGAGGCTGCAACAATGGGCTCAGACAGGAACGTTTGTGAGCCTGGCGCAGGACCGAGCCGTGATTTGCTCTGGTGCACAGGGTCCTGATGTATCGGAACCGACTCAATGGCATCCAACAGTGGCAACAGCAGCACCCCAGGGCGCTCTCATGACTCACAACCTACTCAACAGCGCTGGGTTGGGGACCTGCTATCATTGCCTTCATGGGCAGCATTAAGAATAACATGGGCAAATGTTTGAGTTATAGACTTGGCTAACACGTTATAATCCATGAAAATTTCACCAGTCAATCCCATGGGGAGCTGACACAGACTACAGACTCACCGTCCGAAGCTTGTAACCCGGTGAAAACCAAGCCACTTACCACCATTATCTGGAGAGAGATGCCCTCACCTGCCATCCACACACTTCGCTCCATTAACAAACCTGGACCTTGTGCTCCTGGGCAATGGGACTGACTGCTCTGGATCAGGTATCACCATTAGGGTTACACACACGGGGCATCTGTTTGTTTCCAAGCACTGCTTGTTTCCAAGCTTGTTTCCAAGCACTGCATTTGCAAAAGGCTACAGTTCACAGTGGGAGGTATCTTAGGGGGCAAAGGGAACAGATATAATCCCAGGAGAACGTTTATTAGGTCTCAAAGAGACAAAGACGCACACCATCCAGAAGAGGGAGGCTGTTAGCATGAGGTCCAAAGGGTGTCCGTGAAAACAGGGCGTGTTGGGTCTCTGGAGTGCGGTCAAACTCCGTTCTTGCTACCTAGGCCTGAAAGAAGTTGCGGGGAAGCACTTTTGTAATCCAAGTGAGTGTTTATGAAGGACAGGAAAAGTTTCAGGTTTTATTGTCTCAAAAGGGTACTCACTATTTCTGGGCACAAACATCGACTCAGAAAAGAACACTCCCATGTGCGGAACTGGGGAATCCCCGGGGACCAAGGGACCTTCCTGAGTCATGCTCCCTACCTTTATTCTATCCCGACCGCCTGGCAGGGGGAGGCTCTGTGGAAGGTGTTGGCCCATTCCATTGGCTGAGTTCAGGCCCACCTGTGTGATATTATGGGGCCAGGTAGCTTCAGGCTTAAGTTACAGGTGTAACTTCATTTGCACCTGCCCAGTTTTGGATTTCCCCACTGGTGTCCACTGACTGCCTGACTTCTCTCTAACCCGGAGCGTGGCCCTTTGTAGGCATCTGAGGGACAATCCCCTTTCATCCACAATGTAGCTGCCTAACAGGTAGGTCTTACAAGCTTGGTCCAGGGACTTCCATCAGCCCCTGGTACTCCATCAAGGACACACGCAGACAAGTCCAAGGAGATTGCACGCACACACCCCTTCCTGGCTCGAGAGCAATGGAGGTGATCTACTTTCCAAGGCACTCTGCCTAAGAGCATATCTCTGTCCCTGGTTAATGATCAGAAAGCGTTCAAGGGAGACTTAATCTGTGCGGCACTGTGCAAATGGACTTGGGGCTGTCCCTGCCATCCATAGCCCTGGTGAATGGGGTGCTCAGAATATAAGCTCTAAAACAAAGCCCAAAATCCATTTTTGACCTCCACTGACCCCTTCTGACTATTAATCAGCAGCAGCAGTAGCAGCAGCAACGCAGCCAGTTTGGCTCTCAGAGACCCAGGCTAGAGGATGGACAGCTACCACAGAGCCTCGCCAGTCCAGGGAGAAGCGGCATGGCCCTCAGGGACTGGCCCGGAGGGCCCTGACGGCAACTGGATGCTGAGATGCCTGCCTGGGT
>NW_022103935.1:178944-180668 GCF_000313985.2 Echinops telfairi | reverse complement strand
AATTCATAACAGTAGCAAAATGACAGTTATGAAGTAGCAACAAAAATAATTTTATAGTGGGGGGGGTCATCACCACATGAGGCACTGTAGTAAAGGGTTGCAGCATTAGGAAGATTGAACCACTGCCCTAGCATGTAGACTACTGCAAAGCGGGGGGGGACACTTGGTGAAAATGCAAGGACACCCAGCAAGGCCCACTTGGTCAGTGCAGCTGTCCTATACCAGAGGCGCCTCATTTGGAAGACTGGGGGGGGGGGGTTTAAACCTCTCCCCTTCCTGTTGTCCCTCTCAGGGAGGAAGCTGGCCCCTTCCAAGTGGCCTCGGCGGGCCTGTTAGGCTTCTGGAGTGGGTGATGTTTGGGCTGGGTCCAGACCAGGCAGCATCTCAGAAGGATGGATGGCCTGCTGGACTTCACAGCCCCTGCATTAAAACACAGTGATCAATCCAGCATTCCAAGCAGCTTATCTTCCAGCATTCCAAAAAGCAAGTTTGCAATTAGCAAGATACTTGACTCACAGCCATCTGACTGAAATCCTGCAGCTTCGGGACTAAAAGCCTCCCTTCCCCTTAGCAACACATAAGTCCATATATATAAAGCCTCCCTTCCCCTTAGCAACACATTTTGGCACATGTGTGCCAAGTCGCATGGAAGCCACACTGGGGTTCACAACTGGGCAAGAACAACTGTTAATCTCTCGTGTGGGAGATACCTCTGTCCTTGGCTTCATATGAGAAAGAATTCACGCCAAAGCCTAGCTTGTGATCCAGTAAGTTTTTATAAAGTTAGAGCAGTTTCAGGCAGTAAGGCAAACTGCACACCTGCATGGGGCAGCCCGAGGCCAGAGAGAGGGACTTCCGCCTGGCAGGGCGGAATCTCAGAGGAGAAGCTGGAAAAGAGGAGGTGGTCTCCTGGTTCTGCCCTTTTAGGGGCCTGGGGCTGGAAGGCATGGTCGAGGGTACTGGTTGACCCCATTGACTGAATAAAGCCCAACTGAGCAAGACTGGGGCCCACCCAGGTGTACCGCCTACCCAGGTATACCACCTATCTGGCCGGACCTTGAATCTCCCATACACACCTGCGGAGCTGACCAGAGCTGGCTAATTAAAGCAGCTTTGCAAGTTTCTTTTTCTTTTTTTTTAGAACTCAGCAAAATAAAATTCCGGTTTATTGTTGGACAACATTGCTTCACACATACGTCAAACAGGCCAAAAAAATAAAAAATAAACAGCAACTTCATAAAAAAAAAAAAAAAGGAAAAAAGAAGAAATATTTATCTTTGGCCTTTTTAACCATCTCATACAAACCAACTACTTATAGTACAGCTAAGTACATACACAAAAACAGTTACTGGAATGCTCAGAATAAGATTGTATTTTTTTGTTGTTGTTTTTGCTTTTTTTACCAGGTTTTTTTTCTCCTTTGAGATTATAATGAACATGGTCACACCACAAGGAAAGTCAGAAGTAGGGCAGAGAACGCTCCAAAGGCTGGGTTGGTCATCTGAGATCATTAAACATGGCTGACCCCTAACAATAGGTACAAAAATATAAAATGTAAATAAAAAATACAAGCAAATTTTCCTTTGTAAAGTACTTTTAAGAAAAAAAGCAGGGCCTGGGAAGTTTTGGTTATTTTTGCCTCCCCTGTTGCAAATTCACGGTGTGGTTTTGGTGGGGCGGTGGTGAGCGCGTGTCTGCAGTGGCGCAGCCCGAGGTGGGCGGGC
>NW_022103935.1:176514-178341 GCF_000313985.2 Echinops telfairi | reverse complement strand
GTGGCACGAATACACCTGGAACCAGGAATGCATCTTACATTCCAGAAACCTGGACATACCTGTCCATATATAAGCATCACCCCTGTAGCCTGCAGTGCAACTCCCCCAGCCCAGACATTGTGGACTGTGGGACTTCGCCCAGGCTGGGTTTTTTCTCCCTAATAATGCCTGTTTGTTCTGATTCGACTCATACAGCCTCTGTATGCCTCTCGACTACCTTACACCACCCTCTGGTCAAGTGCCTGAATTTGTACATGCCCTGCAGCCTCCAACTTCCCGTAGGGGCCCCCCAGGCATGGAGAGGAACAACCCCCTATCTTGCAACCTAACAAAACCACGTGGAAAAGAACACCCACACTTATGGAATGTCCGGAGAACAAGAGGTTCAGAGACCAAGAGTGTAAGAGCCCCAGAGCAAGTCGGCCCAGAGCAGGCCCTGAGGGGGCAAGTGTGTGCCCCCCCAACCCTCCACCCTCCAACCTGCAGCAAGTCCAGGGCAAGAGAGCCGCCTTCCCAGCAGCTGGGGTATTTAATGGCTGAGCCCATTGGCTGAATTAGGCCCACCTGTGTGATGTCTTGGTGCTAGGTGAAGGCTAGACTAGGGTCACCTGTACTCAGAGCTCCTAGTCTGTGCAGCTCGGTTTGGGTCTGCCCACACCCTTCCTACTCCGTTGGGAGGGGTTGTCCACGTAGGGACCCACGGTGGAGGGGGTTGAGGTGTCCAGGAGGGTGGCTCACTTGGCTCAGTGTCATTAGTGACCCGAGGGCTTCTGGAAGAAACGGCGCAGGGGCAGTTTAGGTAAGGCTGGGCAAAGCCGTGCGATAGCAGTGCCCTTGAAGGGCGGCTGGGGGTCCCCCTGGAAGGTCTGGACGGAACCTCAGGCGGTCTTAGCACTGGACGGACAGGCACCGGAGCGAGTTTACTTTAAACACCAGAATCGCCGGAAAGCATTTACTAGCTGAAAGACTATTGTGGGTCTGAGGTAGGGTCTTTTTTCAGAGCACTTATCTGCCTCGAGGTGTTGGCAAAACACCATCTTAAGACGTCCAATGCTGCGTGTGCGTATTTATCTTACTCTTGGATGTGCTCCAGAGGCCCCCCTTCACGGCCAGCTGAGGCCTGAAACTCCAAGCCATCCAGTTGCAAACTGCCCGGCCCTCCAGTCTTCGCCGCTCTGAGTCTCTGACTTACACACCTTGCAAAGATGGGCCAACCACCCGACCGCCCTTGATGTTCCTGGTCGTCTCAGCCTGCTCTGCTGCAGAAGGGAACATGGCACAGTCCGGTGCCAGCCTCGCCACTGTCGGTGGTTACTGTGTCACTAGCCTGCATGCCTTCCACCCTGGGGGCTCACTATCAGACCGCAGTCAGTGGTGGTCCACAAGGTGGTCACTGGCTCGTTCTCAGAGGTAGAAGACCAGTTCTGTCCTCCTGGTCTGTCTGAGTCTAGAAGCCCCTCTGGCAGCTGTGCACCACGGCTGACCCTGCTGTGTGTGAAACACTGCTTGTGGAGCCACTGCTGTGCACTTGCTCAAAGGCACCTCTGGGCACTGTTACAGCCAGGGGGCCCTGGGGGCAAGAGCAGGCAATGTGGTGTGGTGTTCGGGACAGGGTCCTGAGACAGACGCCGAGCACTAGGACCCCCTCTGGGAATCAAAACAAGACACAGGCTTCCATTAACAGGACTGGATGGGTCCACTATTTGCACAGGCACACAGGACACAAGTGTGACATGCCAGACATGGTGATGTCCCCGACCCGCAGGACCGTCAACGCAGACCCTGGAGGAGGGAGTGGGAATTGAGGGGAACAAGAGACACGAGAAA
>NW_022103935.1:173978-176197 GCF_000313985.2 Echinops telfairi | reverse complement strand
TACCCAATCAAGGGGAAGCAGGATATAGGTGCTTCATCTAAAAAACGTCACCCCATGTATGGAAACCCCCTTATCTGTTTCTAGGCAGACTTGAAGGCTAAACTCAGCCCGTCCCAAGGACAGGCTATTCAGAGGGGAGATAACATAATCACAAAACTACGTCACGTAGGTGGGAATGGAAAAGTACTGCAAGCTCTGACAAAATATAGTGAAGATCGAGCCGAATGGCCCCGGACATGGTGAAACCAGACTGTGAGGTTCATAGAAACACATACAATTTTTGCAACACTCCAAAATCCTCACAGCCAGACTAGTAGGTAAGCGGAGAAAAGATTGATGTTGCTGGAGTCCACCATGAATGCTCATGGAAGCAGCTGTCACGAGAGAGATCAAAAGGTGGGCTGCATGCGGCAAATCTGCTGCAAAGACCTCCTTAAGGTGTTGAAAGTCAAGGAGGTTACTTTGAGGGCTAACTCGCGCCTGACCCAAGCCAGGGTATTTTCAGGCGCCTCGCATGCTTGTGAAGCGTGGACATTGGAAGGGAGACCAGGGAAGAGGCAGTGGCTGCGCTGAGATGTTGGAGGAGAAGATGGAAAGTACCAGGACTGCTGAAGGAGTCAGCTAGCGATCTTGGACGAAGTGCAGCCAGACTGCTCCTTCGAAGGGGGCGGTGAGACATCCTCTTAGGTGCTAAGTACAGCGGCAGCAAAAGAGGAAGGCCCTGGGCAAGACGGACGGACACCGGACGGACCGTGGCGGCAACGCTGGGCTCAGACCCAGGCGCAGTGGTGAGGACGGCTTCAGACCGGGCACGGCTCCCTTCTGCTGTGCAGGAGGTTGGTGTGGGTGGACCGGACTCAATGGCACCTAACAACAACACAACAAAAATTATTAAGGAAAATATTAATATCTACCACTAAATAAATACCATCCTAGAGAGTTTTAAGTGGTATCTCATGGTGGGTTTCCTTGGCATCACCACCATTATCGATCTATGTTGGACATGTTTTTTCATGGGCTTCTTGGCATGTGCACATCTTCCTTGAAGAATTATCTATTCAAATCTTTGCCCATTTTTAGTTGCCTTATTTGCCTGTTATTGAGTTGCATTATTTCTTTACATCTATATGGTGTGGCAGCTAACATAATCTGGTTTCAACTTGTGAAGGGTGGAGTCTAGCCTCTCAATCAGGTCACAGCTTGATGGCCTAATTTGGAGGCACCACGGGGATAAAGAGCTCACTGGAGGTGGGATACACAGAGACACTTCCCTGTGAGACATTCCTGATGGAGCCAGAGCCCTGGAACTGCAGGAGCCACGTGGAGACCCACGCCAGTGCTGAGATGCTTCCACCACCACTGGATCCACAAGACTTTCCACTCACTGGCCTGTGATCTTCCTGCATTTGATGCCATTGTATGGCTGTGTGAGTCTAAAGAGTAATTTATGGACCGATATCGACATATGGGGTAATATCAGACTTATGGACTTGATCTGGACTGGGCTGGGATGTTTTCCTAATGTGCAATTGCTCTTTCCTATATACATGTGAGTGTTTATGAATTTGTTTCTCTAGTCTACCCAGACTAACACATGTTGACTCCATGGGGTTAGTTTGAGCTTGGTTCATCTTTTTCCCCCCCCCCCCCAGATAAACTTGTTTGTTATTAATGACTCAAACTAAAGAAAAAATAAAGAAAAAGGGGAAAAATCCTCCAAGTCCATTTCAGTTTTACTTTCCCCCACTTTTTTTTTCAGCCACAGAATGAGTTGGAAAGTGTTCTCTCGCTCTATTTCCTCCCCACCACCCCCAACAGTTTCTAAATACCTGCAGTTAGTCCTTAAGGAAAGAGCTTTAGAATTCACTGGCGAAGCTTGTCTGACCTGGGCTTTTAGGGATTTTTCCTGATCAGAGAGTCAATCGCTTGCTGCTGGCCTGGCCCTCGTCCCGATGTTTCTGCAGTCAGTTGTAGTGTGTCTTTCTAGGAATCGCTCCATTTCTTCGATGGCATCTGCAATTATTCGTAGTATACTTTCCTAATCCTTTTTATTTCTGTGAGATTGGGAGTAATGTTGCCTCTTTCACTTCTGGTATTAGAGATTTGTATTGTGTCCCTTTTCGTTGGGCAAGTGATGTGTAAAGATTTGCCAACATGGTGCTTTTCAAAGGGCCAGCGCCTGCCTTGGTCAGTTGTGGATTTGCTGCTCTCCGTGCCAC
>NW_022103935.1:171718-172979 GCF_000313985.2 Echinops telfairi | reverse complement strand
CTATATCGTTTGAAAACCGGGCACCATCAGCTTTCCTCGCCACATTTGCTTGTGTTGGGACTGTCAATCTGTAAATCTTTGCTTGGAATGTTTAATCCATTTTCATTTAATCTAATAACTGATGCTGTAGGATTGATCTTTTCAACTTTCCTAGTTGTTTCTACATGTATTATGTCTTCTTATTTCTCTGTTCTCCCATTGAGGAGCCCCAGTGGTTCTGTGAGGTAAGCATCAGACTGATCGTCTCAAGGCCAGCGGTTCAAACCCATCAGCTGCTCTTGGGGGGAAGACGAGGCTGTCTGCTCCCAAAAGATTTACTGCCTCGGCGGAACCCTCCGGTATGGTCACTACGAGTTGTGAGCAGCTTGATGGTGGTAGGTTGGCTGTTCTGTCATTATTGCCTTTTGGTGTGACCTGGATCAGTGGTTGCCTTAGGATCAAAATTATTATTTTAATTTGTTATGGTCTAGTTCAGATTAATCCAACCGTAGTTTCAATAGCACACAAAGACTTAACCCTATGCAGCTTCATTCACTGCTCTACCTTTTGGGCCTTTGGACAACATCACCAACAGAATCAAAAATTAAAAATCATTAAGAGAACAAAACCCAAAAGTCCAGCTGGCTGCCTTTGATTCTGACTCACAAGACCGCGAGAGTCGCAGTGTGAGCTGCGCTGGTGGGGGTGGGGGGGTTCCCCTCTGTGACCCCTGGCTTTCCTCCAAGGCACCTCTGGACCCTCCTAGATGCAGCTGGTTGGTGGAGGTGAACCACGGAGCCATCTGCACCACCCGGGGGCCCTACTGTCATCATTCACAGTACAGACTGGATGACAGCGGATTCCTTGTTCTTCCAGATTAGACATTGTGTGCCCATCAGCCCAGATTTATAATATTTCTTTATGTACCAGATAAGTTGAGGTTTTCCAGCACATTTTTTATGCTGAAAAAGCCCCCAGTTTTTTATGGTAAAATTAGGTGCCTTGGCTTGTACTGGAGTATATACGGTAGGTGTCTTTTAAATTAGTTGAGCGAAAACAGACTTAGACAAAGCGCATGTTGGCATTTGCGTTTACATTAGCATTTACCTTGTCTTCCAGTCCCTCTCTGGGCTGTCCTTTGGTTGCAGAAAGCACCCCTTTGCCTGTCTCCTACCCCCTCTGCTGTCCCGGAGTGTGTGAAGCTTTTGTTCCGCTGGAAATGCCTTCCTTCCTCCGGCCCTTTGAAAGGTGGTTTTGCTGGGTCCTCCGGCCCTTTGAAAGG
>NW_022103935.1:169811-171515 GCF_000313985.2 Echinops telfairi | reverse complement strand
GTGGTTTTGCTGGGTCCTCCGGCCCTTTGAAAGGTGGTTTTGCTGGGTCCTCCGGCCCTTTGAAAGGTGGTTTTGCTGGGTCCTCCGGCCCTTTGCACATGTCCCTCGCTGCCCTGTAGCCTCCACCATCTTATTGGGAACCCTTCGGGCCTGCGGAGTTGCTTTTCCTGGCTGCCCTCAACACTGTGTTTGGCTTTCATTTGAACAGCTTGATTATGACGTATCCAAGTGTAACTCTCTTGGAGCTTGCTGAGCCTTTTGGAAGCATAGAGTAATGTTTTTCATCATATTTGGTAAGTTTTCAAATACACTTTTCCAAATATTCTCTCAGTCCTTTCTCCGCCGCCTCCTCTTCCTGTTGTTGGTGTTGTCAGGGCTGAGGAGTCAGTTCGAAGCCATAGCAACTGCACGCGAAACAGAACGAGGCACGACCCAGTCCCGAGCCGTCCTCGCTCTCGCCCCGTGGGTGCAGCCTCAGTCTTTCAGTCTTATCACGCGTCTTCCTCTTGTTTGTTGCCTCTCTACGTGACCAAGCATGATGGCCTTCTGTAGGGGTTGGCCTCTCCTGTCAACATGTCCCAAGTCTGTAAGAGGAAGTCTCTCCATCCTTGCTTCGAAGGAGCAGTGTGGTGTCGCCGCTCTTCTCCAGCACCACAGCGCGACCGCGTCCCTTCTCCTCCAGTCTTCCTTATGTGACAGCCACCTTTCACTTGCATAGGAGGCCGTGGAAACCGCCAGGGCCTGGGTCAGGCACATCGGAGTCCTCAAAGCAACATGCTTGCTCTTCGATACCTTAAAGAGGTCTTGCGCAGCAGGGTGACCCAATGCCGTGCCCCCTTGGCTCTCTTGCCGCTGCTGCCCTGACCAGCGATGGTGGACGAAAGCAAGAGAAATCCTCCCTCCACAGCTTCAACCTTTTCTCCATTGACCACGATGTTAGCTGCTGGGCAGGTTGTGAAGGTTTTGGTCCTCTTCCATTGAGTCATGAGCCATACTGAAGGCTGCAGTCCCGGATCTTCATCAGCAAGTGCTTCAAGTCCTCCTCCCGTTCAGCAAGCAAAGTGGTGTCATCAGCACATCGCAGGTTGTTAACAAGCCTTCCTCCAATCCTGCACCGCGCTCTTCTTCACATAGTCCAGCTTCTCTGAGGATTTGCGCAGCACACAGACTGAATAAGTGGTGAGAGGAGACAACCCTGACTCACACCTTCGCTGATTTTGAGCCACGCAGCATCCCCCTGTTCTGTTTATGCAACTGCCTTTGATCTATGGACAAGTTTTTCAGGAGCACAATAAAATGTTCTAGAATTCCCATTTTCAAGGTTATTCGTAGCTTTTTGTGTTCCACCAGTTGAATGCCTTTGCATAGTCAATAAAACACAAGCAAACGTTTTTCTGGTATTCTCTGCTTTGAGCCAGGACCCATGTGACAGCAGCAATGACATCTCCAGTTCCACATCTTGTTCTGAGTCCCTCCGGAACCTCTGACAGATCCCTGCCAATGCGCTGCTGTAACCGTTGTTGGACAATCTTCAGCAAAAATCTACTTGCGTGTGATGTCAATGATATTGTTCAATAGTTTGAGCAATCTGTTGAGACACCTTTCTTTGGAATGGGCACCAATAGAGATCGCTTCCAGTCAGTTAACCGAGGAGCTGCCTTCCACATTTCCTGGTGTAAAGGAGAGAGTGCTTCAGCTACGCGC
>NW_022103935.1:162290-169474 GCF_000313985.2 Echinops telfairi | reverse complement strand
CACACGCCTGCGACGCCATGGCATTCCCATGACATCCACACGCCTGCGACGCCGTCGCATTCCCATGACATCCACACGCCTGCGACGCCATGGCACGGGCGCGCTTGCTGTGCTTGAGGAGCCAGGGCAGCCAGAGGCTCTGCTCTTTTCTCCCTTCCTTTCCTCTCTGTCCATGGAAGTGGATCCGGCCATTTGACCTAAAACCCAATTTCCTCGTCCTCTCTTCTGTGTTTTCAAATTGGTTGAGCTCCTCGGTCAACTTTTCATTCCATGCCGGAATATTTATTGGTTCTCCCTTTACAATTCCTTCTCTGTATCGAGATTTTCTGTGTGGTGATGCGCCTTCCTCCTGGCTGCCTTTCATTTATCAGGCACCTTTTCTTTTTGCTTCTTGGATGGAAGTGTGTTGTGAGTAACCGAGGTAGTCTCTGTGTGGTTACAAGGGCGTCTCGGTGTCTTGGCGACAGTTCCTAGCGACTGTTGGTCCCCAGTGTCTTGTTCGTTCACACGCCTCAAAGCGGTGGTGGAGCGGTGGACATTAAAATGCAGAATGTGGAAACTCTAGAAATCAGATCTGCCTCCCTCCCAAGAGGCAATTGTTCTATTTTTTGTTGTTGTTTCTACAATTTGCTTGGCCACTTTTATTTTATTGGCACTTCAATAGTTCCGTCATATCGAGGAGAGTTGTACAATCATTACCACAGTCCGCTTTAGAACATGTTCTCTTTTTCTCCCCATGGTTAAATCGAGTTTAAAATGAGTTGTGTAATCTTCATCAGTTCTAGTGCACTCTCCCCCCACCCTCCCATCTCTCACCCCCCACCCCTACCTCCCCTATAAACCCTTGCATCAGTTCTTATCTCTACACCTCTACTCCTGTGCTTCACACACTGGAAACCCCAACAGAAACGATGAAAAACAGAAACAAAATAAAGTGGTCAGGATAAACTAAGAACAATACAAGGATAAAAATACAAATAGTGAATAAGAAAGAAAACACTGCCGTGAATATTTAAAAGACCAGGGAAGACATTTTTTTTGTCATGAAACTAGCAAGAAATACTTGTACCCAGAAGAATTTCAGGTTGGGTCAAGAGGGAGGTCAACTGACTGAGCGTCCAGTTGGATCCAGTCTAATCACGATGCCAACGCTCTCTATCGGATAGAAAAGCTGTTGAGACCCTCGCCTGTGGCGGGGGGCCTGCCATGGTCTTCATCTGACTTGATACTCTGCCGACGGTTTGGGGCCCCCAGTGTCCTCCATCGCCCTATACAAACTGGCTGCTCCCAACTTGGCCTTGATGCTCTTCCCCTTTTCATCTTTGAATTTCGTCAGGGTTGTCTTCGAATCGCTGAAGCTGCTGTGCCTCTTCCCTGCGGACTTAGCTGCCTCCTCACTTAGATGGCTGCTTGGTGCCCTGGGTTATGCCATGCTGCCCTCGAGGTCAGGTCCATGGTCATCATGGTGTTTAGTCCACGGTGTGTCTTACTGACCAGGAACATAAAATCCGGATCAATGACCCCTAGGTTTCCCACAATCAATGTTTAGCATCCCTTCCCTGTGGGGTTAAGGGGAGAGGGGTTCCCCACAAATCATCATGGGTCCGGTAGGCCCAATTGTACAGCGATAAGTAAAGATTATAGTAAAGTCATAGAGAGCATGAGAGTTAGAGGAGAGATTGCAATAAATGGAGTCAGACACAATTCATGGTAGCATTGCTCACCTCAGCCCGCTTGATGGTCCTGGTGGGGGAAGCCCAGCCACCAGAGCAGGAGCATCCTCGGGGACCAAGAACCAGGGAGCCTCCCCTGTCCTGAGAGCCAGAAAGGGCCCCGGGAGCCAGAGAGAGCCTTTCTTTATTGCCAACCACTCATTATAACACTTTAGGGGGACATGATTTTGGAATCACACGTCACAGGAAGGGGCAGTACAATAGGCATAACACTGCAGGAAGGGGATGTATGATAGGCATAAGCGTGACAGGAAGGGATGAGCTAGGGGTGTGCCCGTAGGAATGGGAAGGTCTCGGGGTATACATGTGACAAGACGGGCGGACCCTAGATTCATGATGGTTGCCTAATCTTGGTCATCCTAGGGCGGGTTTGACCTCTCTGGGGTCTCCTACAAGGAAACAGACAGCTACTATCCTTATCAGAAGGGAGTGGGCCCAACTTGTGGGATAAACAGTGGTGTCTGCTTGGTCTCGACAGCTGATAACTCTCAGGGAGAATGACCCCCAATCCACTCCTGATGACCTCCAAGCGTATAGTCATTCTCAAGCAGCTAAGTCTGGCGTATATTTGGGGGAGACAGCTTGAGAGAAATCCTTCTGTTTCCCACACTTCCCAATGTGAGGTGACTTCTCCCCAATTCCACCCCACCCCCCACTCCTGACCCCCCACTCACCACACAGCTATCAGCATCTCCTCTGAACCGTGGATGCTCCTCTCCCCTGGTCTTGGCTTGATTTCCGGCAAGCTTCCCCATCCCTTCCCGTGATTTGCCCCAGCCTTGTCTCGATGTTGTGGAATCGCAAGTGGATGGTCCTCTGCCGTCTCCCCCTTGTAAGGGGTGGCCCCACACAACACGAGGTCTCCTTCCAAACGGCTGTGAGGCGCATGACAGGCAGGTGGGGTGTGCTCCACGGCCGTAGGTAGCCTTCTCCGTTGGTTCAGGAATTGGTCCCTAAGGTTTGTTTCTTGGTGTTTTCTCATAGCAGTGGACTCATGTACGGCTTGTCCTTTGGTGATTGACCTCCTTCAGTCAGTACGATGGTTTCCAGGTCCTGTGGTGTTCCATCGCTGCTTTGGGGATGCGCCTCTTCACTTTTGTTCCTGTTCTTTCATAGCCTGTGCTGTTCTTGGGTCGCGTTTTTGACCCTGCTGCTGGGGGTGAGTTTCGCGTGTCTGTTGGGCATTTCTCTAGGAGGCTACTTACTGCCTTGCTACTGTTTCGCTTTTCCTCTGACTCTTCCTCCAATGGGGCACCCGTGCAGTCATCATTCTTTTACTTCCTTTTTTCCTGCTAAATCCACAGCCTGTTCAATGTCAGGCATTACATTTAGGTCTGGTTGGTATTCAGTTATTTCTGTTGCGCGCGCGCGTGTGTCCGTGCGCGCGCCCAGGCGTGTGCCCATGTCTCCTGTCGTTTCCTTGGCATCTCCGAGTCTCTGTTAGGGGTTAGGCAGGCGGTCTTTTGGGGCGCGGTTAGTTCCCTGGGGTGCATTAGAGGGTGGACAATGTGTGTGCAGGGTCTGGGGAGAGGGTTAGATGAGCTGTGAGGGGAGCGGTCTGAAAATGGGGACGGACGGTTGGGGGAGGGAGAGCGAAAGGAGCGCGGGCTCAAACAAGTGCGAGGGATCGGGTCGTGTTACTTGGTAGGTCACAGGAAGGGCGATTAGGCCCCCAAAGTGCTTGATTTGCGGGTACTAGTATTTGATAGAAAAAAATCATTTCAAAAGAGGTAGTAATAGTGGCCACTTGGGTTTATGAAGGTGCAAAGAGGAGAAAAGTGAAGCTAAAAGATAGGTGAATCGTGTAATGAAGTAAAATATCCAGGACCAGCTGCCAAGGTGACTAAGCCCTTGGTGGATCCGCCCAGACGTCTGGGACCTGGGCGCGGCCCCACGGCTTTGTGTTACCTTCACAACAGGGATTGTCTGAAGGACAGGCAAACAAAGCGGTGCTTAGAAGGTACTGCTTTAGCCACAAAGCGATGTTTTGCCTGCCAAGTTCCTCATACAGATTGGGCATAAGTTTTGCAATCAAGTTGTTTGAGGCTGATCTCTGGTCCAACCTCCCCATCCATCTTGTCTCTGTTTTTCTGTCTTGCGTCCCTACCCCTACTTTCAGGTGTTCTCTACCTTGCTGTGCAGGTTGGGGCAATAAAACTTTAAATATTTAGATTGAAGAAAGGAAATTGAAAGGAAAGGCCAGAGATGAAAGTTTTAAGAATGGTAATAGGAGTGCTGGGCCAGAGCAAACTGTACCCCGAACCATTGCCTGTCTTTACCCTGTGGGCACTGAAGCGGGTTGCACAGTGAAATAAAAAAAGTGATAAAAATTAACATTTAGAAAATGAATGATAATGGGAAAAATGATACTAGAGTAAGACACAGGAGCTTAGTCTCTGCTGTGGGTGCTAACTTCCGGGTAGGTGGTGTTAGGGACTAGAAAATAAACACATTAAATTGGGAGGAAAAGAAGGAAAGTAATATACAAGTATATCGATTTCCTCCTGTCCTTCTGTAGACCCCCACGTGGCTTGGTAGGGTGTGTCTGTCCCCGCTTTGGGGGAGCCCTGGCTATGAGGTGCCCACTGGATGTCTTCTGGTCTGGGCAGAGAACCGAAGCAATTTATTTTTTTATTCGCCCCAGTCCCGGTCTGGTCCCTTAGAATTATGACCCTGTTGCCCCAGCACTTCCATCCCAGCTACCACAGACCTGGGAGTCTGCTGTGAGGTGGCCAAGTGCCTTGGGGAGATGACCGCTAAGGAGATTCTAATTGGATCTTTGTGATTGGTTCCTCCTTCCTCCACCCCACCTCCACCCCCCATTACCTCCCCCCTGCCCTCCGGGTATCACTACTCCCATTTCTGGTCCTGAGTGGTGTATCTGACCTGGACTCCATGGCTGTGCCAGTGCACATGCTCCAGTCTAGCCAAAACCGAAAGGCAGGACTGGGATCGTGATCGTGAGAAGTGAGGCAGCCTCGAGAACCGAGGAACGCGGAGTCTTCCAGTGGCGCTGTGCTGTGCCCTGGTGGGCTCATCCCTGCCTTGGGACCCTTCTGTGGGGGCATGTCCTACTGTCTACAGACGGGGTTTGGATCTCTGCTCCGACCGCCCTCGTTCTCAACAATGTGTTTGTTTTGGGTCTTCTGGTGCCTGTTGCCTGATTCTGTCGACGCGTCACAATCGCACAGGCTGCTGTGCTTCTTCCATGTGGACTTGTTGCTTCTCTGCTAGATGGCCGCTTGTTTATCTTCAAGCTTCTAAGACCCCAGATGCTATATCTTTTGATAGCTGGGCACCAACACCTTTCTTACCACATTTGCTTATGTATCCATTTTGCCTTTAGTGATTGTGTTGGGAGGGTGAGCATTACAGAATGCCAGGTTGTTAGAACAAAATATCCTTGCATTGAGGGAGAGGTTGAGCAGAGGCCCAAAGTCTGCTCACTTCCTCAATGTATTGCCATATAAATATATGTACAAGGGCCAAAACCTCTATTTTTATGAATTAATATACTTACTTAAGTGCACACCTATATTTATATCTCTATCCATAGCTTTGCTTCCTAGATCTTTTCTGTTTCCATTTACCTTTCTCCTGCCCCACCATCACACTCACCCTTCTGCCTCTTAGTTAATTCCTCTCAGCTAGATTGCTGTTGCTCTAACAGCACTGGGATCTCTACTTCCTCCTTGGTGTTGCTTTTAATTCCTTAGTTGTTCTCCTGTCTATGGTGTTGTTTGCTGACCACTCCTTTCTCCCACCTCCTCCTCCCCAAGGTCCATCTGGAACCTTCGGTCCCACTGCTCTCTCCTCAGGCTTGCTCCACATGCCTCTCTTATATAGGTAGGCGAAACAACAGAACAAAAGATCGAATAAAAAGAGAAAAAAACAAACAATAAAGGAAAAAAACTAGCAAAAACAAAAATGAAAAAGCATACATAATTCTAGGTCTGTCTGCTGACCTATATGACTATCTCCCCACCAGTCCTGGGGCGCTCTGGGAACTGCCCCTCCTAGCCTAAAGTCTATTTTGGGGGCTCCTCAGGGGGGTTGTGGCTTTGCTCTTTCCCATGTTCCTGACCTGTTATATTCCCTTCTTGGTTCTCCCCGCTGTGGGGGTGGTCAGACCACACTCCCTGTCACCATGTGTCCCCAGTATGGTCCTCTATCGAGGCATGCTCCAGTGATGGACATCATGTCTTGAGCTGTGGTCAGCCCTACAGTCCTCTCTGTGCCTTAGCAGCACTCTGCCGGGATGTCGTCCTCGGGGCTTGGTATGCCACTGTGGGGTCTAGCCCCTTGCTCTCTCTTTTTCCTTCTTGGTTTGCTTCTATATGGAGGTGACAGGTCAGCTCCGCTCCCCAGTTGTCCTCTGCAGCACACACTTCCAGGGAGGTGGGGAGTGTCCGTTTGACTCTGATTTGGGCCGGTCCTGTAGCCCTCTCGGTTCACAAGTTATTCCATGTGGTTACGTTGCCCTCAAGGTTTGTCGTACTGTGGTGGGGTCTGCACTCACGCTCCCATTTCTGTGGAGACATACTCAATACCCTCCCCCTGGGTCCCAATACCATCGTCCCGTCCCCGCCCCCCCCATGTTTTGTTGTTGTTTAATAGCTGTGACTGACTTCCAGCACAGTGCTGAATGAGAGAGCTGTCAAGGGCATTCTTGGCAGATTCCCAAGTGGAATGTTTTCAGTTTCTCCCCATTGTGTGGGGGATTTTTTTTCTACAAAGGACCATGTGGATTACATCCTTCATAAGTTATATAAAATTATCAAATAACCTGCAATATTTGATCAAGCATGTAATTAACTCAGCCCTAATGGGATGGTTAGAAGTGCTTCTCTTTGGTGAGGCCTGTGACGGTAGCTGGTACAGATGATTTCATGGACCTTATACGACCCAGGCTTGACATTCTCCCCACTTGGCAGTTATTATGTGGAGGAATTTCTCATCTATTCCTATTTTGTTGAGTGTTTTTATCAGGAATAGGTATTGGATTTTGTCAAATGCCTTTCCTGCACCAATTTAAATGATCATGCCATTCTTTTCCTCTTTTATTTATATGGTGGATTATGTGGATTGGTTTTCTAATGCTGAACCATCCCTGTGTACCTGCTATGACTCCCATTTGACCATGGTGGAGTCTTTCTTGAGATCTTGTTGTATTCTCTTAGCTAGGATTTTGTTGAGAATTTTTGCATCTATGTTCATACGCAGTACTGATCAGTGATTCCCTATTGTGGTGGGGCCTTTTCCTGGCTTTGAAATCAGGGTTGTGCGCCCCTTCATAAACTGAATTTGGGAGTTTCCCATCTTTTCTAGCCGCTGGAATAGTTTGAGTAAGATGATGTCAACTCTCCCCCGAATGCTTGGTAGAGGTACCCAGGGAAGCCACTGGACCTGGGCTTTTGTTGTTTTTGTTGTCTTTGGGAGTTTCTTTTTTTT
>NW_022103935.1:151782-160899 GCF_000313985.2 Echinops telfairi | reverse complement strand
GTGGTATTTCATTGTTGTTTAAATTTGTATTTCTCTTATTACTAATGAACACGAGCATTTCTTCATATGGTTGATGGCCACCTCGAGATCATCGTTGGTAAACTACTCATGTCCTGTGCCCATTTTTGATTGCTACTTTTACTTTTCTTATTAAGGTGTTGTGGTTTTCTACACGTTTTTGAAATTAGCCCTTCATTACTAAATAGTTTCCCAATCTGTGGGCTGTCTTTTAACTCTTTGGATGAAGTTTTTGGATGTGCACAAATGTTGTATTTTTAGAAGGCTCCAGTCCCTTATTTTGGCTTCTATATGGTGGGTATTTTCGTTATGTTCTGTGCTGTCTCTGTGCCGTATATTGGGCCCTTCAGCTTACTGCTCCTTTTCTCCTGATGGTCCGTATGGTTCTGGGGCTTATATGTAGGTCTTCGATCCATCCGTTCTGTACATGGTATGAGATACGGGTCTTGTTTCCTTTTCTTTTTTTGCAGATGTGTAGTATTAAATTAAAAAATTGGTGCTTGTGGGGTGAAGGGACCAGCCCCCACCCGCTGCTTGAACTCACTGGTTCAGTAATGCACAATTGTACGGTTGAGATATATAAGTATTATATTAAAGTCATCAAGAGCATGAGAGATATTACAATAATACAGTCAGACATATTACAGGGTAGCATTGCTCACCTCAGCCCAGCTTGGTGGTCCATGTGGAGAGAGGGGGAAGGGAAGGAGGGGAAGGGAACAAGGGAGAGGGGAGTGAGCAGCAAGGAGCTCAGAACCAGAGAGAGAGATCTATATTGCTGACTCACACCTATATACCTTTTGGGGGCAAGCCAGCCCACTAATTACAGGTAGAGACATACATCACAGGAAGGGGCTGCACTATAGGTTACACAGTAATGAGGGGGTGGTCTAGGGGCATACATGCAGTAGGAAGAGGGACAGCCGGTTTGGCCTGTCCCTGGCCCAACTGATCGAGACCATTATCAGTAGGATGGGAACTCCTCCTACAGGAGCCTGTCCATTGTCCCCAGAGGCAGGGAGCAGGCCCACCCCTGTGGAGGGATGAGACAGCAGTCTGGCAACTGATTGCCCTCAGTGGGGGAATGCCTGCGCATCTGACCTCCCCACACACAGATGAAGATTCGATTTTTCCAGCACCATTTATCGAAAAGACTGCTTCTTCCCCCATTAATCCATTATCAAAGATCAAGTGTCAGTAGGTACTTGCTTGTATGTCTGCGTTCTCCATCCTAATCCATTGGTCTTCTTGTCTATCCTTAAACCGCTACCAAGTTGCTTTGGTTACCATAGCTATATAATAAGATTTAATGTCTGGGAGTGAAAAGCCTCCTGTTTTGTTTTTATTTTATAACAGTGTTTTATGTATCCTGGCTTTCATTCCTTTCATATACAATTAGTGATTAATTTTTCCATTTCTCTGAAGAATTGTGCTGGTATTTGGATGGGAACTGTGCTGAATATGTGAAGCGTTTTGGCAATACTGACCTTTTCACTGCTTTCGTCTACCTATACCAAAGCCTGGTGGCGTTCCCTATTTGTGTTAGTCTCTTTTGGTTTCCTCTAGGCACGTTTTGCAGTTTACTTTGTCTGAATCTTTTGTTGCTATGGTCAGACTTCCTCCTAAATATTTTCTTTTGGGAGTTAATTTCAAGTGATATTTTTCTTTTAATATATTTTCAGTGTCATCTTCATCGATATACAAGAATCCCACTGATTTGTGTATGCTGATCTTGTATCCTGATATTCCACCTGAAATTTGAGAACAGTTTAAAAGCAGATCTGATGCGTTGAATACTAATGACAGAAGACCCGATGAGCTGTGGGAAGACATCAAGCATAACATTCACGAAGAAACGGGCCATTAAAAAGTCAGGAAAGAAAGAGAAGATCAAAGTGCCTCTCAGAAAAGGCTCTGAAACTTGCTCCCAGTCATAGAGTAGCTAAGACAAATGGAAGGAATGATGAACTCAGGAGGCTCAACAAAATTTACAAGGGCAGCTTGAGAAGACAAAGTCAAATATTACAAAGAAACGTGCAAGGACCTGGAGTTCAGAAACCAAAGGGAAGAAGGCACTTAGCCTATCTGACACTGAAGAACCAGTGCAAGGCGCCAATGACAATGTTGGGAGATGATGGTGGGACTGCTGGATTGTGTGATATGTGGAGGAAGTGCCAACCAGACTTCAAACCAAAAAAGAGAGAGATTCTATGAGCAAAATATTGAATGATCCAGGAAGCATCAAAAGAAGATGGGAAGAAGCAAGTGTTCTAAAATTGATTGTGGTAATGATTGTACAACTATTCTTGATATGATTGGACTATTGAATTACATGATATGTGGAAGAAGTGCCAACAAAACTTTTTTAAAAAGCTAAGAATAAAATGGAAAGAATACACAGAGTGACTATATCAAAAGTAACTGGTCAGCATTCAACCATTTCAGGAGTTAGGATAGCAAGAACCAATGGTGCTGAAGGAAGAAGTTCAAGTTGCACTGAAAACATTAGCAAAAACTAGGCTTCAGGAACGGATGGAATACCAATAGAAATATTTTAACAGGCTGATTAAAGCACTGGAAGCACTCACTTGTCGTGCCAGGAAATGTGGAAAACAGCTACTTGGCCAACTGACAGAAAGAAAGTGACCCAGCAGAATGCCCAAACTCTAGAAGGACATCATTGTTATCACATGCAAGTAAAATTTTGATGAAGATCATCAACAATGGTTGCAACAGTACATTGACAGAGAACTCTGAGAGGTTCAGGCTGGATTGAGAACAGGTCATTGGACAAGGGATATCATTGCTGGAGGCAGGGCATACCAGAAAGATGTTTACCTGTGTTTTATTGACTGTGCAAAGGCACTCTACTGTGTGGATCATAAAAACTATGGATAACCTTGAGATGAACTGGAATTGCAAGGCACTTCCTTGTGCTAATGAGGAACTTGGATACGGATCTGGAGGCAGTTGTATGAATGGAACAAGGGAATACTGCATAGTCTAAAACAGGAAAAATGTGTGACGGGGTTGTATCTTCTCACCATCCTTATTCAATCTGTATGCTGAGCAAACCTCAGAGAAGCTGGATTCTATGAAGAAGAGTGTGGCATCAGGACTGGAGGAAGGCTTGTTAACAACCTGCGATGTGCTGATGACACCACTTTGCTTGCTGAACGGGAGGAGGACTTGAAGCACTTGCTGATGAAGATCCGGGATTGCAGCCTTCAGTATGGATTGCAACTCACTGTAAAGAAGACCGAAATCTTCACAACCCGACCAGTAGGCAACATGGTGATAAACGGAAGAAAGGTTGAAGTTGTTAAGGGTTTTGTCTTCCTTGACTCTGTAATCAGTGCTCTTGGAAACAGCAGCCGAGAGATCAAATGACACAGTCCATTGGGCAAATGTACTGCACAAGACCTCTTTTTGGTTTTAAGAGCATGGAGTTCATCTTCACACTTGGAACATGTTACCAGCAGTGATCCGTTCTGGAGAAGGACCTGCTTGGTAGAGTAGAGGGGCAGCAAATAAGAGGAAGCGCTTGGCACGATTAAGTGACACAATGGCTGCAACGGTTGTGAGGGTGATGCCGGACCGGGCAACGCTTTGTTCTGCTGTGTAGAAGGCTGCTGGGAGTCTGCACTGATACAAGGACAGCGAACAACAGCTGCTTTCCCCCATGATCCGTCTGATAGAAGCACCCAGGTCCTTCTGCCCCCGTCTTCTAGGACCAACTTGAGTTTCCAGACGCTTCCGGTCAGTGTGCTTCAGGTTCAAGTGAATGACAGCCACTGTAAGTCTTGAAATTTAAGAGTCTTTTATTCGTTTATAACCAGACTGCTAGAATATAAAAGTGATTCTTTAGATTGCAGTCCAGAGTCCACATCTCTGTGAGTTTTTAAAGGCAAAAACTCATTTATCGTTTATCAGAAACTCAAGCAAGCATATGACAAAAGTAGAAAACAAAACTAATGTTACCGTTGTTTAGAGGTAGTGAGCGTTATAGGGTACAGGACTGATTATAACATCCTGGTTAATAAAATAAGACTAGTAATATCCTGGCTACCATATCAAAAGGAACAATATTATTCATTACAATGTTCTGATCCCAGGAACATCAGAGTCCATTCTAAAATCAGTCACTAGTGGGACTTTCTGCGATGGGAGGGGAAGGAGGCAGACCGTTCAGCAGTCACCAAAATGGCACCACTTTGGTCAGTTTGCCTCATTCCCTACTCTTTTCCTTTGGGAATCAAATCTTTGATTCATCAGCAACTTCTTCTGGATATTGAGTTTTAATGTCATAAGCTTCGCCGCCTCTATATGGTTTTGGATAAACTTTACAAATCCATTAATAATGCATGGTCCAATTAAAATGTTCAGTTTTAATAACAGAGGACCAGCAAGGCCAGTAATTAAGGTCATGACTCAAGAAGACCAATTAAACAAGTTTTGATACCAGTTGCCTGTCAATTCTCTTTTTCATGATCCTTTTTGACACGTTTGTGGACTAAAAGGAGTTTCTCATACAATCCCAGTTTTCTTTGCATAAAAGTTTTTAAGGGCAGTGTATAGTTTACCTTGTTTAAGGAATAAGAAATTCAGACCTTCTTTATTCTACAAGGCTACTTCAGCTAAGGACTAAATTTGTTCTGACAATTTTAAATGGTGGCTTTTACTCCATCTATATTTACATTAGTTATCCTGGAGAGGCCTTTCAGGCCATGACTCGGGCGGGCGATGAGTGCAGAGATAGCAGTGACTGTGGAGCCTGCAATGCCTACTTGTTACACATGTAAGTAGACAAGCAGGTGGTAAGGCATTCTAAGAGCAAGCAAACCACGTTTTCTGGGAAAGCCTTAAAATACACTTGTGACTTGATGTAACACATCTTAATAGTTTGATTACAATATGCAGAAAACCTAGAGTAAGATAACAATATTAAGAAACCCGAGACAGTCTTAGTTTAAGGGGTCTTTCCTTCTAGCTTGAGCAGGACAGCCTTGTGATGTGAGCAGTGAGTTCAGGCAACAAGTCCGCTCACCTTGACCGTGGTTGGAGTTGTGAGCATGAGGGTGAAGGGCCTCTATCAACGAGGGGTCAGTCCAGTGGGCATGGACACTTTACGAGGACAGAGTCACGGGGATGGAGTGGGTGCACAGGCAGGCTGCCTGTGATGGTGGGGGTACTGCCTACCTCAAGAATTTGTGGAGTTGGTGCTGGATACTCTGTCCGGGTTGCAGGGACTTAAGCAAATTACAATCATGAATCTCCGCCTGCAGGTGTCCTTGAAACAAGGAAGGGGTTGTTGTCAGATCAACTTGACACCTTTACACAACTTTTTGGCCACACACAAGTCATGAGGAAAGGGATCTCATTGCTGAAAGCAGAGAACACCAGAAAGATGTTCACTTGTGTTTCATTGACGCTGCAAAGGCACTCCATGGTGTGGATCACAACCAACTATGGACAGCCTTGAGAAGAATGGGAATTGCAAGACACTTCATTGTGCTCACGAGGAACTTGTCCATGGATCTAAAGGCAGTTGTACAAATGGAAGAAGGACAATAGTCCTAACAAGATAAAACCAGAAAACATACAGCTTAAAATGTGCCAGCCTTATTTAAATACAATATTTTATAAGTGACCAAAACAAAAATAGTTTACATTTTTATCTATGAAAGTTTGTAAGCCAGTTTCCTTATGCCCTTATTTCCCCAATTTTGGTGCCCAACTTCTATACTGCCCATGAAGAATCCTCACTGGAAACCTGGGAGTCCACATCAAGAAGCAAAGTCAAATTAGGACAGGCCATTCACAAAGGCAGCAGCAATATGCACTACCAATTTACAGGCTGAAAATTTCTCTTTGTAGCGGTGGGGTTCTGGGTAGCTTAATGTAGCTGCCTCACTTGTCCCCACCAGGGTGCCCTTTGTTTGCCTTGCCTTTTGAGCAAGGGTCCAGTCACACATTTTTTAAAATTTTAGCCCCTTGGGATTGGCCATGAACTTCAGACCAGCCAATGCACTTCCATCTTCTTCCCTAGTTTCTGTGAACCAGGTCTACAAAAGTTAATGGCCAGACTTAGCCCATTTCCGTATTGCTGCATTTCTTTGCAAGCCCGTGCAACAAGTGGATGCAGGTGGCCCCCTAGCAGGCGTTTCAGGCTGCTCCCAGGCCTTCTGCCATGCTCTGTTCTAGAGCGGGGCGTTGCTTTATGGCTTCTTCTTCTTCTTTCTTTATATGTGTGTATTTTTGTCCAGCTTCAGCCACAAATCACTAGTTCAAAATTTAAAAAGCCAAATGCTGCTTCTTTTTTTTTTTTCTCTCCTTCAGTCTACCAACAGCAATCTTCCCCAGTGTCTGAAAATGTCCAGAGCACTCAAAGCACTGGGTGGGGCTCACCTTTTCAGAGCCTTCTTTGCAGGTATGTTCTATACCTACTTTAAAGATTCAAATTGATAGCTGAAAGCAAGTAGACTTACAGCGTTTTATTTTTTTCCTTTCCATTAAAAATTTTTTAATCAATTACTGTATTAATAACAATCGTTAAAAGAAACAGTACAGACCTAGTAAAGCTAGCTCATAAACTCAATTCTTAAGCAGTTCAATTTAATTTTTATTTAGTTTCTTTTAATCCTTATTTAAACTATTTCCTTGACATGAAATATGACTTCAGGCCCCTGAGTCCATGAAGTCATGACTGGGCTTTCTGTCAGCCATTTTTACTTTTCTCGTCAGTCATTTTGACTGGGCAGCATGGTCTCGTTCAGAGAGAGGTTTAAAGGACCGTTTTGCCCCCTTAGCTTAATATTTACATTCATTACATTTATTTTTGACATTTTAGATTTTTTTCAAACCCTTTAAATTTTTTAAACCCTCTTAACTTTGTAATTTCATTTTTATGCCTGGGACAAACGGAGTAGCAAAGCCAAGTGGACTGGTGTGAAGTTCACAGGACCTCCAGGTCTATGGGAGAATAGGTCCAGTGGGCATTGCGCAGTCTCTCGAAAAATGCAGAGGCAGTGGGGACTCATTTTGTGGGCCTACAGGTAGCCCACCGAAGCCCTGCTAGTAAATACTCTTGAAGGGTCCCAATATGTTTTTGTCTAATGTGTTTCCATTTCCTATCACGCCCCACCCCTTCCGAAGCCCAACACATTTGGGGGTGGGTGGGGGTTGTGGCCAATATGGCTGTGGCCTTTTGACAGAAAAGCACACCCAACACTTGCTGGCAGTCATTCCAGTGGGCGCTGCGTTTCTAGGGAAGAAAGAGCAGGGAGCGAGCCATGACCACTTCTGCTCTTCACAGTGGCCAGCAGCAGTCAGCAGCCGCTCTTTGCTCTCCACGGGTGGGGCCGGGGAGGCGGGTAGCCACTGCCTGCTGGGTATCAGGGACAGAGGCCACAGCAGGCAGATTCAGGCAAGGCATTTTGAGGCTCTTTGTTTGTTTGTTTCAGACACCAAACCAAGAGAGACCTTTTGGTAAGGAGTCCTCTCCTTTGGGCAGTAAACCATTACCCAAAGATGAATGAGGCCACATTCCCTGGGGAGGGAGGAGACAGCCCTTGAAAGGTGGTTATTGGAGCCGATTTTTCAGCCCTCTTAGTAAGATGCAGACAAATAGGAGGGGGTTCCGCTTTTAGTGGAACAATTCAGGTGCTCCCCTGACCGCAGATTAGAGCTTTAATTAGACACGAATACACACCTACACAATGTTTCTGAATTTGAAACCATTAATTCCCTTCCGAAGGAGGAAAAATATAAACTGACAGTTACCAGAAAAATAAACAAAAGTAAAGGGGGGCGGGGGTAGTTTGCCTGAGCTGAACTCACAACGCGTTTCTTGGAAACAAAGATTAATTACCCATTCAGAACACATTCCGGTTCCCAAACCTCTGCGTGAAACTAACAAGTTCCACAGCAAAGACACGGAGCTTGACAGCCTGTCATTTTAAACAAACAGCAAAGCAGATAAAACCAAAATTTAGAAAGGCAAACGATCTTCAGAGGCAACAAGACAAGGACAGTACGAAGAAAAACCAAACCGCACCAGGCGAATGAACAGGAAACCAGACTTCTCTGAACAGGCCGTTCTCAAACTGTCCAGAACACACTGAAGGGGATGTTTTCCTTCGTGCTAGAGTTATCATTTTTACAACAGCAACAAAAGCACAAACACAAAGACGTTTACTTTCCCAGGCGCAAACGCCTACAAAATGCCCTGGCTGGTGAGATTGAAAATTCATCCACTCCATCCGTCCAAATGCCAGGTTTGTGGATAAAACCACTCAGTGTTCTTTAAAAAATACCAAACAAAGGTTTTAGATTTATAAAACAAAAATGTTTTGTCCTGATTAAAATTCATTTAGACCTGCCAATTAGAAAGCACAAAAATAACAACCAAAAGAAGTTTTGGTTTTTTGTCCTGACATCCAGTCAGCCAGGTTTTGACGGTGAGTTAATTACCAGCAGTGCAGGCGCTCGGAGAGAGGAGAGGAGGAAAAGACCGCGACAGAGGGGGCGCATAAGTGCATAAACACGCACAAAGACAACCAACAGACTCACCACGCTCCCACAGCCCCACTACAGAACACAGACGAGCAGCCAGGGCAACCAGATTTATCAGACTTGACAGCCGTGGTTTGTAAAGACAAGCATCCCACTTAACAAGGCACCAGACTTCTCAAGCAGTGTCCCAGGGAGAAGAGGCTGAGGAGAGTTAGGGTTGCATATGCCTGCCCCTCCCACTCGCTTATAACCGGACTGCTAGAATATAGTGATTCTTTATATATGTATAGAATATATAAAGAATAAAGTGATTCTTTAGATTGCAGTCTGGAATCCACATCTCTGTGAGTTTATAAAGGCAAAAACTCATTAATCATTTATCAGAAACTCAAGCAAGCATATGACAAAAGTAGAAAGCAAAACTAATGTTAACATTCTTTAGAGTTAATGAGTGTTATAGGGTACAGGATTGATTATAACATCCTGGTTAAAGCTGATGGTGCCCGGCTATCAAAAGGTATAGCATCTGGGATCTTAAAGGCTTGAAGGTAAACAAGCGGCCATCTAGCTCAGAAGCAACAAAGC
>NW_022103935.1:144683-151077 GCF_000313985.2 Echinops telfairi | reverse complement strand
CAGGGCGGATGATCCCTTCAGGACCAGTGGAGTGAGTGGCGATACTGGGAGGATAGAGGGAGAGTGGGTTGGAAAGAGGGAACTGAATACAAGGAACTATATGTGACCTCCTCCCTGGGGGACAGACAACAGAAAGGTGGGTGAAGGGAGACATCAGACAGGGCAAGATATGACAAATAATAATTTATAAATTATCAAGGGCTCATGAGGGAGGGGGAAGAGGGGAGGGAGGGGAAAAATGAGGACCTGATGCCGGGGGCTTAAGTGGAGAGGAACTGTTTTGAGAATGGCAATGAATGTACAAATGTGCTTTACACAATTGATGTATGGATGGATTGTGATAAGAGTCATATGACCCCCTAATAAAACGATTAAAAAAACTAAACAAAACATCCTGGTTAATAAAATAAGAATAGTAAGATCCTCTTACCCTATCCAAAGGAGCACTGTTATTCATTACAACGCACTGATCCTGGGAACACCAGAATACATTCTAAAATCAGTCACTAGTGGGACTTTCCAAGATGGGAGGGGAAGGAGGCAGGTCATTCAGCAGTCACCAAAATGGCACCATTTTGGTCAGTTTGCCTCAAATGTACTGCACTGCAGCAAACTGTCTTTATATTATCATCAGTATGATTAATTTTGTGTAAATGATATTGCTTGATGTTGTGTGCATTCCTTTTTTATTACATTTTGATCCGATGTTTGATCAATTTCAAACTGCTGAAGTGTGTGAAACAGAACTGGGAAGATAGTGTGTACAGGCAAACTCTCAATATTCCTGCATTAAGGAGTCTGGGAAGCCAGGGCTCCCTCTGAGCGAACCTTGTCTATGGGTTGGAGATAAATCCCACTCACGTTCTCCTAAAATAAAAGTTATTCCCCTCATTGTTGCCCCATAATAACACCAAACTTAAGGTGCTGTTTACAAACACATGGTCACTCTTGAAGGTCAACTGCTTGAAGGCTATCTGCCTAAAGGTTGGCTGCCATGCAAGACAATCAGACCCTATTGTCTGCCCCCCCCCAAGCACTCCTGATAAGGATAATGGGTTGTTCCCCTGGAGAAGAGCTCAAAGACATTTCAGGTCAAGCCAGCTCAGAAACAATCAAGGTTAGGCTGCCATCCTGACTCTGGAACCTGCCCATCTTGATATGTAGGTGCCTTCCTATTGCATGTACACCTCTAGTGTGACCCCCTACTATCGCATGTATGCCTCTTGTACAACCCCTTCCTGCTACCTATGCCTTTACTGTGGCTTGCTTGCCCAAGACAGTCTCATTCTGGTTCCAGTCATCATGGAAGATGATCTCTTGCATGCTCATTCTTGTCTGATTTCTCTTTAATTTACCCCTCGATTACAAAACTGCCCCTTGGACCCATTCGGTTGTGGGGAGGCTGGTCCCCGACACTGAAGTTGGTTTATAAAAAAACAACAACAACTGAATTTTTCATCTCTGGTGTTTCCGGCTGCTGTGTGAATTTGAATAATGGTTGTATTGACTGGTCTTCCTTGTGGGCATATGGGTATTATCCGTCTCTGACAGTGTTTTAATCCAGGGCATCTCTTGGGCTGTTCCAACGGGATCCTGTTCCTTTTCGATACAAGTTAGAATTGAATTGAATTGTCTTTCCCATTCAAGTGTGAGTATCTCTGAAACTTCAAATCTCATCATTGATTAATTTTTACCTAATCACTTTCTTCTTTGCATTTTAATTTCACTTATGCACATCTTGCTTATATTCAGTTTGCATGGAGCTCTAAATTTCATAATGTTTTTCTTGATTTTTCAATCAACAGCTGGATGTGTAGAAATATATTGTTATGGGAACCGATTATAAGGATCTAAATATAACCCCTTCCTTGGGGGACAGACAACAGAAAAGTGGGCGAAGGGAGACGTCGGACAGTGTAAGACATGACAAAATAATAATAACTTATACATTATCAAGGATTCATGAATGAGGGGGCTGTGAGGAAGGAGGGGAAAAAATGAGGAGCTGATACAAAAAAATGTTTTGAGAATGATGATGGCAACAAGTGTACAAATGTGCTTGACACAGTGGATGGATGTATGGATCGTGATAAGCGTTGTATGAGCCCCCAATAAAATGATTTAAAAATGTATGTATATATATTGTTATATATGGTTATCTTTCATCATAGATTTCTATAGAAGTACCACTCCTATCATAGAACATCCCATGATTGATTCAGATAATTTAAAATTTAGATTTACCAACTAGCAAATATGCCCTTATAAGCATTCTATAAGCATCGAAAATATATCATAAATTTATATTATTAGCACACCCAACAAAATTTGGTATATTTGCCACAAAATTCACCGTTGGCTAATGTATTAGTCTGGATTGCTTAGAGAAACAAATTCATAGACACCATATGTGTATAAGAAAGAGTTTTATCTAAAAGAGTAATTATATATTGAGAAAATATCCCATCCCAGTCTAGATCAAGTCCATAAGTCTGATATTAGCCCATACCATCCCAATACCAGTCTATAAATTCCTCTTTAGACTCATACAACACATGCAATGACACCAGTGCTGGAAGATCACAGGCCAGTGGGTGGAAAGTCTCGTGGATCCAGTGGTGGATGCCTCTCAGTGCTGGCGTGGGTCTCCACGTGGCTCCTCTAGCTCCAGGGCTCTGGCTCCATCAGCGTGGCTCCACGTGGCTTGTCCACAGGAATGTGAAGCAGAGAGAGTGTGTGTCGCGCCTCCAGGGAGGAAGACAGGAGTTCCCAGAATCCTCAGGAGAAGTCCATGCCCACACAGAGGCCTCATTGGACCTGATTGACAGGCCAGACTCCACCCCTTCCTCTAGTTGACAGGGCATTATGAAACTGCCACAGATAAAATCAAGCAGGTCAATCACATCATTGTTTTGTTCAAATATCCTGCTTCTTACCAATTCTAAAAATGTCTTTATTCTATGAGGTTGGTTTTATCAGCTTCTAAAAGATTTGTGTTAAATTCCTGCACTCTGATCGCTGCTTTGCCCATTTCTGATTCAGTTCCTTTTCTGCGTCTGCGCCTTGAAACTGTAGTCTTGTTCGCATTTAATGTAGCTACTGCTATAAATAGCAGATTCCTCCCGTTCTTCTAAGATGTTTGCCCTGCTGTTACACCTTCATCCTGTATCTCTTAAACTAGCTATTGTGCAATAATGTTGCCTCACCCACAAGCCCTGGTAACACAGAGAAACAGACACACACTGCGCTGGGGTTGCCCAGGAATGCTCCTCCTGAGGCTCCAGTGGGCGACAAGCGGGTAGCAAGGGCAAGCCCAAGCCCAGGAGGAGACTCGGATGGGCTGCCCACTCTGGAGGTGCAGCTTCCAGGCTCTCCCAGTGTCCCCTTGGATTGGCTGTGAGGCCAATGAGTAGGAGCAGAAAAACAGGGAATCAACAACTGCAGAGCACCAAGACTTCGTTCTCCCTGCAGGGTCTGTCCCTGGCTCTCTCTGATCGCACCCATGACGGGTGGGTGAGCAGCAAGTTCTCTTGCTCAGCACCCTGCTCTGCTCACACCAACCCCAGTCAGGATCCCAAGCTCCCAGAGGCCCCTTCGCCAGGAACCTTCTGACTCAGAGTGGTTCAGAAGGAGCCCCGAGGCCACAAAAGGCGCTTCAACCAGGAGAATTTAATACTAGGCATTGGCTGCACAGCTGAGACCAATAACACAGAGGGGGAAGCTGAGGTTCCATGGGGACTGTAACTGCAGAGAGCAGCTGGCACCCCTGAGAGGGGACCCAGGAGGAGACAAAAGTGGAGAGACCCTGGAAGTTGGGGGAGGCTCTAGGTCAGAGTCCCAGACCTGTATGGGTACAGGGGCACCTTGAGGCTGGTCTGAGAGCCGTGACTCACCTGTGCCTCTAGGTGGAGCTTCATAGGTCCCCACAGTACCCCCTGCCCTCACTCTTCTATGTAGCTAAGGGCTCAGACAGCAGGGGAACAACCTGACCCTGTTGGTGGCTAGGTGCGGCTGACCTGGCTCCTGGCTGATACACCTTCCTCAGGTTCACAGGACACACCACCACACACCTGTGCTCCCCCTGGTCTGCCCTCCCCCTCCCCACAGCTCCTCCTGGGAACGTGAGCGGGCTGGAGGCCCTTGCGGGGAAGCCAGCCTTGGTCATATGAGTCTGACTTGGAGCCGGGAGACACATTAAGTTAGGACACCCGAGAGCCCACCTGAAGCATGGCCTCTGGCCCCAGGGAAGGGCAATGGGTTTAAGCAGAAGAGACCTGAGCCAGGTGACTGCAGGCTTGGGAGGTCAGCCTAATCCACTTCCCTTTGTCCCCCAGCTTCTGCAGTGCTCTCAGTCCCTGGACAGGGGCTCTGGCAGGCCCACCCCCTCCAGGTGCCCTGGGGAGGTGGGCCCTAGAGAGACGTGGACCCCAGGGGGAGATGGGGTCCCTGGCCTAGGGCTGACCTCTCTCTAGGGGCTCAGTGTCTTTCAGGGTCCAGCTGCCTCTGGCATCCATTTGCAGAGGGCTGCAGAAGATGAGACGTGAACTAGGGTGACCTCCAGTCCAACAACATGTTCCCAGGGTCCACTCACAGTTAAACAGGCATCTGGAGACAGTTGGGCAACTTCCTAACCCAGGATCCAGGCCTGCCCCCAGCCCTCAGCCCCTCCTCTCACCCTCCCTGGGAGTAATTTTAGCCTCAGGAATTTGTTCAGTTCCTGGTCAACTTGCCAATGTACAAAACAGAAACTTTGGAAAGCTACTAACGAGTCTGGAAAGGAAGGGCGCTGGGAGCTATAGTGCAGCATCTGGGCCTCCTTAACCACTGGCTTCGGGGTCCCAAGGCTTCTCCACACACACAGGAGCCAGCTCCCTAACCCAGAAGATGGTCAAGGAGGAGCACGAGGTGGCTGTGCTGGGGCCCCCCTACAATGCCGCCCCCATGCAGTCCACCGTGATCAACATCCGCAGCAGCGACACCTCCGTGCCTGACCACGTCGTCTGGTCCCTCTTCAACACGCTCTTCCTCAACTGGTGCTGCCTGGGCTTCGTGGCCTATGCCTACTCCGTGAAGGTGCGTGCGCAGACACGGGCTTGGCTTCTCCACTGGGGACCCAGCGTGTCCTCACAGTGCCCTGGGCGCAGGTGGCAGGGGCAAGCAACAGACTGTGTGCGCCCTGCGTGTGTCCCGTGTGTAGATGCCCTGTGTGTGACTGTGTGTGTGTGCATCCGTGTGTGTGGGCATTCTGCAGACTACTGTGCTGCCTGTCTGGCTCCTGTCTGCGTGGGTCTTGGGAAGGGCCCCTCAGCTCCTGTCTGTGGTCACCTGCCGGCCTGAGGTTGGCCAAGCTTAGTCTCTTCCCCAAGGCATTTTCCCTCCCTCCCAACCTGAGAGAGACATTGGGGCAGGTGCTCACCTGGTTTAACACCCAGTGCTCTCACTCGGGGACCTGGGGGTGGGGGGCGGTGGCAGGGCAGCACTAGGACCTCAGCAGAGGGAGACAAGCCCATAGCTCCAGGCTGGCGCTGAGGGGCTAGGAGAAGGCCCCACCCCAGCAGAAAGAGGGGTAGAACTGTCCTGCTGGGGCGCCAGGGCTCAGTGGGGGTCCCCATGGAGGGGAAAGCCTGGGGGAGGCTGCACTGAGGGCAGAGGACCTGGGGGGTGGGGAACCTGGGTCCCCCCCATCAGCTCCAGGCTCCCAGCAGGCCCCTCCCAGGTAACCTCCACATCTTGTCTCCCCCAGTCCAGGGACCGGAAGATGGTGGGCGACATGATTGGGGCCCAGAGCTACGCGTCCACCGCCAAGTGCCTGAACATCTGTGCCCTGGTCATCGGTCTCTTGCTGACCATCGGGCTCATCGTTCTTCTCGCCACAGGCACAGTGATCAGCATACACGCCCTGTCACAGATGATGAGACGTAATGGCTACTAGTTGCTGCGTGATGCTGTGTCCTGAGCCCTTAGCCCTGCCTTGCTTGACGACCTGACCCCTGGCCTGCCTGCTGCAGCTCCTGTCCACAGCCCGTTTGCGCACGTATCTCCATCTCAGCAAGCTCAATAAAGCGCCCCGGTGTATAATGGTGCAGTGATATGGCCATGGAAGTGCTTCTGATCCGAGTCCCCAGCCCGGTGGTGAGCCTGGCTGCCCTCATCCTGCCCTGCTGCCAGGCTGGGCTGAGAGAGCAGGGCACACCCTCAGGTCTGGGTGGTGCTGGCCTTAGGCAGGGTTCAGCTGGACTGGGTCCTGTGGGAGCTGGGGGGTGGGTGGGTGTCCCTCCAACCCTGAGGTTGAGGTCTGATGTAGAGTAGGCTTCTTGGGAGTGGGCCTGGGTACAGAACCCCCTGACCCTAAGGCACACCCCTGATTCTCAGCTGGTGGTAGCCACCTGGACTC
>NW_022103935.1:137903-143724 GCF_000313985.2 Echinops telfairi | reverse complement strand
ACAGCAGGCTCTTCGGGGAGGTGGTGAGATATCTGGGGACCCTAGGCCATTGGGGACCCTCCCCCTGTCCGGTCTCCTGGCTGATCTCCAGGTTTGGGGGAGCTGAGTGTGTCTGGGTGCGGGGAGTGGACAGCAGCTCCAGTCTGCCCAAGCTCCAGGCTTGTCTCTGGAGCGGAATTCCAGGACACATCTGTGACCCCAGCCCAGTGGGACCATTCACCCCATCCCAGCTCCAGGACTCCTGGTGGGCTGGCACTGGGCAGGGGAGCATGGGCTCGCTGTTTGGTGAGCAGAGCAGCATTGTCCCCTGCTGGCCACTGACAGGATGTGCTCTGGGGTGGAGCCTTTGGGGAGGGCAGGCGTATCTGGGTGCCCAATAGCAGGTCCTTTGCCACCTTGTGTTTCCCCAGTTCATTGGGGGAGCATCTGAAGCACACCCTGACCCTACCTTTCACCTCTTCCCGGCAGCGCCCAACCTGCAGCACCCCGCAGTGGGAAGGGGGCGGTAATCATGGAATCACCCAATCCCGTGGTGGTGTCACCCCTCGTGGCCAGGGCCTGACAGTGCGTCCCTGGCACTATCCTGTGTGCAGGTTTGGGCCGGTCCGGATTGGGCAGCCCCCACCTCCTCTCTGGCTCATCAGGAAGATGAAACTTCCAAGCCCCCATTCCCAGCCTCTCGGGAAGACGAGGACCTGTTGAACTATGCAACTCCTGCCCCAACACCCCAAAGAGCTTATCTCTCCAGGCTGGGTTTGTGTAGCCCCTTCCCCAGCACTCCAGAGAGCAGGTTTGCAAACAACGAGATGACTTCCCAAGGGTCACATCCTGACTCAAGGCCCTGCAGCTGCAAGCAATACAATTTCTCCCTTCCTTCTGTCAACGTCTACTTCCTTAGCTCAAGCCTTATGTATCTCCCACCGCCTCACCGACAAGCTGTGGTTTCCCTGACCTAACTCTCGGAACCGGGTTTTGGGTCTCGGAACCGGGTTTTGGGTCTCGGAACCTCTCACAGCAGCATAGCTCTGCCCTCTGGTTCCCCTCACCAGGCCAGGGAGAGCTGACTAGCCCCGGATTTGCCTGGGTGTCCCCGAATGGAAATTGGGGTGCTAAGATCTCATTGTGGAGAGGTGCCCGTGTCATGCTGCTCTTGGACCTGGGGCTGCTGTGACTGAGACCTGACTCCATGGCACTGAGCAGCAATAATAAGGTCACATCCTGACTGCCCTGGTCAGAGGGTCCTGAACCGACCTAGTAAGCCCTCTGTCCAATACAATGTACTTGACCCAGCCACGGTCCGTTCCATCTGTCACGGGGGTGTATTGATCTGCCACCAATCCTCTTCCCCCCACGGGCGTGGTCTCCCCATCTGGATACATTTGTCTTTGTCTTCCTCTTGTCCTGTGTAAGATAACAACTGTTTTCTTAAAAATAGAATAAAATAGATAAACTTAAGGAGGAGGACATCCCCTTCTCTCAGAGCCAACTTAAGAAATGTGCCCCTCTCCGTGTCTCTGATACAAGTATGGAGTCTGGGGGCCACCTCAGCTCCAAGGGCCCAAGGCAGCCTCCGTCCACACAGACACTGGGGGCCACCTCAGCTCCAAGGGCCCAAGGCAGCCTCCGTCCACACAGACACTGAGGGCGGGGATGAGGCCCGGCGGGCGGGCCACCTCCACTCCAGGGCTGAAAGGGCCCGCTTTTTCCGGCCTTTGCCGACATGTTGCACCCTGGTTGTTTGCGAACAAGCTGCTTTCCTTCTTGTAGACCCCGGGGGCTTGGTGCTCCGGGCTGGGTCTTTCTGCCCTTCTCCAGTAGCCCCAGCCGCCGTGCTCGAAGGGCCTGCAGAGCTGGTGCCCAGTCAGTGGTTGCATGGACAAGTAGTCACATTGTTACCAGTTTTACAGAAGGGGAGGTGAAGTTCAAGGTCTCAGGGAGGAAACGGTGGGGTGTGGGGCTGCGTCTCAGACTTGGTGCTGGGGACCAAGGGGACAGTGGGGCCTGTGCAGGAGCTTGCAGTCTGGACAGGGTCTGAACACCCCTTCTGGGAGCTGCCCCACTGCCCCAAAGGTGAGGGGCCCTGCCTGGGCTCTAAAGGGCTGGGAAAACTCTTGGCCTGAGGGAGGGGACGGGGAGGCTGTGGCACACAAGCTGGAAGTGAAGCTTTGGGCCCGGGGGTCCCTTGACGGAGTGGAGTGGGGCAGGGGCGCAGGCTCAGCTGGGAGGTTTGCAGCCTCTGCATGCCCACCCCCCCTCCAGCCTTTGATGCCGTGCTCGGGTGGCCACACCTCTGAGGCTCCAGGCTGTAATTTGTCGTTACATATAGCGGGCGGCGCCAGGCCTGCCCATGGGCAGGCTGGGCCTATAAGAGCCTACCAGAGTGCCCACCCTCAAAGCAGGCATGGACAAAGAGACTGCCCCAGAACCCATTGATACGCATACCTTTGTGACGACTCCCAGGCCCCGATGGCCCACAAGGCGATGGCACTGCCCACATGGCCCTTGCGCTGGGGGCGCTGCGCTCTCCACCAGCGTGAGACCACCTGACCTGGTCAGTCTTTGGCACCCTCTACCTGAACCTGTGCTGCTTGGGCTTCCTGGCTCTGGCCTGCTCTGTCAAAGTAAGCTGCTGGGGGCCCATGGGGGGAGGCCCGTGTCCTTCCCCAGCCGATGCTTGGGCGAGGGGCTGTGTGCTGGGGGAGCCCAGGGGGCATCTTCCACACCAGGCCTTTGAATATTCTGGGATCTCTCCGACTCCTAGGGTCCTGGGGTATGTGTGTCTCAACTCTCACTCAGAGAGGACCTGGGCTGGGAACCCGGTGTGTCCCTGAGGCCACAGCCCTCCATCAGGCTGCGGGGGTGGGGAGGCAGAGATGCCCAGGTCCCCAGCCCACAGTGCCCGTCCACAGGCCCGGGACTGTAAGGTGGCTGGGGACCTGGAAGCGGCCCGCCGTCTGGGCTCCAGGGCTAAGTGCTACCACATCCTGGCCGCCGTGTGGACACTGGTGCCTCTGCTGCTGCTGCCAGCCCTGGTGGTGACTGGTGCCTTGCACCTGTCTCAGCTAGCCAAGGGCTCCACCACCTTCTTCAGCACCAAGTTCGATGAGGATTCGGACTACAACTGATCCTCCCACCAGGTGTTCCACGGCCCCGATGACCCACTTCGAAGCCTCAGGTCGGCACCGGCACCGGTGACTATTTGGTCAGCTCCCTACCCCCATGCTGAAGACCCACCCATTTGGACCTATGGCCTCTCCTCACCCTAGGGTCCCTAACTGCCCTAGTGGTGGCTCCCTTCCCCTCCCTTTGGGCTCAGTTCAGAATTAAAAGCCTGGCTCTGCAAAGTGCATCCTTCCTGGTTGCGTGGAGGGGAGCCCCCAGCACTGCCTTTGGTGGGGAGCCCCCCAAGCGCTGGGCAGCCAGCACCTTCTAGGAGCTCAGGTATAGACCAATTGCTGTGCTAGATTCCGCTTAGTGGTGTCCCCTCCAGAACAGAGGTGGGGCCCAGGGAGGGGCTGATTCCACGGGCCTCACTCCTGTCCCTGTGCATTCAAGCACACCAGTGTCTTTGCCTGGCAGGTAAGTGTGTGCACGGACCTGCACCCTGGATCACCATCCCCAGGGCAGAGGGCCTTCCATTTGGAGAAAACCTAGCCCCACAGCCGGGCTCACCCTGCAGGGTGCTTGAGGGCAGCAGACGGAGGGTGGGGGCCAGGGAAAGGAAGGGGGGTTACACATGCGTTGATCCCCAGGCTTGTGTCACTCATGCCCATGTCCACTCTTCCCAAGCACACACACGAGGCACACAGCCCTGTCTCCCACTCTCCTGTCTCTCACACACATGCAGAGGCAGATAGGGAGGAGAGGTTTGGGGGGAGGGGGCGTTTCTCAACATCTGAGGCATGGGCGCATGTCCCCCTGGCCCCCACAACTGACAGAGCCTGGCAGAGCCAAACATTTCCCCCCAACCCCAGTGTGAGGCCTCAGCCAGCATGCGGCTGGGGCTCTAAGCACCACACCCAGGGCGCCTCCTTTCCTGCTTCCCTGGCCCCTGGCCTTTCAGGATGCAGCCCAAGCCGAGAGGGGCTGGCCTGACCCCAGAAAGCATGACACCAACGACCTGCTATGGTGAAGCCAGCTGTACCAGTCTGAGGGATGCCCCCACATGGTCCCACCTCCCATGTCCCAATTTGCTGGTTGATTCCTTGGGGGGCGGGGGCGGGGGCTATGAGAAGCAACTCCTGGGGAGGGCAGGGGGTTAGACAGACACACCACCAGCCTGGAGGGCCAGGCGGCTGACGGAGCCGGGACAAGGTAGGAGGGCTGGAGTGGGCTCGGCTGGCCAGGGGCTCTGGGAAGGGCAGGGGCAGGGGATGAGCACAGGGACCCCCAGAAACTTCTCAGGGCAGCACCTGGGAGAGGGCCTGGGGTGGAGGCACCCTGGTATCTTCCAAGAGGCCTCCTGGAATCCCAGCCGGAGCCTCCCCTCCTGGAGCGGGGCAGCTGCAGGGACATCTTTGTATCCGGCCAGCGGATCGAGGAAAGGAGACCTTGTGGCCTGGAGGAGAGAGGATCATGGGGCCAGGCCCTGGGGCCACCCACCCAGAGGCCAGTGTTGGGGGCAGGGCGCCACCTACCTGGGGGCAGGGCTAGCCGAGCCTGGGTCGGGCTCAGCTCGGCCTCCAGCGGGGGCGCCCAGGGCCCGGTGCGGACCGTGACCTCCAGTGTCACCCAGCCCTCGGAGAAGGAGAAGTCGAGCTTGCTGCCCTGGTAGCAGAGGCCAGAGACGAAAACACCAGAGACCTCCGCCGGACACACAGGATCAAAGGTTATCCCTGCCCTGGTGAACCTGGGGACAAAGGCGGTTTCTGCGAGGAGGCGCAGCTGGGTCAGGGAGACCACTCAGCCACCACTGCACCCACCTGAGCCCCGTGAACCCAAAGAGGGCCGCCTGCAGGAAGCCCCCGATGCCCGTCAGGAAGTTCACGGCTCCAGACCCGTCAGCATTCTCGGTCCACACCTGTGAGGCCACGCTGGTGAGGCCTGGCCAGGACAGCACCTCCTGAGGCTGGGGGGCCTGCCAGGCTGGATCCCCGCTGGCCCCACACTCCCACCTTGAAGGGCTCTGTGATATTGGCGAAACTCCTTTCCAGAAGCTGCTGTCCCCGAGCCGGCTCCTTCAGTTCCAGCCAGCCCACCGCAAACATGCTCTGTGTGTTGGGAGGACCCAGGACCCAGACTGAGGCTGCTGCTCGGGGCGGGGAGCCCAGCTCCCACCCCAGCCTCCTCACCCAGGTCATGGCAGGGCCCTGGGGGGACGTCACGGCCTCGTACACCTCCAGGTTCCTCCTCCGGACACTGGGGCTCAGGGAGAAGGGGACAGGGTAGCCCAGGAGCACAACGTCTGCCTGCTTCACCTCCTCACCTGCAAAGCAGGGGTACGGGTGGCTGAGGGCAGGGCACTGGCAGGCAGGTGCTGCTGATGGGAACCAGGGCTGCTCTGGGAGGAGGGGGCGTTCAGAAAAGACTCAAGGCTGAGGGGGGATTCAGTTGCACCTTCTCTGGGGTCGGGAGGCTCGGAGAAGCTTGGAGTCCACTCACCAAGCTGGTACCCATCAAACTCGGGGTGGAAGTTCCTCTCCGGGTCAAAGGGCACCTTGATCTTGTTGGCCACCATCAGCCACCGGTCAGGGATGGGCAGGCCCAGGTCCTCAGCCAGAGAGACAGCAAAGCGTAGGCTGAAGGGAGGACAGGTCTAAATGGGGGGCCATTGTGGGGGGGTGTCAGGTGCTGGTGGGCCATTGTGGGGGGGTGTCAGGTG
>NW_022103935.1:132041-137328 GCF_000313985.2 Echinops telfairi | reverse complement strand
TGGTAAGGTGGTGGTGGGCTGTTGTGGGGTGGGCAGGAGGAGGTGGTCCCTCGTAGGAGGGACAGGTGGAGGTGGGCCCAGGGCCTGACCTGTTCTGGACCAGGACGTTGCTGTACACGGAGTTGTTAACGCCTGAGTGGAATTCATCTGGGGGCATGACTCCTGGCGACAGGAGAGCAAGAGGACCTCAGGGTGGGCCTGGGGAGCCACCCTTGGAGCCTGCCTCCTCGCCCGTGGCCCTCACCCCTCAGGTGGAATTTGTCCTCCTCAGGGACCCACTCCACTCGGCTGCACCAGAACTCGGCCACAGCACTGACCAGCTCCCAGCCTCCGGCATCCCGGAAGAGCTGCTCATCCTGTGGGGCAGGGGGACAAGAGTGGTCGGGGCCCGGGGCCTGGGGCTCCTGCCACAACTCACTGCACTCCTCCCCAAGTGCCCCCTTCCCCCACGCCTTTAAGGCTCAGAGTCCCCAAACAGAAAGCCCTGGTCATACCACAGGAGGCTGAGCCTCGGGGGCAGCATGGGGGCAGCTCACCTGGGTGGCGTGGTAGTACAGTTCAAAGGCCAACACAACAGCCCCGTTGACATGCACCTCCTGGACCCCGTAAATGTCTTCAGGACAGACCTCCAGGCCGGAGCCCGCACTCTCCCAGGCAAACTTGGCTCCCTGCAGAGTGGCGCCAGCCTGAGTGGGTGGTCCACCCTACCTGACTTGCTGGGTCACCACCCCACGTGTAGGGTGGATGGAGAGGGGCTCTCCTGTCTCTGGGCCCCTCAAGCAGGCTGAAGCGCTGAGTGCAGCATCCTCACCTGCTAACACCCCCATGTGCCAGGTGCACCACAGGGTGGTGGTCTGAGGGCAGGGTGGGGCTGTGGTCCTACTTCCTCCCTCAGTAGTGGAACTGCCCCCCAGCCCCGCCGCTGTCACCTGGTAGCCCAGGCTGAGGGCGTTCTGCAGGGCCCCGGGCAGCGTGCGGATGCGGTACTGCAGGATGGCCCTGGCAGCCTCGGGGTGGAACGCCAGGACATTCGGGAACATCCAGAGATCCTGAGGGCAGGCCGAGGGCCCTTAGTCTAGAAGGACCCCCACCTGCCCTGGCCAAATGTCAATGTGCATGCAGGGAAGGGCAGCAAGCTCCCACCACCTTTGCTTTCCCAGCTGCTTCCCAACACCCACCCAGGCTGCTCCTGCCCCTCTCAGCATCCTAATCTGCCTAGGGTGCGGCCAGAACCTGGGGAGGGGTGAGAACTCTCTGAAACAGTCTGAGGGGCCAAAGTGCCAACTTGAAGTGTTGGTGTGACCCAGGTTCCAGCCTGGTGGTCACCCAGTCCTGTGCCTCCACCTGGCAGCTGCTGCCCTTGTTACCCCTGCTCCTCTGGTCCTTGCACCAGACTCTCTGCCCAGGTCCTGAGGAGTCTGCTCTCAGGAGAACCCCACCCCTGGATATGTGAGCGGTCCCCCCCGGCTCCCAGCCAGGTGGGCCAGCTGCCTGGGCCCCAGGACCCTCTGCTCTCTGCCTGCCCAGTCGGGGTGCAAGGTGCGCACCTGGTCCCAGAAGACGTGGCCCCAGTAGCACTGGCCACGGCTACCGTTGGAGAGCCCCCCAGGGCTGAGGCCGTGGCAGATGGGTGCTGGGGCCCCAGGCTGGGGCAGTGCGCTGAGCAGGTAGTAGAGAGCACCTCGCAGGGCCTGGCGCAGCCGCAGGGGCCCTGCCACGTCCAGGCCGCAGCCTGCCCAGAGCCCCGCCCAGGCCTGTGCATGGGTCCTGTACAGCAGGCTCCCATCCCGCAGCCGCAGAGCCTCCTGAAGCAAAGCTCGGGCCTCTGCCTGGCTGCCACCCACTGTGGTCAGGAACTCCCAGACCCTGTTCTCTTCGCCTTCCTCCAGGGTCAGGGCCTCGGGCACAGGCGTCCACAGCATGTGCACCTCCTGCTGGTGCCTCCCAGGCTGCTCCGGGGTGAGCGTGCGCCCATACAGGCACCTACGGGCATGGGTGGTGGGTCAGGGACAGGGTCTTCTGCCCTTAGGCCGACCCCTTCACCACCCCACTCCAGCCCTTTCCTCTGTCCCCTGCCCTCCCATCCTCTGATCACTCCCTGCAGCTCCTCACCCTCACCCTAACCCTCCCGCTGCACCCTCCTAAGTCCCCTCCACATGTCTGTGCCCCCTGCGTTGTCACTCCACTCACCCTGCCCTGAGCCCCCCCTCACTGCCCTGCTGCCCCTTACAGCCTCTCCCTGCTCTCCCCGCCCTCTGTGCCCTGACCGAGCTCCAAGAAAGTCGGGGCCCAGGTGCAGGTCCAGGTCTGGGCTGTCTGGGGAGAAAGCTGCCCGGAGGCGCACTGTGACGGGCTGGCTTCCGGCAGCCACGCGCTCAATGGACACGCTGAAGGCCAGGACACGGGACAGTGTGCGGTGCATGTAGATGCGCTGTGAGGCTCGGAAGCTGGCCGACTCCATTGTGTGCAGAAAGGAGCCTGTGGGGTGGGGGCCTTGGTCATCTGGGGAGGAGTGGCTGATCAGGAGACCAGGGCCAGCCACCCCTACCCCTGACCACCACTCCGATCCCTCTGAGACGGTTTCCCTGTCTGGAGGGTTGCACACAGGACCTGACCAGAATGTACAGAGAGGAAAGGGAGCTAGACCCATGTCCCCCACCCCAACTGGGTCTCCAGAATCGCCTTTGTCTTGGGGTCCTGAGACCCTGTGGGTAGCGTTGGGAGGTGTTGGGATGGGAGTCCCTTAGGAGGGGGGGAGGACAGTCAGGAAGTGGCCACCTGTGTTGGTGTCCAGGGTGAAGGTCTCATCCAGCTGCTCCCCTGGTTCTGCAGGGGCCTCCAGCCTGACATTAAGGGGGCAAGGCAGAATGGCCCGGTGCGTGTCCCCCCCAGCCCCATTGTACACGCCGCTCACATGCAGCACGTCATGGTACACGCATGTGCCCAGGTCCGTGCTGGTCACCGGAGCCCAGAGCCGGGGGTCGCTTGGCAGAGCGCGTGCAGTGAATGTGGTGGCATCCTCTCCTGTGCCATCCATGGAGAGAGCTGGCCTGCGGAAGGGCCTGGCTCAGAACCCCCAGTCCAATGGGCCTCCCTCTCTGGCACCCATGGACCACCCCCCAACTAAATCCACCTCGGACCTGGCTGACGTCTCCAACACATGGTGCAGTAGGGCCCGAGCACACCCTCCACCCCCACCCACCCAGGAGACACCTCGCAGCCCCCGGACCCCTCCCAGAGGCTTCCTGGCTTCCACCCTGAGTCCCAAGAGCTGCTCAAGTCACCTGGTCTTGACCACCAGGAGGAACTGGGGCTCCCTGCCTGTTGTCCAAGCTCCCACCGCAGGACCGAGTGAGACCCTTTGGGGGGTCTTCTGACTGCTCTTCAAGCTGTGCCCAGGAGCCCTGACTCCCCACCCTTCAGCCTTGCTGTTGGAGGGAAGGCTGGAGGGTCAGATGGGAGACAGATGGGGGCCAGGCTTGGGGGCTGGGGTAGGTGTATGGTTTTCTTGGGTACCAGGGACCAGGCCACAGAAGGGAGAGGCCCTGGGCTGGGGTCACTCAGGGTGGGGGCCAGGCTAGGGGGGGCAGAGGCCGGGACTCACCCGCAGCTGGCCTCCTGCTGTGGACACCGGGAGGGAGGCTGGGATAACCAGGGGCCAGGAGACACCCTGCCCAGCTAGAGCCTGAATCGAGAAGGAGGCGGCTAACTCCCTTCACCAGGAAGGCCTGAGGTGCCCGCCCCCGGAAGGCGGCCCGGGAAAGGAGTGGGCAGGGCCAGGCCCTCGGCCGGGCCGGATGTCTGCACAGGCTGGTGGAGCAAGACGCCCCGAGAAGGGGGGTAGGGTCCACAGTGGGAAGGCCTGAGGGGCAGGCAGCTGGACCTGGTGCATGTTGTGGCCTGAACTGGTTAGGTGACTCTACTAGTGGGATTTGAGGGCACCCTCGGGCCCTCTGACCGTGCCCCAAATCACAGCCTGCTTTGTCTTCACTATTGATCACCCCCAATCAGAAGCACCAGTCGGCCCAGCCCCCAGGAAACCCTCCCTGCCCCACCCCTCTAGCCCTGGTGCCCTCCACTCAGCCCTCAGCCTGCCCCTCTCTGTTCTTCTGTTCTGTCGGGGCGGCATCAGCCCCACCCGGCAGTTCTAGCTGCTCCCTCTGCAGCCAGAGTCCATTCTACCCGAGTCCCGCCCTGCTACAGCCTCAGGCAGACTCACGCCTAGGTGACCAGAGGGTCCAGTCCAGCAGTGCCAGCCCCTCCTGCCCCTGCCTTGGAGCACTGACCTCATCTCCTGGCCCCTCCCACACCAGCCTCCTCTGCAGGGCCCAGCTCTTGCAGGAAGAGACCCCGACTCCCACCCCACCCATATCCTCTGCATGTGCTGGACACTGGCCTTGGGGGCTCTCGAGCTTGCTCATCGTTTCTCTCTCAGATGTCCTTCTTCATCTGGCCCCAGATCACTCTATGCGGAGGCCCTCTGGTCCCCACTGCTTCCCCACCTCCTCATCACACTTCCACTGTAAGCTGGACCGGTTCTTTGTGGAGCACACATGACCTTACTGTGTCACTTTCCCGTGTATCTGCTGCACGTGTTTGTGTATCAGGTGTGTACTTATTGTGCCATGTGTGTCTTGTGGTGTGTGTTTACTGTGTCTCATGGGTCTGTAGCACACGTGTATTGTCAGTGTGTCTGATCATCATGTGTGTGCTAATTGAATCATATGTGCCTTATATCGCACACATTGTGTCACCTGTGTATGTAGTGTATCGTGTGTTTTGTGTATCACAGGTATATCGTATCACGTGTCTTGTGTACTTAATATGTAGCACATGTTCTTGTGCATCACATGGATTTATGTTGCATCACGTGTCTGTATCCCGTGTGTATTGTATGTGTCCCTGTCTTATATGTAGTGCATCATATGCTTGCATCATGTATCCCAGGGTGTCACATGTTGCATTAGTCAAGGTACTTTAGAGAAACAAATCCACAGCAACTCATGTATAAGAGAGTTTTATGTAAAAAAAGTGTGCATCACGAAAACATCCCAACCTAATGCTGTCCAAGCCCACAAGTCCAACATTAACCCAACACCAGTCCACAAAGTCCTCCACCTCACAAAACAAGAGGCAATGATGCCAACTGCAGGAGGAAAGCTGAGTCAGTGAATGGATAAGCATCTTAGCAGTAGCAGGGGTCTCCACACGGCTGCTCCAGCACCCAGGGCTGCATCGGGATAGGTCCATGTGGCTTCTCCTTGGGGATGTCTTGGAGGAAGTCAAT
>NW_022103935.1:120155-130034 GCF_000313985.2 Echinops telfairi | reverse complement strand
TGACATTGCTGAGAATCAGGTCCAGAGTCTCATTATACGAGTGGCTGAATTACAATGGCAGCTGAATTGCAGATCTAGAGCAGTGTCTGAAACCAAAGTGAGGGCATTGATTGGGAAAAGTTGGGACCCTGAAACATGGGATGGGAACATATGAGCTGATGATCCAGAACAGGAGGATATTGAGCCCTTAGAAACTATTGACCCACCCCAGTCAATAGATCCACCCCACTCCTGGTACCAAAATGTTTTAGACAGGGTTCTCTAGAGAGATAAAACCAAATTGCCGACAATTTAATATATGTATTTATAAAGATAATTAGATATATAACAAGGAATGAACTGTTAAATCATATACAGATAAATATATAATACAAGAAATAAACAGTTAAATTAGAAAGCACTACAAATGGCTCAGTGCAACTCACGTCCACGAGAGAGAGCTGAGAGACTAGCAGTCCTTCGAGTCTAGTCTGCTGCCAGATCTTCCTCTATTTGTAGAGAGAGCTAGGCTATGTCAGCCCAGCAGCCAATCACAAGGCAGGTCACCAAACACCAGTCCCCAGCTCCAGAGAAGTCTTAAATGAACCTCAACTTACAGCGACACAGTTCACAGGCTAGGCGTCCCACAGGTAGTGTAGCCTTTAAATCGAGGCACAGAACAAGCAAGGCAGCCGCACACTGGTCTGATGATCACAGAGCGAGAGACAAGAAAGGCGAGGCTCACTAAGTCATTTATCTCTCTGCCCTTCAGTTAATCCCACCTGTGTTTATCAGCCAGGCTGGCACAATAAACTATCTCACATGTGTACTTACTGTGTTGCATGTCTGTGTGTCACACATAGACATACAGAGTGTGTGTCTCATGTATGTACTTTATTCTGGGCTGTATCACGTGTTTGTGTATTACATTTGTATGCGTTGCCTCCTAAAGCGCCTTGGTAGCGTAGTGGTTACAAGTTGAAATCACTAACTGCTCTCCTTGGAGACTGGGCTGCTAGTCCCGTCAACAGTTACAGTCTCGGGCACCCACAAGGGGGCACCACTGACTTGATGGCAGCGAGAGCTGGTATATTTATACATTAGCCTTCTTATGCATTACATATGCATGTACTTATTATTTTAAGCATTTCTTCATTACATATACCTGCTTGTGTTGTATATGTGCCATGTGGGTTCCCAAGCATGTGTCACATGCTCATACACTACACAGGTACTTACAGTCTCATAGGGTCTATTTCTTCATTCATCATGTACTTACTTAGGTATCACATATGTACTTACTCTATCATGTGTGCTATCATGCATGTGGCACATGTTTATGGATCACACAGCCCAGGAGGGCAGAAATGTTGTCTGTTTTGTGGGCTGCATGAATGAGTGAATTTAGAAAGGAGGGAGTGAAGGGAAATCCGCCCACTAAGTGGAAGGACCTGCCCTGCCTGAAGCCCCCCGACAGGGGCCAGCAGGGCAGAGAGGACCATCCTAGATCTCCCTGAGCATGGTGGACACAATAGCCTTCACCCTGGTCTAGTCTGGGGACCAAAGGCAGATGAGGAGTGCCTGCCAGGTGGCTCACCAGACTGAGGTGGACTTCCAGGCCTTTATTATCAGCGATGGGGCCTGGGCCTGCCCACCTTCTTCCCTGCTCTCCTTCGGCTTCACCTTCAGGAGGGTGAGGAGGGCGGTTGAAGGCTCCTTGCTGCTCGCAGGTCCAACCTCAGGCCAGAGCCTGATTTCCCAGGGGGAGATCATGAGCTGCCTGCTGCTCACACTGAGGCCAGGGGTAGAGTTGTGGGGACTGTGCAGTCACAGGGTGAAAGGGGTGAAGCCAGTGCACGGAGGAGTCACTGTGCATGGAGCAGACCAGTGGAGGTGCCCATTGAAGGGGCCCACACCGCCATCCTTCCAAAGACAATGGCCAGGGGCCTCAGGGGAGGAGAGCCCGGCTGGGGAGAGCCATGTCTGCCTGAGCCTCCCACCTGCCCATCCATGACTCTGTCTCCCAGCCAAGACCTCTTTGGGGATATGAGAAGCCTCTCTGCCCAGTGGTGAGCTCCAGGGCCTCAGAAGGCACTGCTGACGCTCTTGAGGGGCTCTGGGAGGTGGTCCAGCCCAGCGTGTGTGATGATCAGACCTGGCTTTGCACTCTTCACAGCCCGCAGCTCCTGCAGGGAGTCCTCACTCAGCTCCATGGAGGCCAGACTACAGCCAAGCAGAGGACAGGGGGGTGGTCAAGGGAGCTCGGACCTGGGCAGCCAAGAGGGGAGCAGGGAGGGTGAGGGGCCCAGAGCCCAGGCCCGAGGAGGGGGCCAGAAGGCAGGGGTGAGGGCAGGATGGGGGTGGGGGGTTGGGGTGGAGAGCCAAGCTGAGGCTGTGACCAAAGGGCCCAGTGGAGAGATGGCCGACCAGTTAGGGAGGCTGTCACTCTCTGAGGGAGTGTAGGGGTTGCAGGCGGGTTTCAGAGGCTGGACCTTTGTGGCTAGCCTAACAGCTGGGGTCAGCATGGTCCTTCCGGGTCACCAGTTCCCCAGGGTGGAAGGCAGCATCCCCGACATATGCCCCCTCCCCGCACCTGAGGGACTGCAGGCTGCATGCGGGGTGCTGCAGGGTGGCGCACAGGTACTTCACAGTGTCTTCTGGCAGTTGGCAGCCATGGAGGTCCAGTGTGGCCAGTGCTGGGCTCTGCTGGAGCAAGCTGACCACGTACTGCAGGCCTTTCTGGAGGCTGGGCTGCTGCACCCTACAGGGAGCCAGTCTCAGGAGGGGCTGTGGGCCCTTTCCGGGATCCCCCGGCTCCCACACCTCCCAGCAGGTCCTCACCTGAGCGTCTGCACTTGGCACCTGGGCCAGGCCAGCCCCTCACACAGCACCTTCAGGCCCATGTCGCTCAGACTGTTGTGCTGGAGGTCCAACTCGGTCAGGGCGGGGGCCAGCCGTAGGGCCTCGGCCAGGTCTCGGCAGACTGAGTCCGGGAGCTTGCAATGGGATAGCCTGGGAGCCAGAGCATGGGGCTCGTCTGCGGCCCTGCCACTTCAAGATTCCCCAACTGCACACCCTGCCCCACTCTTTGAGGCCCGTGCTGCCCCACACCTGCTGCCCTGGACCCACGGAGGCCCCGCCGCCCTGGGGTCCGAGTCCCTTCCTCCTCCAGGACACTGGACTGCTGGCCTTTTGACAGCCCACACAGACCTGCTGTCCACACCCTTAGGGGCTGACACCTAACCTGGCCCTTTGCTGTCGACTTCATTCGGGACTGGTCCCCTCAGTCCCCATGGCTGGCGGGCTGGGGTCTGCACGGAAGGGCTCAGGGGCTTGAACTGCTGACCTTTCAGTTAGCAGCCGAGGTTGGAAGCCCTTGGGCTCCTGTAGTCAATCCCTAGGGTCTCTGTGACTCGGCCAGCGGGGCTGGACCGGTTGTGCAGCACAGGGACCCCTGTGTGCTTGGCCCAGCGTCTGAACTGTGGACCCCTCTCTCAGACGTGGCGTCTCTGGCCCCACGTTACTGAGGAGGAACTGGAGGCTGGGGGAAGGGGGCTGACTTGCGCAGTGGCACCCGAGGTCCCAGCCCGACTGCCTGGGAACTGAACACCTTCCACCATTGTTTCCAAGAGCCCAGAGGGACCCCTTGCATATAGCAGCCTCACATTGAGAAGTGAAATACATTAAGCTTACCCCTCCCTAGAAGGTTTGGCTGCACCCTGCTTCTTCCTAGCACCAGCACCCTTCTGTCCCCAACTCCGAGTCCCCTCCCTGGTAGGCCCTGGCTGGGGCATGGCCACTCACGTCAGGCTGCTCAGACCACAGTGCGGGTCAACCATGGCCTCACATAGCGGCCTCAGCGGGGAGACTTGCCGTTGTTTCTGGCCTGATTGAGAATTCCTGGGGGAGAGAGGTAGGTGATCAGCTGCTCCCTCCCAGGCCTTCCATTCTAGAAAGGACTGGGCCCCAGGGGGAGCCAGGACACTTTAGCGGATCCTGGAACGCCCTGTCACTGCCCCCGCCCCCTGCTGCCCTCAACCAGGACCCAGAAAGATGCATGTTCTGCTCTCCATAGCACCACACGTGGGTCTGTCTCGCTCCACCTTGGCCACGAGCTCACACCGTCCTCTCACATGCTGCACACCTGCTCAGGTTAGAAAGGGCTCAGGGCGTTGCCCTGGGGTGCTGAGAGTATACTGGAGGAAAAGGGGTGTTTCTGGGGTCAGCGGTCCCAGGCCAGCTGGGGCACCAGCAGCTAAGCCTGCTGTGGGTGGAGGGAAGGGCCAGATGGGCCAAGCACCCCCCAGTGCCACGCTCTCAAAAGGCAGGGTGGAGAAGAAGGGGGAGGGGCCAGAGCCCGCACTAGAGTGTGGGCACAAGAGAGCCCCTGGGGGAGGAGCAAGGTAAATACCATCTTACACATGCTGACTAATCTGTAGCGACCAACCTCAGCCTCGGTGTGGTGACCGCTTGTGAGACAAACTATCACAGCTGATTAGGAAGTCAACAAAGCTTGGTAAGGGGCCTGGCAAAGGCATCCCTTGGGTCCCGCCAGCCCTCGGGGCGGTCCCTCGAGTGTGGACACACTCCCAGGCCCAGGTGGGCACTTGCCCCCCCTGCCCAGTGGACTCACCTGCCGCCCAGGCTGCTCTGTAGTCGCTTCACCAGGCTCTTCCTCTTCTTCTCCCGCACCACGTTCAGCCCGCACCCCCGCAGCTGCAAGGCCTGGCCGCGCGGGCAGTGCTGCACGCAGTAGCTCAGGACCGCCACATCGTTGCGGCTGAAGCGCAGGCGCTCCAGCGTCAGCTCAGGCAGGCCGTGCAGAGCCTGGCGCACGAACTCGGCCTCCTGCGTCTCATAGAGGCAGTACAGCAGCTCCAGCGGATAGTTGGCCTCCTCCTCCTCCTCCTCCTCCTCCTCCTGCTCCTCTTCGGGCTCCTCTGGCCCCTGCAGCCCCTCGGCGCCCTCGGGCGTCGCCGGGGGGCGGCCCTGCCCCAGCACCCACTGCAAGGCGTCTTGCTTCACCCGCTTGGAGACAACGCAGCCGAAGTAGCGCTCGATGTCGCCCATGCGCTCCGCGCTCAGCAGCCCGAAAAGGAAGCGCGTGGTGAGCGTCAGGTGGCCGCGCAGCTCCGTGTCACCGCGTAGGAGCGCCTCGACGCTGCCCGCCGGGACCTCGGGGCTCGCGTCCTCCTCCAGCAGGTAAGACAGCGCGGCGAAGAACTCCTGGAAGCTGTGGTCGGTGAACTGGTAGGCGACCTCGGCCTCCAGCAAGCCCGGCATCTCCTTCTGGCTGAGGAACAGCCCCTGCACGTTGGAGCCGCGCAGCTCCTGGCGCGCCAGGTCCTGCTCGGTGAACTGTGCGCGGCGGCCCAGGACGCCCTCCCGGGCCAGGCGGCACAGCTTGCGCAGCTCGCCCTGCAGCCCGGCCTCCTTGGCGGGGGGCGCCGAGCTCAGCAGGCTGATGAGGAAGAGCAGGTAGACGGACGTGGTGGTCTTGGAGGTGCGCGAGAGGTCCTGGCCGCGCTCCAGCTGGCGGCGCAGCACGGAGCACACGATCCAGCTCACGAAGGGCACGAAGCACAGCGCGAACAGCGTCTCGTTCTCCTTCACGAAGCGGTAGGCGCGCTCGGCCGTGCGCTCGTCCAGGAAGAACTTGTAGAAGTACTTCTTCTTGTCCTTGTCGGAGAAGCCCCGCACCTCGGCGCACTGCGGCGAGCGCAGGGGGCCCTGCAGCTGCGCGGGCAGGGCGGCACGCGTCGTCACCAGCAGGCGGGCCGAGGGCAGCAGAGCCTTGCTCAGCAGGGCCCCCAGCAGCCGCGCGCCGCTCACCGCCTCGAAGGGGTCACTGCAGGGCGCAGCCTCGGCGGACCCGGCCGCCAGGAGCTCGTCCGCGCCGTCCAGGATGAACAGCAACCGCTCCGGCTGCGCCAGGATCTGGCGCACCGGCGCGCGGCGGTCGGGGCACTGCTCCAGGACCAGGTCGCCCAGGCTGCGCGCACAGGCTTGCTCGAGCAGCTCGTGGCAGCACAGGAAGAAGGCGAAGTCCACCTGGCCGTGGTACAGCTTGCCCGCCGCCCAGTCGTACAGGATCTTCTTGGCCGCCATGGTCTTGCCGATGCCCGCCGGGCCCTGCAGCACTACGGTCAGGGGCCTCTCGCCCTCCTCGTCGCGGCCGAACAGCCGGTTGAAGGTGTCGGTATTGGAGCGGCGCGCACGCCGGGGCACGGGCTCCTCAGGCGGCCGCAGGTCGTCGGCCTCGGCGTAGCCGTCGGCCTCGGCGCTCTCGGGCGCGATGAGGAGCTTGGTGAAGCGCTTGGTGATCTTGACAGAGCGGGCGTTCCTCTCCTTCACCTTGGCGTGCAGCAGCAGCACGTGTGCCCTGTATGTCCTCTTGTATTCTGGGAAGCAGGGGCGGGGGGCAGGGGCACCTTGTCAGTCGCCGCCGGATCACACACCCCTCCCCGCTGTCAGCTCAGTCTGCCCAGCCTCCACCCCGAGACAAGATGTCGGGACTCGCATATGGAGTCCGGACCCTGCCACCCTGAGCGGGCCAGGCTGTACCTACCAGACACAGAGAGCTCCACCTCGGGGCCCGGGCCGAGACCTGGAAGGGAGAGCGCTGTGAGGCCTTGCCTGGTGCGCGGAGGAGGGGGCATGCCATGAGTGTCAATGTTGACTCACCAGGGGGTGACCCCCCAGTGGATTTCTGAGACTGTAACTGTTTACGGGAATAGAGAGCCCATTCTTTCTCCCTCGAAGCTGCTGGTGGTTTCGAACTGCTGACCATGAAGATGGCAGCTCAATTCATAATACCAACACCCTCAGGGCGTCTACCTAGGAGAGCTCAAGGCCCACCCCAGCCCCTGGGAGTTTGCAACCGCACTTCCCAGAGAGTGGAAAGGAAGTGTGGGCAACCAGCTGCGCCGGGGCCACCTGCCCACGCCCAGTCCCCACAGGTGCTCACACTGCAGCCGCTGCTCCTTGAGCCGAGTGGCCACATCACGCACGTCTGACCGCTTCAGGGCCTTGCGGGCCACCTCCAGCGCCGGCTCTGGCCCGTAGAATTCAACCAACCGTTCGACCAGGTCCAAGGCGTCAGCTCGCTCCAGACGGCCCCACGGGATGCTGCGGCTGCCCCCACTGGCGTCCCGCAGCTTGTGGCGGAAGCGCTTCAGCTGCTCCTGGCTCAGGTCCTCCAGTGCTGCCAGGAGCAGGTCGCGGGCCACTGCGGCGCGGTGCTCCACTCTGGGGAAAGCCACCGCATCAGCAGGAGAACCGCCTACCTGCCCCTCGGTCGGTGCGGAGAGTCTGCTTTGCCAGGGGTCCTGGCCCAGCCATGTTGGCAACCTCATCACCTCTTCTTGGTGGGTGAAGGGGGTCCCTCTCCATTGGTCGCTGGCCCAGGACTGACCAGAGTTTCCCCAGAGACTTCCCCTTTGCTTTCTCCCTTCCACATACCTGCCTGACAAATCAACCCCTAAGGCAGCAGTTCTCAACCTGTGGGTTGCGACCCCATTTGGGGGTCAAGAGTCGATGGATTCATAACAGCAAAATTATTTTATGGTTGGGGGTCACCACAACATGAGGAACTGTTTGAAAGGGTCTCGGCATTAGGAAGGCTGAGAGCCACTGCTAAGGGCACCTCCAAGAGTTCTGCCCCTCCCCCACTCTCCACGAGCTCTGCCCCCTCTTTCACCTTCTCTGGGTAGGTCCAGCCTGGGAGCCCAGGCCCAGGGCTTTGACTCTGCACCCAGAGTAGAACTTTCCTTGAGCTGAGCCTGGGGGGAGGGCCTCCAAAGTTCTGGGGGAGACCATGGACCAAGGGTATAAACTGAGGGGTCCTTGGGGGAGGAAGAGCCCAAGCCCAAGGACAGCCAAATGGTCCAGGAGGTGTCTCCTTGGGGGGCACTCACCGGGAGCAAGAGGCCGCGGGCTCCTCCATGGGGGCCTGCTCTGTGGTCAGCACTCAGGGTCAGAGGCCAGGTGGGGAGCACCAGCCACTCGCTGGGCTGGCCTGGAGGCCATGCAGCTCTGTCCTGCCTCAGGCCTGGGTTTCCTGCCCAGCCACCTAGCAAGGTGCCCAATCTCCCAAGGCGGGCCAGGGCCCAGGCTCCACCCACTCATCAGAGTGCCAGTGGTGACCTTTGATGATTTGTAGATTCCTCTATTTGGTTAAAGTTCCCTGGGAACCCATAGGTGTGGCTGTGGGTAGGCAGTGCTGCCTGGAGGAGGTGGCTGGCCCAGAACAAGGCCTTCAAAGCTTAGAGACAAGTTAGCTCTGGTGACAGGGTAGAGGAGGGGCTTCCCAGGTGGTGGAAGCACTGAGAATAACGGGGGACATGTGTGGTCTTGTCAGAGAAAGGAGTGTTTCCCCTTGGGGATGAAGCAACCATGAGGGGGGTTCTGAGAAGGTGGGCCTGACCTGAGCTGATGGAAACCGGTTTGGGCATGAGGAGTGTGAGGTGCTGCACGGGGGACAGGTGACAGCACGGGTGAGTGCGTGGTTCCTGCAAGTGTGTGTGCACATTCAGGCACAGGATGTAGGTAGCAAGTGGACACCAGCCGTGTGCGTGTGTGCCTGAGATGGCATGTGCATGACAGGCGACGTCTGTCACCCTGTAACATGCCCAATACTCCAGTTGAGCAAACTGAGGCACAGAGAGGCTAAGCGACTTGCCCACAGTCACACAGCTTCTTGGCAGCGGGGCCAGCACATGAGCCCTAACAGTCTGATGTAGCAGATAGTGTTCTGTCTGCGGGACTTATCGGGAATGTGCGCGGTGAGTGTGTGTTTGTGAGATGACAGTGGGCTGTGGGACTGGGCCCCAGAGCCAGTGTGTCTGTGCTTGTCAGTGTATGCATGGGGCCAATAGGGGGCCCAGCTGTCACCCGCCTTGGAGCTCTGAAATGTCTCCACTTGCTTTGCCTGGCAGAATTCCCCCCGCAGAACCCTATGCGTAGTTGGGGGCGGGGTGTGCAAGACCTCCCAGGAGTTTTAAGGTCAGTAGTCAAGGAACAGTATTCAACAGCTCTTCCCAGCCACACCCACCCAGTTCCTGCCTCCCCACCCCCACCCCATCCTCCACTTAGAGTGGGGTTGGCAGGTCTGGCCTTGCCTCGGGCTCATCCCCAGGTCACATGGCCAACCATGACCTTTTCCTTGAGAGGCTTCTCCCTGCTTTCTCATGAACCTGGGGCCACAGGAGAGAGGTAGTCCAGCAGACAGTGTCAGCCCAGTGGGTGGCGGCCTGCAGCAGGGGTGATTCGTGGGCTCGTGCGTCTGCCCACGCTTGTTCAGCTGTAGAGTGCGTGGGGCTTGTGTTTCGTGAAGGCAACCTCACCGACCCCAGCAGGGGTGGACTCTGTTCTATAAACTCTCAGTATCTGCTGATAAGAGTCCTGGACAGGTTTCGGAACCAGGAGTCAACATCCCCAGTTATCTTGGGCCAGCAGGCATGATGGGAGCTGGCAGCAGGCAGATAAGGAGGGCAGGGCAGGGCAGGGCAGGGCAGAGGCAGAGGCAGAAGAGAAGCAGGCCGTGGGTACAGAGAGGAGAGTGGGGAAGAAGGGAGTGAACAGAAAGGAGGAAGGAAACAGGAGAAGGAAAGGGAGTGGGCCATCTTAGTGTTGGGGAATTTTCACACATACGCCCAGCCCTGCAGTTTAGCTTCCGGAGCAGAGCCTCAGGCTGACTGGGAACCTTTAACACACAATTTTGTCCTCAGTGTGAATTCTTCCAAAGGCTCTCATCTACAGGGACTTTATTATACAACAAAGTGTCATGAAATCTTGGCTCATTTCCTCTCCCGTTTTTTCTCACACAGCAGCTCCAATGAAGCCCTTCTGGACCATCTGCTCCCCACCTTTACCCGCTTCTTCTCTGGGCACTCCCCCCCC
>NW_022103935.1:116973-119988 GCF_000313985.2 Echinops telfairi | reverse complement strand
TGTGGTAGCCTCCTTTTACCCTGCTCTTGACCCACAGAAAGCACCGTCTGAAGGCCCCACAACCCTATTTCTGGAGGAGTGGTTAAGGAGAGAGCAAATGAGCCTGTCGATGATCCACAAACATGACGCCTTCAATGAGATGGACAGATTCCTGGAGGGTCACAGCCTGCCAAAATGGACCCAGAAGAAGTAGAAAACCTGAATAGAAGTATAACAGGTACAGATACTGAATTTGCAATAACATATTTAAATGATCCACAAAGAAAAGCCCAGGCCCAGCCGGCATCACTGGCAATTCTAACAAACTTAATACCACAAAATAACAATAATGCATAAATTATCAAGGGTTCATGAGGGAGGGGGCAGTGGGGAGGGAGGGGGAGAATGAGGAGCTGATACCAAGGGCCCAAGTAGAAAGCAAATGTTTTGAGAATGATGAGGGCAACCAATGTACACATGTGCTTGACACAATGGATGTCTGCAGGGATTGTGATGAGAGCGGTACGAGCCCCGGTCAAATGGTTTAAAGACTTCATACCAAAGGGAAGGGCACGTCTTAGTTTATCCAAAAGGCTGACGACCCTGACATGCAACCAGGGACGACGCCTGGAGAAAACGACAAATGTCCCTGCTAGAGACAGACCCCAATCCTCAACAAGTCACTACAAACAAGACCAATCGACATCTAAAAAGGATTATACACCAGGACCAGTTGGAATCATTTCAAGGAATGAACGGTGGGTTCAACTTCCAAAATTCAATGATTGCAATGTATCCTATTGATAAGATAAAGGAGAAAAACTATGTGCTCATCTCAATAGAAGAAAAAGGGGTATTTAATAAAATGTAATTCCTTTCATGATTAAATACACTCAACAAAGTAAGACTAGAAGGGAATTAACTTCCCCAACTTGATAAAGGGCATCTATGAAAAGCCCATCCCTAATGTATTAGTGCATTAACCAAAAGCAAGGCTCCAGAAATGGATGGAACACCAACTGAAATGTTTCAACAAGCTGATGCAGCGCTGGAAGCACTCACTCGGCTATGCCAGAGATTTGGAAGAGAGGTACTTGACCAACTGACTGGAAGAGGTCCATATTTGTACCCACTCTAGAGAAAGGTGACCCTGAATAATGTAGAGAGGATCAAACACTATCATTAATATCATATGCAAGTACAATTCTGCTGAAGATCGTCTAACAACGGCTGCAGCAGGACATTGGCAGGGAGTTGCCAGACGTTCAGGCCCAATTCAGAAGAGGACTTCATTACTGATGTCAGACGAATCTCGACTGAGAGCAGAAAATACCAGAAAGATGTTTACTTGTAGTTTATTGACAGTGACAAGGCATTCGACTGTATGGGTCATACAAAGCAATGGAGAGCCCTGAGAAGAAAGGGAATTCCAGAGCACTTCATTGTGCTCAGGAGGAAGTGGTCCACGCATGGATGTTCTGTTCCAGTTGTTGGAACAGAACAAGGGAATCCTGCATGGTTTAAAACCAGGAAAGGTGCGCAACAGGGTTGTGTCTTCTCACCAAAGTTGTTCAATCTGTGTGCTGAACAAACGATCAGACAGCTGGATCCTATGAAGAAGAGTGTGGCCATAGGACTTGAGGAAGACTTCTGAACAGCCTGTGATGTGCAGACGACACGCGCTTGCTTGCTGAAAGTGAGAGGACTTGAAGCACTTGCTGATAAGATAAGGATTGCAGCCCTCAGTATGGATTGCAACTCAATGTATGGAAGCCCAAAATTCTCACAAGTGGACCAACGGATAACATCTCGATAAATGGAGAAAAGGTTGAAATTGTCAAGGATTTTGTCTTGCTTGGATCCACAATCAATGCTCATGGAAGCAGCAGTCAAATATCAAATGAAGCATTGCACTGGGTCACTGTGCTGCACAAGACCTCTTTAAAGTGTTGAAACGCAAGGAGGTTACTTTGAGGTCTAAGGTGCGGCTGACCCGCACCATGGGATTATCAGTTGTCTCCTATGCATGTGAAAGTTGGGCATTGAATAAGAAGACCGAAGGAGAGTCCATGCATTGGAATCGTGGTGCTGGCAAAGACTATTGGAAGTACCGGGGACTGCCAAGAACAAAGAAATCTATCTTGGCAGACGCATGCTCAGACTACTCCTTAGAGGCAAGGATGGCTGGACTTTGTCTCAAGTACTTTGGACATGTTGTCAGGAAAGATCAACCCCAGGAGCAGGCATCTGGGCCTAACTGAAGTGGAGACACCTTGATGATGAGGTGGGACTCAGAGCTCAGAAATAAACCAGTGCAGGATGGTCCACTGAGTTCCTGCAAGGGCGCTGTGGGCACCCAGGAACAAAATGTAACCTTTACAACAAATAGTACCGGGAAAATGACACATACAAAATAATGCACATGAAACCATGAAATTAGATCCCAACCTCAAATAATATAAGACCAATGAACTAAAAATGAATCATAGAAATTAACACAAGAGTTATAGCTATAAAGGAAGGTCTTAAAAGAAAATGTAAGAGTAACTTTTGGGCCTTGAGTTTCAAAATTGCTTCTTAGCTAAACACCAAAAGTACATGAAACAAATGAAAATAGATCATTTGGGCTTCACAAAATTAAAAACTTTGTGTTGGAAATAATACCATCAAAGGGTGAAAAAGAACTTACAGACTAGAAGAAAATGTTTACAAATCCTACACCTCATGAGGGACTTGCAAGATGCTCAACACTGTACATGCACATTACAGCCGCGATATGATGCCACCTCCCGCGAACCACGGTGACGATAACAAAAGCAAGGGCAATAACGAGTGCTCGGGAAGCTGCGGAAAACTTGGAACCCTTCAGGATTGCACCCTGAGGTCTCGATTTTGCCTTCAATTCTTTCAGCTCAGATGTGCGGAATGTGTTCTTCCCTTTCGGTTTTCCAACTTTGAGTCTTTGCACATTTCATTATCATGCTTTACTTTGCTCGAGCTGCTCTCAACGTCGTCTGATCATCCCTTCCATTTGCT
>NW_022103935.1:110395-115414 GCF_000313985.2 Echinops telfairi | reverse complement strand
CAGATGTGTGTCCGTGGTCCAGCACCACAATTCACAGGCATCGATTCTTCTTCAGTCTCCCTTATTCAACGTCCAACTTCCACCTGCACAGGAGGCCATGGAAAATACCATGGCTTGGGTCAGGCTCACCTTAGTCCTCAAAGTTACACCCTTGCTTTTCAATACTCTAAATAGATCTTGTGTGGTAGGTCTTACAAAATTCTATGACATGATCTCCAGTTTTGTTTTAACCATCAAGGCCATTTATTCCATCTACTTATCTTTCCTCTTTGCTTCCAATTTCACATCCCTATCACCAGTAATTATTAATGCATCTTGACTGCAAGTGTGATCAATTTCAGACCGAAGAAGCTGGTAGAATCCTTCTGTTTCCCAAGCACTGGCTTTAGTGGTTGGTTTGTAAATGGGAACAGTGGTTGAAGTAGCTGGGCTCCCTTGGAGGTCTGTAGGCGTTACTCTTCAGACAGCATTGCACTTCAATTCCACTTGGATGTGTCCCTCCCAGCATAGGAAATCATATGATTGTCCCACTCAGAATTGCCAATACCGGTCCATTTCAGCTCACTAATGCCAGGATACTAATCTCTATGCAGCCCGTGTAACCTTTGACAGCCTCCAATGTACCCAGGTTCGCATTCTACCCCTTCCATGCTCGGGTGATGCAGGAGATTTGCAGAGCCTCCTGCTCATTGTCAGGAGTGCCCCAGTGGCAGAGGAAGGTCCTTTGCACCCACATCATTAAAGTTCATTCTACTTTGAGGAGGCAGCTCTTCTCCAGTTGTGTTTCCCCCCCAATTTAGCATTAAAAAGTTTCTGGAAAAATCCCATTATCTTTTTAAAAAGCCCAACTTTTATTGGGGTCTCTTACATCTCTTATCACAATTCAGACATTCCTCCAGTGTGTCAAGCACATTTGCACATATGCCGCCATCATCATTTTCAAAGCATTCTCTTCCCACTTGAGCCCCTGACATCCGCTCCCCATTTTCCCCCTCCCTCCCCCCACCTGCCCTCCCTTCCTCACAAACCCTTGATAAGTTATAGATCATTTTTTCACCCATTATCTTTTAAGTCCCATTTTCTCACATTTTTGAAGCCCCCACCTTCCAATGTCTGTATGTGCACCCATGCACACACATCTATCTATGTATACACAGGCTCACATAGTATGTGCAAGTAAAGGGGGTACCCCCAAAACCCAGATTTCTCTCCCCTCCATCACCCCAAAGCTGTGTATTAAATTTTTTTTTTTTTTACAAAACAACCGATCACTTTCAAAGTACTCTCCATTACACTTAATGCATTTGTCAAATCTGCGATTCCATTCTTGGAAACCTTTTTCAAACTCATCTGGATGGCTGACAGTGCCTCCTTTGTTTTTTTCTTCTTCATCTCTTCTACTACACCAAATCGCTGCCCTTTCTTGTCCTCTTCATTTGCAGAAACAAAACAAAGTGTCACGGAGTGAGGTCGGGTGAGTAGGTGCGTGGGGCAAGAGAGGCATGGTGCTTTTGTGCAAAAAACTGGGGCACTGAGATGGCTGCGTGAGCAGGTGCATTGTCATGGTGGCATAACCAGTCCCGTCTGCCACAAACGAGGCCTTTATTGTGACACACTGTTAGTCAATTTTTTCAGAACCTCTAAATAGAAAGCTTGATTAATAGTCTGCCTTGGAATGAACTCCAAATGCACTACGAGTTGACATTTTCATACTTTCAGGAAGTTGACAGAATCCAGGATGAGGTTTGTCATCAATCAACATTTCACCTTTTTTGAAATGAGAAAACAACTCATACACTTGCGTTTTCCCCATAGCACTGTCCTTGTAAGCAGTGTTCAACATCACAACAGTTTCTGCAGCATTTTTCCTAAGCAGGAAACAAAATTTCCCTGCCACACGCTATTCTCTTAAATCAGTCATCACAGAAAACAATGTTCGAGCAAAACTGCTTTTGTGGAAAAAAAAAAATCATTGTGACCAGAGAGAACCTTCCCAGGTGAGGCCACTGGGTGCACTAACTCAGAGCGAGTTGCTGGATGCTTGTCTAGCAGGACAAACATGTACTATGAAAGCTCCATTCCGCCTCACGCAATTCGGTTTGGTGGGGTTTTTTTTTTGGGGGGGGGGTATCCCCTTGTGTATTTTTTGGCTCATTTATCTTTTAGTCTGCAGGGTCTGGTACAGGAATGGTCCCAGGGGGGAGGCCAGGAGTGGCTGTGCTGGGTGAAACCAGCCCTTGTGCCAGGCATGTCTGAGAGCCTCCACCCTGAGAGTCTCCTCTCGAAGTGCTGTGTATCAGAATGTATCTCTCTGCTGTTCACCAGGGTGCATCAGGCAGTCCCTCCGAAGTCAATGGCCTGTGTCTCCCTCCTGGTCTGTGCTTCGTCTGGAAGTCCCACTGAGACCTGCCACCCGGAGTGACCCTGGTGGCATTTCAAATACCGGGTTTCAGTTTCCAGCATTACAGACAGATGCAAGCTAGCTCAGTCCAACAACTGACACAGGAGGAGTCTTTTGACCACAGAGACAGGTGTACAGTGATTTTCAAAACAAAGCAACGACAGCCATCCAGCCTGCAATCTAATGAATGATTCTCTGTATCGGGACCTTGAAGGCTGCAAATCAGAGGCCGCACCTGCAGAGGCCCATAAAACGCCCCACCTTGCCACCTCCAAGAACTGGGGCCTCCCACCCAGCACCCAGCAGGTGAGAGTCCTGAACCCCCTTAGGTCAGGTTAATCATTACCCAGGCAGGGGGAGCACCCTTACTGTGCAGGTCACTCGGAGCACTTGGGGGGGTGTATTAAGGAAGGGCTGCCTCCTTCCCTCTCTGGCCTGGGACCCTGAAGGTGGGAGTCCCTCCTGCCCCAGCTGCCTGGTTAGGTGCACAGTGAGCCATGCAGCCCCTCTCTTAGGAGGCCACACAACTCAAACCCCTCCTCAGAGAGGCTGGCTGGGCCACCTGCCAGAGACACCCCTCCTGCCTACACTTCCATCTTCAACCTGCCACCACGGCCACTCAGGCCCCAGGCAAGCGCTCGACCTCAGGGCCCGAAGCTCCCCTCTGAATGGTCAGTGCCTTGGGTCTGTGTGAAGGGCCAGGGAGCACTCCACACTTCTGCCAAATCTGGAGCTGCCCATCTCGTCCAGCTCCCCAGAAGCCCACACCCCATAGTGGGCTGCCTGGTGCCCGTCCGGCCCTGGGACCAGTGACCATGGCTCGTTTGAGGATAGGGTCTTTGCAGAGGTCACTGATCGGACTCCTGGCCTTCAGAAATGAGTGCAACCTGATCTCTGTCATGGTGGCTGCCATGTCGCGGTGCTCTGTCCTAGTGGCCCTGGGACACGCCTGCAGACCTGGGGTGGGGGTGGGGGCAGGGCGGAATAGGCGCAGTAAGTGAACAGCACAGTGGGTTGGATGTGGAGAGACAGGACAGGGACAAAGTCCTGTAGAAGGGAGAATGAAAGTGAGAGGGAGAGAGACAGGATGGAGACGGAGGGAGGAAGGGAGAGGCAGACACACAGACTGACAGACAGAGTTTGCTTACAAATGGGAGAGGGGGCATGGGGCAGCAAGATCAAGGGCCAGGGCACAGCTCTCAGAGAAGGCTTCTCAGTCCAAGGTTCCTCAGGAGGTTCTGGGAAATAGTTCAGGGGCTGGAAGAACTACCAGACAAGGCTGGAGACTTTGATCTTTAGTCTGATGCCACAGGGCAGGGAGAAGGTGGGTACCCAGGTGAGAGCTGCAGGGTCAGTTAGGTGAGGATAAGAATGGGCCACCATCTGATATACGAGGGGGTACCCCTGCCAAGACTGGGATTTTTTTTTGTCAAAGCTATGTGTATTAATCTGGGTTGACTAGAGAAACAAACTCATAGACACTCGTGTGTGTAAGAGAGAACTTTATATCAAAGAGCAATTGTACATTAAGAAAACATCTCAGCCCAGTCCAGGTTAAGTCCATAAATCCAATATCCACCCATATTCCATTTCCAGTCTATAAATTCCTCTTCAGACTCATGCAGCACATGCAATGACACCAAATGCAGGAAGAAAGATCACAGGGCAGTGGGTGGAAAGTCTTGTGGATCCAGTGGTGATGGAAGCATCTCAGCACCGGTGTGGGTCTGCATGCAGCTCCATCAGCTTAGCTCCATGTGGCTTGTCAACAGGAATGTCTGGCAGGAAGAGAGAGTGTCGCTGGCCTCCAGTGCACTATTTCTTTCCTTCGGGTCTCCAAATGAGGTCATCAAGCTGTGACCTGATTGACAGGCTAGACTCCACCCCTTCCTAAGTTGACAGGAGATTCTGTAACTGCCACACTATATATTTAAATTTTTTACAAAACAACCTTATCACCTTCAAAGTACTCTCCATTACACTTCATACATTTGTCAAATCTTCGATTCCATTCTTGGAAACCTTTTTCAAACTCATCTGTTTGGATGGCTGACAGTCCCTCCCTCGTTTTTTTTCTTTACCTCTTCTACTTCGTCAAATCACTGCCCTTACATATCCCTCTGCATCCACAAAAGCAAAAAGAAGTCGCACAGAGCAGGGTCTGGTGAGTGAGGTGCGTGGGGCAAGAGAGCATGCTGCTTTTTGCCAAAAACCGGGGCACTGAGATGGCTGCATGAGCAGGCACATTGTCGTGGTGGCCAAACCAGTCCCCCGTTTGCCAAAATCAGGCCTTTTTTGTTGCACACTGTTATACAATCTTTTCAGCACCTCTAAATAAAAAGCTTAATTAACAGTCTGACCTGGTGGAATGAGCTCCAAATGTACTATTCACATAAAAAAATTTTTTTGAGAGCATCTTTTTGATCTTTGATTTCATTTGACGAGACTTTTTGGGCGAGGTGACTGGCTTGATTGATGTTTGCTTTCTGGGTGGTAAGAATAGCACCTGAATCAAGCGGCCATCAAGCTCAGAAGCAACAAAGCCCACATGGAAAAAGCACACCAGCCTATGCAACCACGAGGTGTCGAAGGGATCAGGTGTAAGGCATCATCAGAAC
>NW_022103935.1:102796-109663 GCF_000313985.2 Echinops telfairi | reverse complement strand
CTGGGGAAAAAAGTCTGGGTTGTTTTGGAGCTGTTCTTTCAAAGCACGGCATGTTTCCACTCAATGCTCTTTTTCCTGGTGTCTAACACACCTGGTCAGTCAGAACCTGAGGCACAAAATTCCCAAGTCTCCCATTAAAATCCCCTGAACCGAGCTCCAAGATAGTCCAGATAACTCCCCTATCTCTTCAATGGTCCATCGTTGGTCTTCAGAAGTGCATGAATTTTGTTGACATTTTTGTCCTTCTGGAATTTGATGGACATCCCTAACACGGTTTGTCATCAATCAACATTTCACTTTTTCTGAAACAAGAAAACCACTCGTACGTTCGACTTTTTCCCGTAGTGCTGTCCTTGTAAGCCGTGTCCAACATCACAACAGTTTCTGTGGCATTTTCCCCAAGTAGGAAACAAAACCTCACAGCTGAAAACTGCTCTCTTAATCAGCCATCACAAAAATGAGCTAGAGAAACTGCTTTTATGAAAAAATTCACTGTGACCAGAAGGAACCTCCCCAGGTGAGGCCGCTGGGTGCACCAACTCAGAATGAGTTGCTCTATGCTCCCCTAGTAGGGAAAATGCTTTTTCCTATTTGGGGTGGGGGGAACCCCCTCATATTTAGGAGGTGAAGGAACAATTTTGACCTGTACATTGGCGGTGAGTATTGGAGGGAGAGGACGGGGTGTCGACTCCCCTCGAGACAGGAATAGCACACCCTGGCCCTGTGTCTCACCCACAGTCCAACCCCTCCCGGCCACATACCAGAGGTCAGGACTGAATTAGACTTCTTGCTACCATAGCCTTCCGCAAATCTCATGCTCAGAATTCCAGTTCTAATACAACAGCCTGGCTACCTGTGGCACAGCCAATGCCCCCTCCTCCCTTTTCTCCCGGATCCCCTCCCCTTTCTGCCTCTTCTCCTCCCCCACCCCCTACCTCCCCCTCTCTTTCCCTCCTGCTCACCTTTTTCCTCCCACATAACAAGGACTGTAGTATTAAATTACAACGGCGTTGGGAGGAGTGGGGGGGCCAGGCCCCACGCACTAAGACTACGACTACCCATGGGCTCAGTCATACTACTTCTGGGTTCAGTAATGCACAATTGTACGGTTGAGATATATAAGCATTATATTAAAGTCATCGAGAGCATGAGAGATATGACAATAATACAGTCAGACACATTACATGGTAGCATTGCTCACCTCAGCCCAGCTTGGTGGTCCACGTGGAGAGAGGGGGAAGGGAAGGAGGGCAAGGGAACAAGGGAGAGGGGGAAGAGAGGGGAGTGACCAGGGAGTGAGCAGCAAGGAGGTCAGAGAGATCAGAGAGCTCTATATTGCTGACTCACGCCTATATACATTTTTGGGGCATGCCAGCCCACTAATTACAGGCAGACATACATCACAGGAAAGGGTTGCACTATAGGTTACACAGTAATGAGGGGGTAGTCTAGGGGGTGGTCTCTGGGTCTCCATAGGAACCATTATCAGTAGGGTGAAAACTCTGCCTACAGGAGCCTGTCCATTGTCCCCAGAGGCAGGGAGCAGGCCCACCCCTGTGGTGGGATGAGACAGCAGTCTGGCAACTGATTGCCCTCAGGGGGGAATGCCTGCGCATCTGACCTCCTCCCACAAAGGAATGCCATTGCTGATGTCAGATTGATCTTGGCTAAAAGCAGAGAATACCAAAATATATGATATTTACCTATGTTTTGTTGACTATGCAGTCACCCGAGCATGTGGATCACAGCAAATCATGGATTCCACTGGGAAGAACGGGAATTCCAGGGCACTCCACTGTGCTCGTGTGGAGCTTGTACATACACCAAGAAACAAACAGAACAAGAGGGTCATCTATGATTTAAAACCAGAAAACGCGTGTGTCAGGGTGGTAGCCTGTACCTCCACTTCGTCGATATGCTGAGCGAACACCTGAGAAGGTGGACTGTATGAAGAAGAACGTGGCATCTGGACTGAAGGAAGGCCCATGAACAATCTGTGTGCAACACGCCAACTATATCCTGGATCTACTCCAGTATAAGCTGAGGCACCTAATTTTACCACAGAAAAACTGCGGGCTTTTTCCAACATAAAAAAGGTGCTGAAAAAACCTCAGCTTATACTCAAGTATATACGGTAACATTTCTTGCCCAAAAGGAAGAGGACTCAAGCAGTTAGGACTGAAGATCAAAGACTACAGCATTTGACATGGATTACATCTCCACATAAATCAATCAATAAGTAAACCCCCTCATGTCTGGGCCAGTAAACAACATCATGAGAAGCAGAGGCGTGATTGATGTGGTCACGGATCTATTTTACCCTGCTCCCCAATAACCCCAATAACCCTCATGGGCACACTCAAGAAAAGAGCGGTGTGTTAGTCTGGGGAAACCTGCTGGAAACGGCCTTTCCAACGTGAAAGAGCCTGGATGTCACTTGGGGATGAAGGCGCACTGACTGAAGCCACCGTATTTTCATCAGCTTCATCTGCATGCAAAGCCCAGGTGACACCGCAGAGGACCCGCCAATAGCAGCAGACCCTCCAGAAGGCCAGCCTATGGCCGGAGGTCCGCCATTGGCCGAACACAAGGTTCGGCTCTACATTCTGCTGGCCTTTTAGCAGAGCCCAGGACCCTTTGCAACTCTTTCCCAAAGCGTCCCCTTCAATAGGCTCCCTCCTTCTGCTCAACTCTTCCCTCCGACTCTGCTCTGAATTTTGTCTCTCACCCTAAACCTTTCTTACGAGACAAGGACAAGAACCTGGAAGTGGGGATACTGGAACTGAGCCTCCTCCCAGGACTCTGGGGATGTATCCAGAGTTGGCAAAACCACTCTTATCATCTGCACTCTTGAGAAGAATTCTGTTTTATTTCTTCTAAGACATTCCACAACTCGTCTGTCTCTTTGCTGCACTGTGGTGGCTTGCCTGTTGCCATGATGCTGACAGCCACGTCACTGCGATTTCAAACACCAGCAGGGTCACCCAAGGTGAACAGGTTTCAGCAGAGCTTCCAGACTAAGAACTGATGGCAGCAGGGAATTTGCCAATTGCTGAGAGCCTCGTGAAGCGCAGCAGCAAATGGCAGCGATGGTGTCAGAAGACAAACCCCTCAGAATAGGACTGAGGATGGCCTGCCTTCTCAAAGCAGAGTCAACCATCTTGACGGGGATGGAGGGAAGCTTGGGGGACCTTCTTTTGTTGGTGGGGTACAACTCAAAATGAGAAGAACAGCTGCCAACATACATTAATAATTGGAACTCGGAACACACAAAGTATGGATCTGGGAAAACGACAAGTGGGATGGACCGTATAAAGGAAATGGACTGCATAAAGATCAGTGTCCTCGGCAGGAGGGAGCTGAAGGGGACTCATGTCTGCCATTTAGCGTGAAAAGGTCCTATGGTTTACTATGCTGGGAGTGACAAGGTCCAGAGGAATGCTGCCACATACATCGCAAAAAAGACAGCTCAAGATCTATCTTGAAGTGCAATGTTGTCTGTGATCAGATAGCATCTGTACACAGACAAGGAAATCCAGTCAGCACAAACTATTATTCAAGCTTACACAGACCACTAAAGTTAGTGGTGAAGAAATCGGAGCATTCTACCAACATCTTCATGATGAAAGTGATCAAGCATGCAATCAGGAAGCAGTCATAATTATTGGTGACTAGAATGCGGAAGCTGGAAACAAAGGGGAAGGAACAGCAGCTGGAAAGTGGTTTGGGGACAGAAGTGCAACTGGAGGTCACATGATAGAATTTTGCAAAACCAATGACCTCTTCATTACCAATACTTTGTTCAACAACATAAAAAGTGAGGAACTACATGGACTTCTCCAGCTGGAACGCACAGAAATCAAATTGACTCCATCTGTGGGAAGAGATGATGGACGAGCTCAATATCATTGGTCAAAATGAGGCCAGGGGCTGACCGTGGAACGGGCCACCAATTGCTCGTCTGTAAGTTCAGGTTGAAGTTGAAGAAATGAAAGCAAGCCTAGGAGAGTATATTCCACCTGAATCTCGACCACAGCTCAGGAATGGACTGGACTCACTGAGCGCTAATGACAGAAGATCTGATGAGCTGTGGGATGACATCACGACCATTATCCAGTTCGTGATGGAGTGGGGGAGGGGAAGTGAGGAGCTGATACCAAGGGCTCAAGTAGAAAGAACATGCTTTGAAAATGATGATGGCAGCATATGTACAAATGTGCTTGACACAATGGGTGAGTGTATGGATTGTGATAAGAGATGTAAGAGCCCCCAATAAAAGTTGTTTTTTTTTTAAGGACAAAAACTGTAAACAAAACAAAAAAGGAATTGTAATTGTCTCCAAAGGATAGATTCTAAAAGTCTGTGCAACAACAACAGCAACAAAAGACCATTATCCATAAAGAAAGCAAAAAATCATGAAAATGACAAGAAAGAAAGGAAAGGGCAGAGTGGATGTTAGAAGAGACCCTGAGACTTGCTCGTGACAGAAGAGTGGCTGAAACAAGTGGAAGAGGGATGAAGTATGAGAGTCATACAGAAAATTCCAAAGGTCAACTCGAGAAGACAAATGAAACTATTATAATGAAATGCGCACAGTCCTAGAGTTAGGAAACCTACAAGGAAAGACACACTTAGCATATCTCAAGCTGAAAGATTTGAAGGAAAAATTCAAGCCTCAAGTTGCTATATTAAAAGATTCTATGAGCAAAATGTTTAAAAGCTATACATAGGAACCAATGTGAGGATCATGCACGGTCAGGCAGTGTTTCCTTCGGTTGTGCATAGGGTCACTGTATTAGGCAGGGTTCTCTAGAGAAACAAAACCGGGACACTTATGATTTTATATACATAAGAGGATAGGTTCATACAGCGAGAAGGATTATAACAGCTAATTAGCCCACACAGCAGTACACAGGGCTCAGTTCAACTCACTTTCATGGAACAGTTAATATACTGGAAGTCCTTGGACTCACATGGGCTGTCATGTCCAAGGCCAAGGAAGCAGACTGCAGAGCCCTCCCTCAGGCAAAGCAAGCAGAGTCTTCCCACAGATAGCAGGGTGGGTCACCAACAATCAGTAGTAGCTCAGGGGATTAGGGAGGCAGGCCTGGATGGAATATTGAACTCAAGCAATGCAAGGCAACGGAATCCACCAGCCTCAAGCTCAAGTGATGTACACACCAGCAGCACGGCGAGGCAAGTCTCACTGAAGAAGCCTCAAGCTCTAGTGACACAATCCACAGGTTGGCCGGGGCCCACAGGTAGTGTAGCCCACAGGTTGAGGCAGAGAACTAGTAAAAGCAGCAGCATGCTGGTCCAATCACCAGAGAGCAGGAGAGATGGGGGTGGGCCTTGCAGAGCCATTTATCTCTTTGCCCTCCAATCAAACTGTGACCTGATGAATCCCACATGTCCCTATTGGCCTGGTTGGCTCAATAAACCTAACTATCACAGTTGCTTTTGGTCAGAACTGACTCAAAGGCATCTCACAACTGTGAGGGGAGGTCAGACGCTTGCAGGCATCCTCCCAGAGGGTGATCAGTTGCCAGACTGCAGAGAGCCCTGCTCCCTGCTGTTAAGAACAATGGACAGGGCTGCAGTCATCTATTTGGTTCCTGGACGTGGGGTTTACACCCTACTGATAATGGTTCCTATGGAGATCCAGAGAACAGGCCAAAGTTAAGCTGCCATCCTGAGTCTAGGATCTGCCCATCTTGTCACATGTATACCCCCAATTCCTCTTCTCATTGTGTGCATGCTCCTAGACCACCCCCTCTCATTGCTGTATAACCTATAGTGCGACCCCTTCCTGTGACATATGTCTTTACCTGTCATTAGTGGGCTTGCAGGCCCCCAAAGGTATATAGGCCTGGGTTAGCAATAAAGATAGGCTCCCGCTCTCTCTCTCTCTCTGCTCCTCCCTTGACCTCCCCTTGGATCCCTCTCCTCCCCTGTTTCCCTTTCCCTTTGTCCTCCTTCCCTTCCCCCCTCTCTCCATGTGGACCACCAAGCAGGGCTGAGGTGAGCATTGCTACCATAAAATGTGTTTCACTCCATTATTTGACTCTTCTATCTCTCATGCTCTCGATGACTTTAATATAATATTTATATATCTCAACCATACAATTGTGCCTATTGAACCCGTGATTCGTTGGGTGGGGGGAGGCGCTGGCCACACCGCCTCCAACCACAAACAACATGGACCAAATATTGAATGGTGCAGGAAGCATCAAAAGACGATGGAATAAATAAACGGTCACGCTATCAAAAAGAACTAGTCAACATTCAGCCATTTTAGAGACAACATATGATCAGGAACTGATCATGCTGAAGGAGGAAGTTCAAGCTGCACTGAAGGCATTAGCCAAAAACAAGGCTCCAGGAATTGATGGAGTACCAATTGAAATGTTTCCACAAGCACTGGAAGCACTCACTGGTCAATGCCAAGAAATTTGGAAGACAGGTACGTGGCCAAATGACAGGAAGAGAGCTATATTTGTATCCATTCCAAAGAAAAATCACCCAATAGGAATTTGAAATTATCTAATAATATCACATTCAACTAAAATTTTGCTGAAGATCACCTATCAATGGTTGCATCAGCACAAGGAGCTGCCAGAAATTTAAGCTAGCTTCAGAAGAGGACATGGACCATGTGGTATCACTGCTGACAGCAGCTGGCTCTTTGCTCAAAGCAGAGAATACCAGACAGATGTTTTCCTGATGAAGCCAAGACATCCGACTGTGTGGATCTGTGTTAGACAGGGTTCTCTAGAGAGATGAAACCAAATTCCTGATAATTTAATATATTTATTTATAAAGATAATTAGATATATAATGAGAAATGAACTGTTAAATCATATACAG
>NW_022103935.1:66541-97523 GCF_000313985.2 Echinops telfairi | reverse complement strand
TTTATCTCTCTGCCCTTCAGTTAATCCCACCTGCGTTTATCAGCCAGGCTGGCACAATAAACGATCTCAGGATCATAACCAACTCTGGATAACAGTGAGAAGAGTGGGAATCCCAGAACACTTCATGGTGCTCCTGTGGCCGCTCAGGGGTCAAGACACAGTCGTTTGAACAGCACGGGGAACACTGCGTGGTCTAAAATCAGGAAAGGTGTTGAGTCAGGGCTGTATCCCTCCACCATACTTATTTAGTCTGTATGCTGAGAAAATGATCAGGCAATCTGGACTGTAGGAAGAACAGGGCATCAGGATTGGAGGACAGCTTATTAACAACCTGAGGTGTGCAGCTGACACAACCTTGCTTGCTGAAAGTGAGTGGGCCCTGCAGCACTTGCTGATGAAGACCACGGACTGCAGTCTTCACTATGGATTACAGGTCAATGTAGAGAAAACGCAAATCCTCACAACTGAACCAATAGGTAACATCACGATAGCTGGCGAAAAGACTGAAGTTGTTGAGGACTTCATCTTGCTTGGATCCACAATCACAGTGGACAAGAGATCAAAGGATGCATCGCATTGGGTAAGTCTGCTGACAAGACTTCTCTTTGAAGTCTTGCAAAGCAAGGATGTTACTTTGAAAACTAAAGTGAGCCTGACCCAAACCATAGCATTTTCAATGGCCTGATATGCATGTGACGTTGGATAGTGGAATACAGAGGGTCAAAGAAGAATTGACTTTTTAAAAAAGAATTCATTTTTTTAAATTATGGTGCTAGTGAAGAATACTGAAGGTACAACAGGCTGCTAAACGAACAAACAGATCTGTCTTCAAAAATGTACAGCCAGAATGCTTCTTAGAAGTAAGGATGAAAAAAAGAAAAGAAAAAGAAGTAAGGGTGACAATACTTCACCTCGAGTACTGGGACCTGCGGTGACCGGGAGATAAGACCATGCTCAGTGAAGAAGAGGGAAATAAAAAAGGAGACCGACTCTTGACCACGCAAATGGACGCCGTGGCTGCAGCCATGGCCAGCAGACCAGGGGTGAGGCTGACCGTTCCTGTCCAGAGTTGTGGAGTCAGAGCCGACTTGATGGCAGGCACTTAGTGAAGATAACAAAGATGGAGTCTTGTCCTCTGACACGCAACAGGATCTTCAATGTTCCTCAACAACACTGCTCTTCAAAGACATCAACTCTTCCTCATTGTCCAGCGTCCAAATACCCTTCCTTTTGGGAATAACTCATTCTTCCCAATTTCAAAATGTTTTACAAAGGTACAGTAATTAAAACAATATGGAACTAGCATAAAGATATACAAATAGATCAATGGAAAAGAATAGAAAGCCCAGAAATAGACCCTTATATGGGAAGGTTATTTCTATTTTTTGCAAAAACGATTCAGGGAGGCAATCTTTTCAACAGATAATTCTGGGAAGCTAGACACAGGCATTCGAAGGACTGAAGTCAGATTCTTACCTCACATCATATACAAAAATCACGCAAGATTCATCCAACATTAAATCTATAAAACTATAAATCTATCAAAACAGTACATCTATAAAACTCTTAGGAAGTAGCCTTGAGGGAAACCTTCATGACCTTGATGGGACAACTGATTGTCATGTATGACAGCAAGGGCACCGACAACGGGGGGAATGAGAAAACTGGAGTTATCCAATTTTACAACTGTTGTACAGTTTGGAAGGATACAATGGAGGAAATACTTGTTCTTCTGGTAGTCCACAGTGCTTTCACGGGTCGACACAAGGGCTTTGGCCATCTATGACAGACACGCCCTAGTCCCCCAGGTAACACCTCTGCTTCTTTTCCCCTCCAATCTCCTGCAAGCGCATGGCTTACTGACACAATAATCAGACTATACTCTACCCTTAATCAGGTGAGCTTTGGGCTTTTTCCTTCTTTTTTGCCTCTTCTTATATTAAAAAAATATTTTCTTTGAAACTCTCCAAAGAAAATATTTAGAGCAAGTAAAATGATTTAGCAAAGTTGCAGGGTACACAAGGTCAGAACAAGAATCAATTGGGGGGTCTATAGACCGGCCCTGAGGGATCCGCGCGGGGATTAGGCGGGACCCCAGGCTGGCTAGCTGTTGACAAGACCTAGCTCCGAGCTTGTGGAACGCAGGCCCGGTTTTCTAGGGGTCAGTCCTGGAGACCCTGGTTCCTGCACGGGGCCCCTCACTGGATGGCTTCCACCACGGTGGTGACTTCACACACAGGACATAACTGTGCCGCCTCAATTGCGAGTACTTTTTTTTAAGACTTACTTTTTATTGATGTGCAATTCATGTGACAAAGACAGGCCTTTATTAAAGGGTCCAATTCAGTGACTTCTAGCGTATTCACAGCATCTCATTCTAAAATATGAAGAAAGCCCACGGACGTCCCTCGTCCCCACCCTCCAGGTCAGGCAACCAAATGCGGCTCCCTGCTCTCTGGACAGTTCATGTAAAGGATGGTACTACTTCTATGCGGTCGCCTTCCACTTGGCGCAGTGTTTCCGAGGGCCCTCCACTTGGCAGTGAGCATCTCAAGGTCATTCCTTTGTACTGCCCGGTAGCGGTACCACACTGTTGGGAGAGCCCTAGCGTGGCAGTGCCTACACACTGGTCTACTAAGCCAAAGGTCTGCAGTTCGAAACCAACAGTCGCTCCTGAGGAGAAAGACCAAGCTTTCTACTCCCGTAAAGGGCTAGCTTCAGCCTCTGAAACTCACAGGGCCAGTCTACCCTGCCCTGTAGGGTCGCCCTGAGTTGAAATTGACTTGATAGCGGTGAGACTGGTTTGGGTTTGGGTTAGACACTGATGACAATTGGGTTGCGCTCACCTTTGGGGGACAGTGAAGAATGCCACAGTGAACCCCGGTGTGCACATACATACCTGTTTGAGTACCTGCTTTCAATGGTTCGGGCTATAAACCTAAGAGTGGAACGACTGTGTCCTCAGGGGCCCTGGTGGCACTGTGGTTTAAGCACTGGGAACACAAACCTCAGGGTCAGCTGTTCAAACTCACCAGCAATTCCTCAGGAGAAGATTGAGGCTTTGCTTCAGCAAGATTGACGGCCTCAGAAACCCTAGAGTTGTGAGCTGGCCTCTCCTTGGTGCCAGTGGGTTTGGAAACCATTCCACTTGCAGTAGTACGTGAGTCAAATGCTTAGGAATAAGTCTACCAGGGACATGCAGGGCTCACACAGGACAATGATAAAACTGCTGAAAGAGAGTAAAGGCAAGGGAGCCCAGGTGGTGTAGTGTTACACATTTCAGCTGCTAACTGGCAGGTCAGCAGTTTGAAACCACCAGCCACTCCCAGAGAGGAAGAGGAGGCTGGCTTTCTGCTTCTGCAGAGTTACAGTCTCCGAATCCCCAGGGCCAGTTCTGGCCCAGCCTGCATTGCTTCCACGGTGGTGAAAGAGCTCAGCAAACGGAAGGGTGCTGGTCCAGTGATGTTGAAGCTGAGGGTCGAGCCCAGGGAAGAAGTGGCCGGATGAAGGCTGAAGAGCGCATTACAGCAGCACACCCCTCGAATGCCTCTGGGCAGAAGGGGATACCACCAGTCCTGGCACTGGGATTTCCTCTGCAGGATGGAGCGCTGGGCCCAGAGTTTCAGGAAAGTCTATTTGGTGGAAGCGGTGTTGACAGGAAGAACAGTTTTGCAGCCTGTATGAGTTTTTCTCTGCAAGTGGGTGTGAAACCACATCCTGATAGTGGATGGGGGACAACAGACTCCTAGGGCCCACCGGCTCATGGATTCATTTCACCAAGTTCCCAGGAACCCACTTTGAGAACCGCTGCCATACTTGGTGGAAAAAGGGAGCCATCACCGGCACGTGCGCCCAGCTGTTGTTCCCACGGTGGACACCAGGTGCCGCCAAGTGCCCAGAAACGCTGTGGCCTCTGGGTCCAGGAGGACACTGCGGCCACAGCACCCAGCAGATCTCAGGTTCCCTGGTGCTGCAGGGGCCTTATCCCCACCCTGCACCCCGAGGGGAGGGCCTTTGTGTCCCTATTAAATGTGGCCCTGCCTGGCAGCTCTCCTCACGGGGCCAGGCTGGGATCTGGGGGCAGTCCCCCTGAGCTTGGAGCACATGGCAGACAGGGGAGGTCGGGTAGCCTGTCTCCTCCCCCTGGGTGGCTCTGCCTCTTTACATCCCCTTGGTCCCGGGGTGGCTTCCCAGGCTTGTTTGGGAACCCAGCAGGTCCAGCCCCCTCCCCCCAGAGGCCACACTGAGCCTGGCCTGGGGCCCTTGCCACTGAAATAAGAAACACCCGAGTCAGCTGGTCCCCACTGGACCCCAAAGCTGTAATTACAGGCTGCGGAGGCGGAAGGATTACTTCAGGGGAGGGCAGAGCCCCCCGGGGCCTGGGGCAGCTGGGAGATAACATTCAGGACTGGCTGCTAGCGTGGCTTCTGGAGGAGCCTGGGTGCCCAGCAGGCACTCCTGGCTACACACCCTGCTTGGGCCACGGTCACCCTGACCGCTCTGGGCTGGTGTGGACACAGCACTGCCCCTTCCTGGACCCACCTTGGGCCCATGCCACTGCAGGAGACTGGACACCAAGCAGGCGCTGCCCTTCAGCGGGCTCTGACTCAAGCCGAGCTCACGAGCCCAGAGAGCTGCCCAGTACCTTTACGGGAGCAGACTCCTCTTTCTCCCCAGGAGGGGCAGGTGGGATTGGACTGCTGACCTTGTAGTTTGCAGCCCAACATGAATGCACTACACCACAGGCAACTGGGGCTGTGGCCCGGCCTTGGTGGTGTCAGCTGGTGGGTGGGGCCTCTTTCCCTAATTCTTGTCACTCTGGGATGGTGTGGGAAAGGGCCAGCCTCGTACCCGAAAGTCAGCCCAGTGCCTGGCAGGCCAGACACTCCATCCAGCGTACCCCCTACACTGACTGGGGAGTGGTCAGCCCTGCTGATGGAGGGACAGACAGCTGCAGCAGGAGCCGGCAGGGTGCCTGCAGACATCACAGGGTGCCTCAGAGAGCTAACTGGGGTGAGGGCCCAGGCTGAGATGTGGTAAAGGCTGTCCAGCAAATGCCCAGGAGGCCTTGGTCAGCAGGAAGGCACTGTTCCTGGGAAAAGGAGGCTGCTGAAAGCACTGGGGTGCACGGGGCTGTCCATGTTGGTGGAGCCTCCCCCCCAGCCCCATGTCCTTGGAAGACTCCCTGGGCTGGGGCATGCTCTCCCGGCCCAGCTCCCAGCAGAGCCCAGTGGGGCCGAGGGTGGGCTCCGGCCCAGGGGCGGCCTGGGATCAGGAAAGCTGGTCCTGGCCAAGCCTTGCTGGGCCTGCTGGGAGCGCTGCCACTGACTGGGGAGGCCCGCACCTGCTCGGGAGTTTGTGCAGCAGGGATGTAGGCTCAGCAGTGCCCCCAGCCATGACAGAGGACCATCTCAGCCCCCAAGACCTCCCCCCTTGGACTGCCTGCTGGCCAGGGAACCCCACCTTGGTCCTCCACCCCCAGCACATGAGGGGTTGTCTGCACCACAGGCCAGAGTGGCCCCAAAGTGGCCCACCAGGCAGGCATGCCTCTGGGGGCTCAGCTGGGCTATCAGGAGACCAGTGAAGGGCCTCAGTTGTTGTCTAAGAGCTACTGAGAACCAGAGGTTCCAGTCCAGGCGGGTCTCACCTTTTCTCTCTCTCACACACACACGTACAGAGACATGCTCACATACATGTGCACATGCAAACTTATATACACATGTATATGCAGACACATGTTTATACACTCAGATACACATATGCACAGGCATATACATATACCACTAGACACATTTACACACATGTACAGAGATATAACCATATACTCAGACTCACACACAGTGACAGACTTGCACTGAGGCACATACAGAAACCAGTCATGGGGACGGCCATGACTTCATCCAACCCAGTGACCCACAGGCAGGGCAGCCCTATCAGGAAGGGTCCCACCCAAGTCTTTACATAAGCAGACAACCAGCCTCCATGAGCAGCCGTGGGCTTGGGGAGCAGCCAGGCACAACTGCCCGCTCTCTGGATGGGCTGTGCTGCCGTCTGTGCCACTCTGAGCCTCCACGATGCTCAGGGACCTGGGGCCAACTTCTGGGATCTGGTGGCAGGGTCAAGAAGGCCAAGAGCATGCCAGGAGGGGCAGGGGTGGCTGGGCATGATGGGTGTGTGAGTGGCCGTCTCAGGAAACAGTGGGTATGCACGGGGCTCGGCTGGCGCCTCTTTGGACAACAGGACCTGTAGCTGCCTTCCTGCCCGGCCTCCGGGGGGAAAGTAGAGGCCCTGACCGGCCCTCACCTGCTCCTCCGCTGACAGGAGCAGGCCATGGGGCTGGCCACCTTCTTGGTCACCTTCCTGTATCCTGCGGGATGGGTCCTGTGCCACCTGGAGAGCTACAAGAGCTCAGCAGTGTGACGCTCCAGCATCGCCACGGGGACGGACAATAAAGCCCAAGTGTCTGTGCTTGGTGTGCTTGTGACTGCTGTGCGGTGGGCGCCCCAGAAACGACCACAGAGAGAACAAGGCAGAGACGTTTACTGAGGGGCCCTGGAAGGTGCTCCCACACTGGGTTCAGGGGCCCCGCCCCAGGCCTGAGGGACAGTCACAGCCATGGGGCCCCTAGGTGAGGATGTCATAGGCCTGCTGCCCCACCAGCGTCTCCATGCTCCGCACGTCTGCGCACCACACCTCCAGGCGGCCCTTCATGCCCTTGATCTGTGCACACAGGACCACAGGCGTCAGCCTCGGTGGGGCAACTTGTACTCCCCCGTCCCCCCACCACCCCAAGCCGCCCACAGTGCTCAGGCCCCGCTAGCTCTTTAGGGCGGCACTAATCAAACAGACACAAGAGCCAGGGATGGGGTGACAGGGTCTCCTGGCCCCTCTGACCCCAGGAGAGGGGTGACACTGAGAGAGAGGGTGGAGGAAATCCACAGGATTAAAACCCAGCAAATGCAAACAAGACGGGTTTGAGCTCAGATCACAGAGCTGGGGCTGTGCTTGGTCAGAGCCCCAATCTCAGGATTAGGAGGTGCCACCAGACAACTCCACTGTTGTCACAATAAGCTTTTAAATGCAGGGTTCACACCTCAGCTCGTATTGAATTGTTCTTGGAAAGCCTTGGTCCTGAGAGCAGTAATTAACTCCCCACAATCTCTTGCCTAATACTCCGTTCTTCCCCAAGTGGCACCCATCCAAACACCCCAGGGCAGACAGCCCATGGCCCACCTGCTGCAGGTCCAACACCCGGGGCTGCACCCAGGTCATGTGGACGCGCCGATCCACCTCATCGATGCTGCCCCTCACCAGCCCCACCGACAGCGCCTTCATCACCAGCAGCTCCACCTGTGGGCAGAGCAGGGCGGGCTGAGGCCACTGGAGAGACAGACCAGCAGGTGGACACACCAGACCCTGGTGTCTTACGTTGAGCCCCAAGAACACACCTCGTTCACGGGGATCTGGGCGCTCTGGGCGATCTCTTCAAAAGTGAGCTGTCGGTGGTTGGCGGGCCGCGTGAAAGTCATCTGAGGAGAGAGTTGCCGTCAGCTCTCTCTGAGGAAGCTTTCAGAGCTGGTCATAAAACTGGTGTCCGCCCGCCCTTGCTCTAAAAATCAATCATCTGGCCCACGGCGGGCCTCCATGTCTACAGGAGCCCCAGCCCTGTCCTTCTCCCTTGCAGTGAGCCGCCAGTCAGGTGGGAGAAACCCAAAGCCCACCCAGCCACACCCACGGTGCTCCTCAGCTCAAGCCCCCACGCTCACCTGCTCCTACTGTCAGCGTGGCTCTTAAAGAGCAAGCTGCCCATGTTCACCCGGGGCCCAGGTCAGACCTGCTCACCTCCCTGCCAAGCCCCCACCCCCCGGGGGCAGGACGCAGGGCAAGCTTTCGGGGCCTTGGTTGGGGGCTGTGGGGTGGGAGCAGCAGCCACGCACCTCCATGAGGCAGAGCAGCTGGATCTTCCTCAGCAGCTGGGCTTCATTGGCTGCCAAGTCAGGCTGTGAATGAAGACAAGCAGAGTCGGCCCTCTGGGTGCGCCCCCCACCAGCCAAAGCGTGGAGAGAGCCGGGCACAGCCCCTGCTCCAGGGAGTCAGCATCAGTCCCCTGAAGAAAGTGTCACTAGACTGCCTGCAAGGTAAGGCTTTACAGGGAAGGTCTGTCCTGTGCCACGGCAGCACAAGGCTGGCCCACAGCCCCTGCAAAGGGCCCCGATAGCCCTGGGGGGCTGCTCGGAGGGCTGAAAGAGAGCCAGGTTCCCTGCAGGGCCAGGCACAACCCCACACCCTCTGCAACCCAGACTATGCTTCCTTGGGGGGCTTGGGCTGCGGGGTGGCCATGCTGCCACTAGCCCACAGGCTCCCTGCTGCTGGGACCAGGTGGCTGCATAAGTCTCTTCCCAGGCAGCCACCTGTCCTGAGGGACACTGACCCAAGTTGACCAGGGGCACACCGGCCCAGGCTGTCTGCCTGGCGAAACCCTGATGCAGGTAGATGTCATGCTTGAGAAACAGCACACAGTCGCGCACACTCAAGGTCTGCCAGCAAGAGCTGACAAGGACACCATGGCTGTCTGCTCCGCTGACAAGACCTGCTCCAGCCTCCCAGAAGCAGCGGGGGTTCCTAACAATGCAGTCACAGCTCAGGGCCCTCCTGCCCGCTGGCCAGCAAACACCATTGGGGTGGGAGCTCCCTGGGGCCACAGGCAGCACGCACTCCACTCGTGCTCCCGAACACATGGGTGAGCCATCGCTTTGTCTGGGAGCAAACTCCCGAGCCACTGTGCCCCGAGGACACCCACCCTTCTCAGTTGATCCAGTCGGCACCACTCGCCTCTTCTGTGGGAAACAAAACTGGGAAGAGAGTATGCATGGACAAACTCTCAACACTGTACGCTAAGGAGTCTGGGAGGCCAGGGGTCCCATGGAGGGAACCTTCACGTTCCTGGGTTGGAGATGCATCCCACTCACATCCTCCTAAGTGAAAGTCAGTCCCTCAATGTCCCCCCATAATAATGCCAAATTTAAGGTGCTGTTTGCAAACACATGGTCTCTTCTTATTATTCGCTTGAAGGTCAATTGCTTGAAGGCTATCTGCCTAAAGGTTATTTGCCATCAAAAATAATTAGAGCCTACTGTCTTAGTAGGGTGCACTCCCTTCTGATAAGGATCTTAGATTGTTCCCCTGGAGAAGAGCTCAAAGACATCTAAGGTCAAGCCAACTCAGAGGTGATCAAGGTTAGGCTGCCATCCTGACTCTAGAGCCCGTCCATCTTGTTACCCACGCGTCTTCCTGTCCACGTGTGCCTCTATTGCCTCCCCTTCCTATTGCGTTATGTGTATGTCTCTGTTATATACGTACTTACCATGGCCTGCATGCCTGAGATTCTAAAAGCTCATGATACTACATTATGGCCTCTGTCTCTGTTCAGAACTGGTTCCTGAAGCAATCATGGAGGTGAGCCTTTACATGCCTTTACATGTCTGATGTCTCTTTAATTTACTCCTCTATTACACAACCGCCCCTTGGACCCATTTGGTGTTGGGCTGGTCCCCTACACCCACGATGAAGCCAAGGGCCTCAGGAACGAATCCTGGCCCCAAACACCCCAGTGGCAAGAAATGGAAGGGGCCGTGTAGTTGGAAGGTGGAGTGTGATCAGAGGAGCAGTTGGGGTGCAGATGGGAGGTGGGCAAAGAGAGCAGGTGGGGCAGAAGAAAGACAGAGTGCAGATGAAGGCGAGGCACACATGGCAGGCGGGTATGAGTCAATCACAGTGCGTGCCCAGCTGGGCTGTGCAGAGCCAGAGATACCAGGGGCTCTGCCCCCCCACATGGGCTCACCTGTTGGCCCCAGGCGGTCTTCAGGGCCTGGAACTTCTCCACGTGGCCGCTGTTGAAGGCGTACAGGGTGTCGATGAGCCACTGCCGCTCTGTGCCCCGCAATGACTCCAGCACAGGGTGCATGAGCTAGGAGGGGCAGGCAGTCAGCCAGGGTTGCCACAGCACCCCCACCGCCACTAGGAACCTGCTCGGGCGACTTACCAGCTCTCCGAAGTTGAAGACGCCTTCACCGAGCAGCCCTGCGAGGCCCAGCGTGAAGGCCCGCTCCTGCTGCTCTGAGACTGAGGGACAACAGCCACTTGTCAGTCACGGCACAGCCTCGGGCATCGCACACTCACATCACAGAGAGCACAGGACCCTCCATGGCTCCCCCAGAGCCTCTCTCCAGTGCTGGACCACCATCGCACCTGGCACCACACCAATCCCATGGCCAGCACCTCCCTCCCTTGAGGTTCTCTTCAAGGGAGGTTTGGGTTCTGCCACATGAACCACCTCCCAGAGTGCGGGGTTCCTCAGACCCAGCCCCACTCCAAGGGAAGCAGACCAGCTGCTTCTCCCCAGGCTCAGCTGTCTGTGGATCGGCCACTGTAGCCCCCTGCCCTGGGCATTTTCCCAGCAAAGCCACATCCTAGCTTTAGGCCCTTTTGGCCTCTTCAGCTTCAGAGGCCGACCTCCAAAATCACCCACTTGGGAAAGCCTGCTATCAAACTCGATTCTGTAAAAGCAGTGATGCTAAAATTTAAGGCCTCTATTGAGAGAGGTCTGTGGGGCCGACCCCAATCCCAACTATGTGGACCACCCTCCCCACCCCCTTCCCCGAAGAATGCACTTCAGAGGACAGCACAGAAGCTATAGCTTGTGGAGAGGGCAAGTCTGATCAGAGCACACAGGAGAAAGGAAGAGGGAGGGAGAGGGAGGGAGCACATCCTGGCCCACCAGCCCCGAGGGCGATGTTCCTGCTCAGAGCAGACAACGCACCGAGAGGACCATAGGCCTGGTTCCACCACAAGACACGATGTTCCTCACTAAACCATGCACTATGGGGGACAACACTGGAAACACAGTGTGGGAATTGCGCACAATCTGACCCCACCATACTGGGGCAAAACACGAAAAGGGCGTGCAACAGAGCAGCAAAGGGAGCAAAGTGATGAAATCCCCAGGGAATACTGAAAACAGACTTTGGAGACAGAGTGTGGCACCCTATCAGACTCAACTGGACAACATTCGTAAAGGCCAACAAGCAGACCTTGAACTATTTATAGACCTTTCCATTTCTGTCAGTGGCTTTCTTTTTGTTGTGATCCCATTGTTGGGTTTATTTTGTTGTTTTGTTGGTTTTGTCTCCCTTTGTTTTGTTTGGCTTTGCCTGGTTTTTGCACTTATCGATGTCTCTGCATGTCTATCTAGATAAGATAGCGGGATAAACAATTCAGAGATGAAAAGAATGGTTCCGGGGGAGATATAGGAGAAGGGGAGGTGGGAGAAAGGGGAGGGAACCAACCCAGGAACAAGTGAACTAAAATCAATGGAGAGAAAGGCACAGGATGCCTAGTGAGGCTTAATCAAGGGCAATGTAGCAGCGAGGAATTACTAAACCCGAATGAAAGTTGAACATGATGGTGGGACAAGAGCAAAGTAAAAGGAAATTGAGGAAAGAACCAGGAGACAAAGGACATGTATAGAGGTCTAAATACAGGCATGTACATATGTATATCTATTCATATATAACAACAGGGGACAGAACTAGGTACTCATATCTGTATGTTAAGAATTGAGGTAGCAGATGGGACATTGGGACTCTACTCAAGTACTCCCTCAACACAAGAACACTTTGTTCTAATAACCTGGCATTCCGTGATGCTCACCTTTCCTGACAGGATCGCTGAAGACAAATCAGGTACATAAGCAAATGTGGTGAAGAAAGCTAATGTTGCCTGGCTATCAAAAGATACAGCAGCTGGGGTCTTAAAGACTTGAAAATAAACAAGCGGCCATCTAGTTGAGAAGCAACAAAGCCCACATGTAAGAAGCACACCACCCTGTGTGAACATGAGGTATCAACAGGATCAGGTATCAGGCCTCAAAGACCCAAAACAAAAAATCATTATTATTGTGAATGAGGGAAAGTACGTAGTGGAGACCCAAAGCCCATCTGTAGGCAACTTTACAGTACGGTCACCGGGAGGAGACAAGCCAGTCAGGGGGCAGTATAGTACCGATGAAACATACAACTTTCCTCTAGTTCCTTAATCCTGCCCCCCGCATCATGATCCCAATTCTACCTTACAAAATCCGGCTAGGCCAGAGATTGTACACTGGTACAGACAAAAACTGGAAATACTGGGACTCCAGGACAGATAAACCCCTCAGGACCAATAATGAGAGTAGCGATACCAGGAGGGTAAGGGTAAAGTTGAGGGAGAAAGAGGGAACCAATCACAATGATCTACAATAACCCCCTCTCTAGGAGACGGACAACAAAAAAGTGGGTGAAGGGAGACATCGTTGAGTGTAAGACATGAAAAAATAATAGTAAATTATAAATTATCAAGGGTTTGTGAGGCAGGGAGGGTGGGAGAGGGAGGGGGAAAATGAGGAGCTGATACCAAGGGCTCAAGTAGAAAGAAAATGTTTTGAAAATGATGCTGGCAACAAATGTACAAATGTGCTTGACACAATGGATGGATGGATTGTGATAAGAGTTCAACGATCCACCAATAAAATAATTTAAATAAAGATTTAGGGCCTTATAGTTAGATATCCCTTTTGACCCATTAAAAACATTTTTTTGACCCATTTTAAATTTGAGTTCTATCTAATATTTTCTACTTCCTTTTCAATCAAGGTTTTTCTATATTTTACTATTGATCTTAGGGTTGTTTGTAAATGTTTTTCTATATATGAAATCCAAGATAAGTAAATATATAGAAACAGTAACTATATCAATAGCTTCTTAGGGTTATGGAAAGGTAGCTAATAACGATGAGTATATGAATGTAGAATATGTTCTAAAATTGACTATGGTGATGATTGTAAAACTCTTCTTAATACTGAACTATTGAATTGTATAGTTTGTGAATTAAATGCCAATAAAACTGTTTTTAAAAAAGAGTCATTCCACGCACTTCCCTCAGGCTTACCGGCCATCTCGCTCTCCCTCAGCCCCTGGAGGTCACAGCAGGGCTTCTGTGAAGGCCTCCGGCCTGGGAAGCCCCCAGTGCTGAGACAGGCTGGGGTCTGGGGAGCCCCACCGCCCCACACTGGATAAGGACACGACATGCTGGGACAACCTGAGCCTCAGAGAGGACCTGAGCAGAGCCTCCAACAAAGCACTCCCTGCCTGCGAGTCCCTTCGCACTCGTAGCAACCGGAACCGAACGCCTCCTAGAGACACGCCGTCTGTACCTGGCAGGTCCTTAATGTCAATGCAGCCCAGAAAGCGCAGGGCGTCCTTGTAGTAGGCTGCGTGGTTCCCAATGGTCTGGTAGTACTTGCTGGACAGGTCGTAGAAGCGGCTGTGCACGGACGTCACCCCAGGCAGGTGGTTGAGCATCTCTTCAACATCCTCAATGGTCTCCTACACAGGAGGCAAGACCGCCCTCTCTCAGGCCCCACGGCTGCCGGAGAAGTCACTGCCGGCGAGTCAATGCTGACTCACAGCACCCCTGAGTTCCCCAGACTCTAACTGCTGACAGTGGTAGAAAGCACAGTCCCTCTCCCACGGAGCTGCTGGTGGTTTCCAACTACCGACCATGCCGATGGCAGCCCAACTCGTAACCACGACGCCACCAGGGCTCCTAACACACAGCAAGTTAAAAAGCCCCATTAGCCACAGGCCAAGACTAAGGTAGCACAGAACATTTCAATTCCTTCCAAACGAAGCAGTGCAAAGTGAAGCCAGGCAGAGTGTGCTTTGCAGAGCCAAGGTCACGCACAAGGTCCTGGCCCAGGACAGAGGCCACGAGGGCCCAGCAGCAAACAGGCAGCCGGAAGCGGGCATGAGGCATCTGTGAGCAAGCAACTGAAGCCTAAGCCTGGCCATCGGGGAGACGCAAGGAACACCGAGAGCTACCACTTGACCTCCTGTGCTGGGGTGCTGGCAATGGGGCACTTTCTGGGGTGAGGCAGAGCCCCTCTACAGAGCCTGGGAAAGGGCAGGCAGGCGCCCCCAGTCACAGCGCCCCCAGACACACAGGAGCTGGGTACAAGAGGTGGACAGCTGACACCCCTGGTGCTGAACAAAGCCACTGTGGAGGCGAGTGAGAGCCCGACTCCCACCCATCCCCACCCCCATCAGCGAACCCTGGGCCAGTCATGCATGGCACGTGGCAGCAGGGGCGGCTCAGGCTCTCCCATGCGGGCCAGGCCAGGGCAGTGACCCCAAGGTGACAAAGGGATTTTAGGGCGATGAGAACTGGAGCAACATGGACTTTTCCCAGTATTGCCTTTAATGCTACAAGGACCAAAGCACACTAGACGCTTGTTCTGGTTGAACAAGGGGTCCAGGCACAGGAATCTGCCTCATCAGACATTCGGTCCCCAAAGCAGCACCAATATAAAGACACCGCCACCAATGAGACCTCAGGAAGTGGGGCGACAAGACACGGGCTACGCAGTGCTTTGTGCTGTTTTGCATCTTCCCTATGAGTCATAAGCAGCTAAAAGCAAATGATTAAGGAGGGAGTAAGGGCTTTTCCTTACAGGTTTAAACAGTTTCGAAAACCACAGAACAGCGGGTGTTGTGACGGCCTCACCTTTGTAACCTGCAGGTCCCCGATGTTTAACTTCAGTGCTCCAATGGCCGTCTTACACAGGATCACGGCCTCGTCGCTGCTTTTCACCTGCACGTCATAGACAAGGGCCCACAGAGGTGGGCAACCATGTGCCGCACACTCAACACGGCACCCACGACAGCTGGCCCCACGAGGCCACGGCCACGGGGCATCCGGCCCAAGGAGCACCAGGGATCCAGACACTCACCTTCTCACGGGTCTTTTCCAGAAAGGTGAGAGCCACGTTAGGGTCTAGAGAAGGAAGAGGACATCAGTCAGGAGATCCGGAGCAGAACTTCTGCCCACTCGCAGCCCGCTTTAGTGGGGCCGTCACTGGGGTCAAACCGTTCCGAATCGTAAAGCTCATCCCCGGGCTGTGAAGCAAGCTAGCTCACCTGTCATCTGCCGGACGACATGGAGGATGATCTCCACGAGGGACAGAGGGTTCACTCTGAAACAGAAGCCACCCTGAGCCAGGGCCGACACCCGCACCACAGAGTCAAAGACAGAAAGGGGTTTTACCTGTGTTCAAACTCACTGATGAAGTTTTCGTAAAGCTGTGGGATCAGAGCAGGAGAATCGTTACAAGGTGTCTTTCTGAACCTGACTGAAAGGGACGCACAGTGAGCCTGACACCACCACCGCCCACCACCCAGGTGGGTAAAGGTGTGGCTGCACAGGCCCCTGATCTCTCAGTGGCTTAGCTGATGGCACTGACTCTCAAATATGACTAGAAGAGAGCTGCCTCCTCAAGGCAGAGTGGCCGAGACACCATGGGTGGAGCATAGCTTTTGGGACCTCACTGAGAACAGCTGTAGATGCCTGTGAATACTAGGTGTACAAAGCAGGAGTGGACGGTCCCAAGCATGAGTCAAGGAAAACTGGGAGGGGTCAAAAGTGAAATGGACATATCCCAGAGGGACTAGCACTGGCCACCCTGAGCCAGACAACCACATGGGCTGGGAAGGCAAGTCTAGGAGGCATGGCATCACGCCCACCATCAGGAGAAACAGCTGGCCGTCAACCTCCCGCCATTTTGACAGGGCACTTCCTGGTTCCCTAAGGCGTAGCTGGGAAAGCACTGGACCGTTACATGCAGTCAGCGGTTCACACAGTGCTCTGCATGAGGAAGACGAGGCCGCCTGCTCCAGGGCAGATTCGGTCTCAGGAACCCTAAGGACCAGCTCGATGTGGGTCCCATTTTTGTCCCCCTCAGTTTTCCACATTTTATTTTCTCGCTTCAATCATAACAGGACAACCAAATTGTGTCTTCACACGAGTTTATCCAATTCGCTTCCAGGCAAGGAAAATGCTGCTTCTTGAAATGGTCCTACTGTGCGCTCTCTGGTCACCCGGCCCTTGCAAGGTGTCATCTTCAGTCTCTCCTGCGGCTACTTCATGGGGTCTCGGCGCAGACTTTAGCTGTCCCACGGTGTCCCAAACGCGGCTGTGTTTTCCATAGAATGTGTTTTCCCTTTATTGCACTGCCACCACCTCTGGGACCCTGAGCCTTCTCGTCAGCACCGTCACCCCAAGAGGCGGTTCCCCGCTTTCCGTCTTTTCCAGCACCACTTTTCCTGTGGGCGGCAACTTCAGAGCCTGCATTTGAACGCTCCCAGTTTTCCATGGCACTACTAAGTGAGCACTGGGCTGCTAACCGCAAGGTCACAGTTCACAAACACTCCTCAGGAGAAAGATGAGGCTATCTGATCCCGAACCGATTTACAGCCTCAAACGTAAATCGATCAGGGTCGCCATGAGTCAGAATCACTCAATGACAGTGGATTTATGTACTACAGAACAGATTAATGCCTGGTCTGTCACGTTCCTCATAATTGTTCCTAAGTCTGAGCCCAACTGTTCCAGTCACTGTCACCCCATCTCGTACGGGTCTTCCTCTTTTTCATTGACCTCCTACTTATCACGCATGACGTCTGTCTCCAGGGACTGGCTCCTCCTGACCCCCATGTGAACTTACATGACTCACTCACATGTTAGCTTAAACGCAAAATCCAAACCCATTGCCAGCAAGTGAATTCCAACTCATAATAATCCTATAGGGCAGAATAGAACTGTTCCTTAGGGTCTTCAGACTGTACGTCTTTACAGGAACAAACAACTTCATCTTTCTCACAGAGCAGCTGCAGGCTTTGAACTGTCCACCTAGCATTTAGCAGTCCCACACTTAACCCACAGTGACACAAAGACTCCTTCTACGGTATAGAAGGTAACACTGATCAGTGTCTTAGCTCGAAGTCAAGGAAACCACTTTAAGTTTCCCATGTCTGGCTTGCTATCCTCAGAGTTTGTTACAGAATGAATTGAGCCCACACTTGCAGAAGCAATACCATTTAGGGATGAAGATTTCCGCAAGATGGTAATGAGGTCGGACACATGTTGACTGTCTCTTAGGACTGTCCCATCTGCGAGACTAACCAACCCAACCATGCGTATAAGGGAGCAGAGTGGCGGAGACGTGGCCGGCCGCATGAAGAACACCAGGACGCACAGCACCCGCACTTCCCTGCAGAACCAATAGTGCCGAGCAGCTCCCGGGCAGACTCGCAGCCCCTGTGCAGTAAGCAAACACAGCTCCAGCAGAGCCAACGCCTGTGCTATTTTTGCTACGACAGCCCTGAGAAGCTGAGGCCAGAGCAAGGCCAGCTCATTGCCACCGAGTCCCCACGGAATTGCAGCGCCCCACGGAAGAGGGGAGGAGTGGCCCTGTGGGGTTCCCAGACAGCAAGTGCTTACAGGGGTAGAAATCTTCTCCCAAGAACCTGAGACAGCGCTTACAACATAATGAAAAGGGGACTGAAGTCTTGGGTGTGGGCACCAAAATGTCTAAACACAGGCGGCTTTTCCAGTCAAATCTAAAGATAACTACCTCCCCACTCCCTAACTCCAGGAAGGAAAGGCCAGGAAATGACATCATTTTCTACTGACCAAGTTTTAAAAGTGCTCAGCTTCAGAAGCAGCTCAGGGTTATGCATACACCCCCCACCCCCCACCAAGAATCTCCGTGGGGCAGTCCTACTCTGTACTATAGGGTTGTCATGAGTCGGAACCAACTTGACAGCAACAGATCTAGTCACAAGCCAAAAAAGTGCTCCAAACACCTAAGATGTTGAGCAGTAAGACGCAGGGAGACGCCATGCAACAGAGTCATTTTAGGCTTCCGTTTTAGATCTGTGGAAGCTAAAGCAGGTGTGAACCCCCTCAGCTACTTACCAGCCTCAACCATGGCTATGCTATGGTTAACTTTTCAGCATCGAAAAGCAGGGGCCAAGAGTAGTGCTGACTTCCCAGAGTGGTTATGAGGGTGGAGTTACTACGTGAAGTCGCCAGGACTATGCCATCCACAGTGATTGCAGAGCAGTGCAGCTTACCATTTTAGAAGCCCACCGGTGCTTCTGAAGAGTTCTCGAGGATGCGTGCACACCTGACCTAACCTGGGAACTGTCTAAGCAACGTCTGCTCAAGAGAAAGGGGCCTCTGCACAGACTGCAGACCTAGGAAGCCTATGGGGCAGTTGTACTCTATTTTACAGGGCTGCTGTGAATTAAAAGCAACTCAGTAACATGGGGTTTTGGTTAAGATGGCCAAGTATTTACCTTAATGAGGCCATCTCCTTGGGCAAAGCAGGGGTCCTGAACGAAGTCAAGCACTTGAAGTGTCAGCTGATGCCACAACCTGAAAAACAAAGGCAGCATGCGCTCAGCCCTCCAAGCCTCCCCACCAGGGACTACACAGCAGCAGCATCTGCTGCACAGCAGAAGACTACTCGGGCTCTGCCATCTTGACTTACAAGAACTCGTCAATCTAAGACTCAGTTTTCTCAACCGTAAGATGGAGGGCATAGGGCTGGATGACCTCAAAGGATTACTATATCTGACTAGAAAAAATAACTGTGATCATAGGGATCCAAGTTAGACTCCCAGCTCCGTTTTCCATTCAGTGTGTCTCTGTGGCGGGCTAGAACTGAGCCTCGGGTTTGTTAGTGACGGATAGGGCGAGTAGATAGATGGTCAGCAAACTCTGAGGCAGAACATTTACCACAGTAGCATGGTGCAGTCCGGCCAGACACAAGCCTGTGAACATGGTGCCCAGAAATGCTTCCAACGCCAGAGTGCTACCAAACACAAACCACGCAGTCAAGAACCACACTCTTTTAAACTACTCTTCTCCCCAAAACTGCCTGGCCCCACCCGGAGGTTCGTTCAGGAGAGATGTTTTCTTACAGAGCATCTCTGGTCCAGGGCTGGCCACCTGGGCTATTCATTACAAGACGCTGGCGCTCGCTCACAGGCAAGTGAACTGTTCTGGGGCTCCACGTTTCTACACAAGCCCAGACCTCCAGCAAGAAGCTCGTCGGAAGGGCAGCGCAAGCTGGGGACCACGGGGCCCAGGGCAGCACCCCAGCAGGTGACCGGCGCAGCAACCACGGGGAAGGGACGTCAGCACTGGCCGGCTCGGTTCTCGAGGCCGTAAAGAAGCCACAATTGATAACAGGCTGCGGGCGAGTGGCCAGGGGCTGGGTTACAGAACTCGGTCCTCCCCGGCCCGGAGCCCTTCCGAGGAGCAGAGGAAGGGGCATGTTGCCCACCTCCGGGCTCCCACCGCCCACACACGTGCCCGTGCCCTGCCCGGGGAAGCGGGACCCCGCGGCTCGGAGCTCACTTCTTTGTGTAGAGCTCCTCCAAACGGTGCCACACGGCGGCCTGGCCGGGTCCGGAGCTCTGGCTCTGCTGTAGGAAGCCCGGTACGTCCTTCATGGTGGCAGCAAGAAGCCAGGTCAGTGACACAACCAAATTTACCACCGAGACGACAAGGATCGGCGACGGACGGAAGTGCGCGCTCACTTCCGGCGCGCCACACCGCTCAGGGAGGCCGGAAGCGCCGTAGCCCGGCGCCAGGCGGCCGCTGGTCGCCAGGGTAACGCGCGGGCGGCGCGCGCACGTGCGGGGCGGGGCCAGCGGGCGGGCACGTGATGCCGGGACGTCCGCGGCCGTGGAGAAGATGGCGCTGTCGTTTGCCGGTCGTGCCGTGCCCGCGCTGGGGAAGCGGCTTCTCCCCGCCCGCAGACTGTGGGGCGCGGGAGGTGAGGGCCGCGGACATCCGCCTGCCCTGGGGTGGGCGGTGGTCTCGGGCGCACGGGCTCCCCGCGCGCGGTGGCTGCGAGGTGGCGGGGGGCGTCCGCTCGTGGGGCGCCGTGTCATCGCTCCGAGCCGGGCTTCTTCGAGCTTTGGTCGCAGATCGCGTTCTGCACCTCGCCGGTTTTCGGACAGCGCACTCGGAGTGCGTCCGGGCGGCTCTGCAGGGCTCCCTGTCGGGGTTTCTGTACCTGAACCGTGTCCGTCCTGAGATGGTGTCCCAACTCAAACCTCACTGCCGTCGTCTCAGCGACCGTGTAGGACAGGGTGGGACCGCCCCTGGGGGTTCCGAGACCGAGTCTTTACGGAGTAGAATGCCTGCCTTTCTCCCGCAGAGGGACTGGTGGTTTGGAACTGCTGACCTTGCCGTTAGCAGCCCAGCACTTAACCAGTACGCCACCAGGGCACTCGTTATTGGAGATTGTGCCCCGTCCCCACCCCTCGTTATTACAAAGTGCTGCAGGCCACTTTGGGGTCAATTCCTAGCGGGGGACCTGCTGGGAATGATAGACGTGTTTGTTGCCTTTCCCCCCCAAACCCAAGGAGCTCCCAGTTCCCTGCCCACGTTCACATCGGTGTTACCTAGGAACTATAATTCATCAATGTGCCTTACAGAGCTAAGAATGGAAACCAGGCTGGTTGGAGATTTCAGTCGGTCAAGCACAATGCTTACGGCCTGTCACCTCATACAGTTAGTGAAAACATCAGTGAGGAGATGATGCTGCGGGAGGGGGAGAATCCTTCATTCTCTCAGAGACCATTCTTGGAGCTCTTGGCAATGGCTGACACCGGTTTTGGGTGCTGGGGAACGCAGGATGCAGACCAAGGCCCTGGTGAACTGGCTCCGTGATGGCTGCCCCCCAGTATTGTCTGAGAAGCCATTGCTTAGCACAGCTTAGATTTCTCACGCTTGAATTTCTGGATAAAATTTCTACCAAAAAAGTGCCCCTTACTTCAGTCTCCCAGGCAGCCCCTGACTCAGTCTGAGGAATGTCAGACCACAGATTGTCTCCTGAACCCTGTCAGCCCAGGAAGATGGGTCACGAAGTGCCTCAGGCAGCAGCTCTTTTGTGTTTTCTCTCTTTTTTAAAATTCTGTTTTCTCTTGAAAGGTCATCGGAGCCTCTCCCCCATCACTGTCCTCATCTTGGCCCTCTAGAGGCTGGTTCCTCCGGTGCAGCCTAGAACTGAGCAGGCCACCACCCAGGTGGCGTGGAGGAGGGTCTCAGCTGTCAGATGACTTGGGAGGGTCTGTGTAGTCAGATGACGTGAGGGAGAGTTTGTAATCAGATGGCATGGAGGAGGGCCTATAATCAGATGGCATGGGTAGAGTCTCAGCTAACAGATGATGTGGGCAGTGTCTGTATAGTCAGATGGTATGGGGAGGGTGTTAGTTTCTGGGCTTGTGGCCACTTGTTCAAACCCGATGACTGGTCCTGGGTGTTTCTTGTGGGCCCCAGTGATACCTGAGCAAATGGAAAGGACTGGAAGGTGATGGGCAACTAGGGGCCATGTGGTAGTGGTGATGGTGGTGGTAGGTGCCATCACATTGACTCCGACTCAGCCACCCCACGTATAGCAGAACCGAACACTGCTCAGGCCTGTGCCGTCCTCAGCTGTTCTGATGTATGAGCCCATGTTTGCAGCCACGGTGTGAATCCAGCTCCTGGAGGGCCTTCCTCTTTTATCACTGCCCCTCTAGTTACCAAACATGATGTCCACTTCAGGGACTGGTCTCTTGACAACATGTTCGAAGTATGTGAGACAAAGTCTCGCCAGCCTTGCCTCTAAGGAGCATTCTGGTTGTACTTCCAAGACACATCTGTTAGTTCTCTTGGAAGTCCATGATACTTTATGTTTTTCACCAGAACCACAAATCAAATGCATTGATTCTTCTTCGTTCTTCCTTATTATTCATTGTGTAACTTTCATGTGCATACGAGGTGATTGAAAATACTATGGCTTAGGTGAGCCCCACCACCACTTAGTCCTCAAAGTGACATCCTTGTTTTTTAACTCTTCCCAGTTGTTTTGTGCAGCAGATTTCCGCATTGCAGTGCGTCATTTGCTTTCTTGACTGCTGCTTCCACGAGCACTGATTGTGGATCCAAGTGAAGAGAAATCCTGACAACACCAGTCTTGCCGGCTGCGAGGCTTTTAGTCGTCTTTATATGGAGTTGTGGTGCACACTGAAGGCTGCAGTCCTTGATCTTCATCAGCAAGTGCCCCAAGTCCTCCTCACTTTCAACAAGCAAGGTTGTGTCATCTGCATATCAAAAGCTGTTAATAAGCCTTCCTCCAATCTTGATGCTGCATTCTTCATATACGCTAGCTTCTTGGATTAGTTGCTCAGTATACAGATGGAACAGGTATAGTGAAAGGATGCAACCCTGACACATACCTCCTGATTTTAAACCACGAGTGTTCTGTTGTGCAGGATGCCTGGTGGCATAGTGGTTTTGCATTGGGCAAAACTGTAGGTAGCTAGCTATGAGGTCAGAAGTTCAAAACCGCCAGCTGCTCCATGGGAAAAGGACAGGGCTTTCTACTGATGTAAAGGGTTACAGTCTCGGAAACTCACAGATGCAGTTCTCCCTGTCCTGCAGGACTGGTAGGAGCCAGTATCGACTGGAAGCAGTGAGTTTGGTTTTTGGGGGTGCTATTCTCTTGTTCTGTTCAAGTGGCTGCCTCTTGATTCCTCTAGGTTCTGCATAGGCACAATTCTAGAATTACCCTTCTTTTCATTGTTTTCCATAGTTGTTAGGCACATGGTCGAATGTCTTTGCATAGTCAACAAAACACAAATAAGCATCTTTCTGGTATTCTCAGCTTTCAACCAAGATCTCTCAGATGTCAGCAATGATATCCCTTGTTCCACGGCCTCTTCTGAATCCGGCCTGCACCTCTGACAGCTAGCTCCCTGTCATGTACAGCTGCAACTATTTTTAATTACCTTTAGGAAAACTTTGCTTGTATGTGATATTGCTTATAACGTGAGCATTCTGTTGGGTCACCTTTCTTTGGCACGGGCATAGATAGGGGTCTCTCCCAGTCAGTTGGCCACATAGCTGTCTCCCTCTGAGGCATGACCAAGTGAATGCTTTGTGTTTCATCAGCATGCGGAACACTTCAGTTGCTAATCCATTCACTCCCGGACCTTATTTTTGGCTGATACCCCCATGCAGCTTGGACTCCTTCCGTGTTACCTCCTGACGTTGTTGAACATGAACCAGTGCTTTGTGTACAGTGACTGTCTATCTGCCCAGCGTCTTTGGATGCTTCTTGCATCACTTGATATTTTGCCCGTGGAATCTTTCAGTGTTGCAACTTGAGGCTTAAATTTTTCCCTGTGTTCTTTGGGTTTGAGTTACACTGAGCATGTTCTACCTCTTTGACTCTCTCACTCCAGGTCTCTGCACATGCCACTACAGTACTCTGTCTTCTCGAGCTGCCCTTTGCTTCCCCGTAGCACTGTCCATCTCCTTTAGCCATTCTGCTTTCAAGAGCGAGTCCCAGCATCTCTTCTGACGGGCACTTTGGTCTTCCCTTTTCTGTCTTCGTAACGACCCTAGCTTCTTCATTTGTGCAGTTCCAGGTGTCTTCCCCCAGCTCGCCAGGTCTTCTGTCAATAATTTTCAGTGCATCAAACCTGTTTGTGAGATCTTTTCTAACTTCAAGTGGGATATACTCAAGGTTGCGTTTTGCCTCTTGGGGACTTAAGAATTTTATTCTTCAGCTTCTACTACTTGAACTTGCATGTGAGCACTTACTTGTCTGTTCTACAGACCCTGGCCTTGTTTTTCCCGATGATATTGAACTCAACATCTCTTCCCATACTTGCATTTACTTTGGTGAAGTCACGTGTGTAGTTGCCATTTACATTGTTGAAAAAAGAGACATACAATGAAGACGTTGTTGACCTTGAAAAATTCGATCATGTGATCTCCAGCTTCGTTCCTGTCACTAACCAACAAACCACCCCACCCCACCCCCACCCCCCGCCAACATGTGTGAGAGCCACAGCCTGGCTCCCGCCAGCTCTGTCCCTGGGTGGGAAGGCTACTTCCTGGCCCATGTGCAAAGGGACAGTCCTAGCCTCACTGGTGCTGGCTTGGGCCAGCCCCAGGGTGCAGTGTGGTTAGGTTCAGAGGAACTGCAACAGGCCCAAGGTGGCTTACGTGGCAGCACCCTTGTGCTGGACACTCAGTGATGCCCAGGCCATGGAGACTGCCAGCATCCCTGCACAGAGCCATCGCTGTCACCACTGTGTTCCGATCTGCTTTGCAGGCTCCTGTGACCACGCTGGAGGGTGGGGGGAGGGGCACCTCCGATGTTTCAAGCTGGGCTGCTGCCTGCAGTGCCTTGACTTTCTGCCTGTGAAATGTTGCCCTGCATGTTAGAGGTGCTGACTGGGTTGCGATGCCCACTGCTGCTGAGAAGCTCTGCCCAGTGTTGACCGGAGCCTGTGCACTGGTCCGGGGCAAGCCGGCATCCCATGGGCCTTCAGGGTGGCTGGAGGGAGGATACTCTGCAGGACACAGACTTCTTCCCTGTGGGAGCTCCTGCACCCAAGGGAGGCTCCTGTACCTTTTGGGGGCTGCTATACCCATAGAGGAACTCCTGCACCCAAGGGAGGCATCTGCACCTTTTGGGGGCTGCTACACCCATAGAGGGACTCCTGCACCCCAGGGGAATTATGCTGCCATTAGGGGCTGCTACACCCTTGAAGGGGCTGCTACAGCTATGGGGGGGCTGTTGCACCCATGAGGGGGGTGCTACACTTATGCTGGGTTGCAATATTGACGGGATCCTGCGCCCCCAACAGGATCCCACACCCAAGGGTATGATCCTGACCCCTTGTGGGGGCTGCTACACCTACGGGAGGTTGCTGCATCCACCGGGATCCTGCACCCAAGTGGGCTGCTGTACCTAGGGGCGCGAACTTGCAGCCATGGTGACTGCTACGCCATGATACCTGGGGGCTGAGGCTGGTGACGGCACCTGTACACGGTCCTGACTGAGAAGCACTGCCAGCTGTGATGGCAGGAAGGTTTTTCCTAGTGGAACAGTTGCCTGATGGGTGAGGTGGTCTTCTGCTCCTCGGAAGTTGAGGCTCCCTGCTGGGGCCCCTTCAACTCTTGCTGTGTGGAGACTTCTTCGGCAACAGGTGTCATAGCAGGGGCAAGTGCAGCACTCAGCTCTGAAGGCTGGCAGACCCAGGTGTGGTGGCGCAGCCTGTCTGACTGACTGGAGGGTGTGTGTCGGCCTCTGCTTGCCGCAGATGCCTGGGGATAGGGAGGAAGCAGAAAACCGGGCTGGGCCGAGCCGCTGTGATGAGCAAGCTCTGCTGAATTTCAGAGGTGGGCCGTCTTGGCAGTGGGCAGCGTGAGCAGGCTAGTGTCCAAGGAGACGTTTCAGACTGGGGGCGGGTCATTGCCCAGGAAGCAAGCAGAACGGGCACCATTGAGGAAGAAGGAGCCCATCGACCAAGGACATCCTGATTGGGAGGGATGCCACCATGGGATGATATTGGCTGAGGGACTGCATGGCACGAGGCTGGCCCCTTACATGCCCGTGCCACGAGTCAGCCACTGTCTACCCTTCAGGTGTTCATTCTGACCATCCCTGTCGGTGTTGCAGGTGGAGAATGGCCCCTGTTGCTCACGGCCTGCACCGCAGGAGGCTCAGCAGGGGGAGGGGGTAGTGCCAGCCAGCAGCTGACCCTGCAGGAGGTCGCCGAACTGATCCGGACCAGAGCCTGCCAGCGGGTGGTGGTTATGGCAGGTGCTGGCATCAGCACCCCCAGTGGCATCCCCGACTTCAGGTGCCTCTCACCCCCTCCTGCCCTCCTCTACCCCTGGCCCCTGTCCTCTCCTGCCCCCACCCCCATCCTTAGCTACCCCCTTCTGTTCTCATCCTCCCCACCACTTCCCTGGGCTGTCTCTCTGTGTAGGTCTCCAGGGAGCGGCCTTTACAGCAACCTGAAGCAGTACAACCTCCCGTACCCCGAAGCCATCTTTGAACTGACCTTCTTCTTCCAAAACCCCAAGCCCTTTTTCACCCTGGCCAAGGAGCTATATCCCGGGAACTTCAAGCCCAACATGACTCACTACTTCCTCCGGCTCCTGCATGACAAGGGGCTGCTGCTGCGTCTCTACACCCAGAACATTGATGGGCTTGAGCGAGGTCAGTGCCCCTCCTGCTCTGTCTCCCCTCCTTTGAGACTGATCTCAGTCAGCTTGGGAGTTCCTGGTTTCCTTTTAGGTGGTTGTCTTTGTTGTGGGGTCTTTTCAAACAGAGTCATCATTACACCTGCCCCCCCACACACATGTAAATGCAGCCTCCCAAGACACAGCCTCTCCGACCTTGCCAAGACACAGGGAGCTCGCAGGCATTTGCTGCCCTCCCACCTCCCTACTCAGAACCCACACTGCCAGTCAGCAGCCCCAGGCCTCTTCCCTAGTGACCAGCAGGCCAGAACTGATCCCCAAACAGTAGCACGATGGTTTCCGGCGTCGTGATTACTTTCTGGGGGGGCCTAGGGGCAAGCCCAGGGCCTGGTGATGCCATACCAAGCATGCTGAGGCCTGGGTGGGGCTTGCAGCCTTTGCGTCGGTCTCTCAGGACACTGTCAGGACCCTGTCAGGACCCTGGGCGCCAGCGTGCTGAGAGGCCTCAGGTGCAGGCAGTGTGAGCGGATTAGCCAGCCACCCTTTGTCTGTTTCCCACCAGGCAGCTGTCTGCATGGCACTGTCCCTGTCACTCCCACAGTGTTACCTGGCGTACTTAGAATGGAAACTGCGCTCCTAGGTGCTGGGGGTCATTCCATTTGGGCTGGTGGCCATGTCCTCACTAACCCGTGCTCAGTGTGCCCTGCAGCGTCACCTGCAGTTGGCATGGGCAGGCCTGGTTCACTAAAGTTTGAATTTCAGTGTCTGGCATCCCCGCCTCGAAGCTGGTTGAAGCCCACGGCACCTTTGCGTCTGCCACCTGCACCGTCTGCCTCCGAGCCTGCCCTGGGGAGGATTTCTGGGTGAGTGTGCCTGGAGGCTGCCCCTGCAGCCCAAGCTGGTCTGTGAACCAGCAATGTAGCACAGCTAGTGCAAAGCTGAGGCAGTACAAGCAAGGGTAGGGACATGCATGTCCCCTCAGCTGGCCCCACAGCTCCGTCTAGATGTGCGCGCAGCGCGCCCGCGCACGCACTGGAAGGGCTACAGCGAGGGGCTCCCTTCACTATTCCCTCTGGGGAGCCACACCGTGGGGCATCTTGCGTCAGGCCCACGGCCTTGTTGGTGACCAGAGTCCCGCCTGTGGTCCTTCACCTCCCACAGACACTTGAGATGTGTTTCGTTTTCACTGGGTGAAAGGTTACGGAGCAACCTGCTTTCCCACTCAGCAGTTTCATGTACTTCTGCCACACTGATTATAGCCCCTGCCATGGCCAGCACCCTTTTTTTCACCATCTGCCTATGCCCGGCTGCCCTTTGACCTCAGAGGGTTGGTGCACTTCCTGATGTGACCCCTCACCTTTGAGGCCTGTTGGACTGAAAGCTGAGCCATTGGGTGTGGCTTTCATGATGAAGTAATGTGGCACTGATAACAGTTTGTGTAGCACTGAGCATGTTTGCTTTAAGAACTCCGAAAGGTGGAGCTGGCTCAGGTTCACGCTCTCTTGCAATGGCACAAGCAGCCTGCAGAGAACTCCATGCTTCCCATGGGACTAGGCTGCCCCTGAGACTGGAAGGAAGGAGGCATTGCTGGGCTGGGGTTGCTGGCCCAGAGAGGCTGCGGAAGGGACCAGAGTGAGAGGGAGGGAGTGAGGAGGTGGCTGAGCATCCCTGCTCACCTGAGCCGCCGTCACTGTCACCTGGGCCCTGAGCCATGTCCTCTGCCGCCTCTGCCTGTATCCCACTGTGGGCCAGTGCTGCAGTGTCTGTGGTGGGGGTTTTCTAAACCACTGTTGTTGTGAAATGCCAGTCAATTCTGACTGAAAGCGACCCTGCATCCAGCAGAACAAAGCCCTGCCAGGCCTTGCACCGTCCTCACCCCCCTGCCCTGCGAGCTCAGTGTGCAGCCACTGTCAGGCCATCTTCCTCAGGGTCTTCGTCTTTAAGCCGCCCTTCACCTTGACCAAGCTCAATGCCCTTCTGAGGGTCGGGCGTTGCTTCTAAGGAGCATGTTGTCTTTCCCAGACAAATTCGTTCATTCTTCCTGCGCAGGACCATTCTGTTGTGCGTCGGTCATTATGGGTCAGAACCAGTTTAATGGCACAGAACAACAGCAGGCAGCACAGACAACCTGTGTCCTCTTACTGAACTAGAAACGTGTCTCTGACGGAGTTCAGGGGCCTCCTTTCAAGGGTAGGTGCTGGGCTGCTAGCCTCAAGGCCAGCTCTGCACGCCCACCAGCCACTCCTTGAGAGAGAGAGAGGGAGAGAGAGAGAGAGAGAGAGAGAGAGAGAGAGAGAGAGAGAGGAGTCTGTCTGCTCCTGTAAAGACTTTCTGTCTCGGGAACCCAACCTAGCGTAGTGATGAGTCGGAATCAGCTTTATGGACAGTGAGGTTGGTCTGATTTTATGTTTTGTTTTATTATATAGCTATCTTTAAAAAGTTACTACCTCCACAAAACTTTGTATGTTTTATTTCTTGTTTATTCAGATTCAACCAGGTTTACTACTTACTTTGTTCTTTATTTTTCTTGAACTCCCCTTGAAAAGGCCCCACTTGCCTTCTGCCTCAAGGTGTCCTTTAGGGAGACTTGTCGGGACAGCCTGCTGGGGGCAGATTAGCTGTTTCATTTCCACCTCGTTCTTGGGAGGTCGTTTCATGGGCATAAAAGACTCAGTTAGTTCATTGAAGCTATTATTCCATTGTCTTATGGCGACAGTTGCTGGTGTTGAAAACGGGGTTTTCTAATTGGAACTCTCTTGAAGGTACTTTGTTTTGTTCTCTGGACATATATATATATATTTTTTCTGTCTCTGAAGTTGTACAATTTCATGGTGATGTGCACTTTGTTTTATTCTTAAAATGTGTGGGGCTTTTGGCATCTTTCTTCATTGGCTAGCAAACCCTCAGCTTAGATCTCTTCAGCTATTGAGTGCCTCTGCCCCAATAACATTTTAGTCCCTGTACCTTTGTCTATTTTGATTATTTCATACAAGTGAGATCAAACAATGTTTTCTCTGTACTTATATTCACTCAGCAAAGTGTTCTCAAGCTCCATGCATGCTAGAGCATGTATCAGAACGTTATGCCTCTTTCTGTTCCACTGTGTGGGTGTTGGGGCGGGGGACACGCTTTGCTGGTCCAGCCATTTGTTATTGGACATGTAGCTGCCTCACCTCTCGTCTCTGTGTGCAGTGCTGCCTGTGAACACTGGTGTGTGTGTCTACGTCTACTTTCCATTCTCTAGGAGTGTACTTGCTGGGCCATGGTGGCATACTGGTTACGCGTTGGGGTATTAACCACGAGGGCTGCAGTTCAGAACCACCAGCTGCTCCCCAGGAGAAAGAAGAGGCTTTCTACTCGTAAAGAGTTACAGCCTCGGAAACCCACGGGCAGTTCTACCCTGTCGTGTGGCCAGTTCTTTTTCATTTAATGGCAGGGGCAGTGCGCTCTTTTCATGTGCTTCCTTCCTTTGCGTTTGAAGTACCCTATTTTTTATTTCTAGAACTTCAGCTGACTTCTTTTCACATCTGCTAAGTTGCTCTTCACGATGTTCCTTTTTTTTGGATGTCAAGCATTGCAGAAACGTGAAGTAGAATGCAGCTCTATGACCAGTGTCTGGTGGCATCAGGAGTCCTCGGTGCTGGTCTGTTGGGTTGCTGTTGGGCTCTCTGGTTCCTGGTCTTGGTTGCTGTTGGAGCTTTCTGGATCCATCCTGCCACAGTCAATCCCCTTTGACCCGAGACAGTGAGGTGCCTGCCTTCTGAAATTTCCAGCCCTTGCCACCTGTTTGAAGGGATGAATCCAGCAGAGCAGGTTGTACGACTTGTCCATACGAAAGTTGTATGTGACAACTTTGTGACCCTTGTCAGCTCTGGCCAATGCATGGTCAGGTTTCTGTGTGAGACCAGCACACACAGCATGATTCCACAAGGCGCACTTGTGGCAAGGTTTTCTTGGGGGGGCGGGCAGTGGCACCTCCCTCCCTGCCGGCTGCAGGCAGTCTCTTCACTGCCCCCAGGAAGGGCTGGCAGGAGGCTTTCCAGCCAGCCTGCCCCAGGGAGGCTTGGGGAGGGCTTCCATTGGCAACCCCAGCTTGGACTTCTTTCTCTCAGAGTCATGCTGCCCCTGCCAGAGCCTGGCTCTGCCCAGGCTGCACACCGAGGGCAGCTGCATCTGGTATGGCCTCTCTGTCTGACTGTCCCTTAGACTGTGGCCTCGCACTCATGGTCCTGCCAACACTTAGTGCTTCAGGGAGACGATTCTTTCTCTTCTGTGTTGTCGACGGAGTGTAGTTCTTAGTTATGAGCCCGTCTGCATCCAAGGGCATTCTCGTGCCAGCATGCCCCTGAGGCAGGGAGTTGTGATGGACGTCTTCCACCAGGTCGCAGCCTAAGGCTTCCTGGAGTTGGAAAGGCAACCTGGACAGCCGCCGCCGCAGGTGTTAGTGCTGACATGAAGGATGGAGACAACGCCCCCCCCCCCCCCATGGACGTGTGCAGATTTATAAATTATTATTATGTCTTATATTACACTGCCCGGTGTCTCCCTTCACCTACTCCTCTGTTCCCCATGGACGTGTGCAGCGTAGAAATGCAGTAATACTCACCTGGTGGCTTAGTATGACACACTATTAATGTTGATCAATTGCAGCCTCAATTATAGCAAGACTGTGTTGGAATCTGTCATAATTGTTCTGAAGTTCATATGAAAACGACAAGATTATAAAAGTTCTGAAAAAAAAGACAGGCCAATCCTATTAAATGCCAAGAACACATTAAAGCAACAGTAATGAGCAGGCAACGAACATTGAAAGTGCCATGAGCGTTCAAGAGACCACGCACGTCCGTTTTGGGGAATGTACAGCCAGAAAGCTCCTTTGGAGCGGAGATGGCGAGACTTCATCTCATATACTTTGGACATGTTACCCGGAGGGCAGGCCTCTGGAGAAGGCCGTCATGCTGGGAAAACAGGACAACCCTCCAGGAGACGGGGTGACAGTGGCTGGCCGCAGCCCTGGGCCCGGGAGACGGGGTGACAGTGGCTG
>NW_022103935.1:58320-66308 GCF_000313985.2 Echinops telfairi | reverse complement strand
AGCCCTGGGCCCAGGAGACGGGGTGACAGTGGCTGGCTGCAGCCCTGGGCCCAGGAGATGGGGTGACAGTGGCTCAGACAACCGCCAAGGCTGGCGCAGGACCAGGCGGAGGTTTGCTCTGTTGTCCGTGGCGTCCTTCTGGTCAGAATGGACTCCAGAAGGCAGGAACCAGCCCGAGAGAGGGACGGCTGGCACCCTGGCGCAGCTCAGTGCCCAGCACGTGCAGCAGCAGGCTGCAGTTCCCAGCACTGGCACATGCAGAAACGTGCAGTCGTCGTTTGGTCACGCGGGGCGACTGGTCCGTCATTCAGAGGAAAACCTGAATCCGCCCTGATTGTGTTGCCTCCGAACGTGTATCCCGGTGGATGCGAGAGTGAAAAATAACTAGGAGGCGAAGGCCTCTGGTCTGAGAGGAGAGGGAAAGGGATGATGACCCTGGTGTTCCAGAGGCTCTGAGAGGGGATGGGTATCGCCCCCCCTCCCAGGCCCCAAGAGACAGATGCCAGGCAACCAGGCTGCCATGCGGGTGAAGACAAGCTAGCATTTGTCAGTGACTGTAAACAAATGCCTTTCTCGGTAGAGACATGTCTTTACAAAACAACCCCCAGACCACACTGCCCACCATTGGAACTGTCCTGTGGCCTTCCCATGGCCGGCCACCTTTCCCACACAGCACTGGGGGGTGGGGGTGGCGTGGTCAGCAGCTGAGCTAGTAACCATTGCACCACCAGGGCTCCTTTGAAAACAAGATGCTCCAAAGAAGAGGCCGGACCTGGGGAAGAGATGCTTCCATAGCTGTGCCCGTCCTGGTGGGGAAGGCGTGCCGGCCAAACAACCATCAGACAAAGACCCAGTCCGGTGAGATCCCATCACGGCCACACAAGACCCAGGAGCTGGCCTCATGCAGAAGATGGACTTCAGTCATCCCACCTTCCATCTGGCAGCCCGGGTGGCTCCTCCTCAGCAAGCCAGCCTGGAGAAAGGAAGTGGGGGCTTTGCTCAGAACAAACTCGGAGACAGCTGCAGACGTGCACCTGGGCCAGTGCCCCTGGTGCCAAAGGGGGAGACAAGAGCATGCCACTCGAGCCAGTCTCAGGTGTTTATGGGAACAAGATGTCCAGGGTCTGAAGCCCTTTCCCTCGCTGCCCAGGCCGCCGTGCTGGCTGACAGGGTGCCCTGCTGCCGGGTCTGCACCGGCATCGTGAAACCCGACGTGGTGTTCTTCGGGGAGCCGCTGCCAGAGAGGTTCCTGCTGCACGTGGTCGACTTCCCCGTGGCGGACCTGCTGCTGGTCCTCGGCACCTCGCTGGAGGTCTGCATCGGGTGGTAGGAATGGGGCAGGGCAACAGCTTGCCACTGGCACTTCTGCGTTGGCTCTGAGCACTCGGTCTGCCTCTGGGAGATGGGTAGGTTCAGCTGGTGAGGAAGAGGGCAGGAAGGAATAGGGCCCAGATGAGCCAGGCAGAAGTGGATGGGGCAGGAGGTGTCAGAACCCCAGCGCCTGTCGGGTCCTTTGCAGGTGGAACCTTTCGCCAGCTTGTCTGAGTACGTCCGCCACTCCGTGCCCCGAGTCCTCATCAACCAGGCTGTGGTGGGCACCTTCGCGTGGCAACCTAGGGGCAGAGATGTGGTGCAGCTGGGGGACGTGGTACACGGCGTGGAGAAGCTGGTGACGCTGCTGGGCTGGACCGAGGAGATGCAGGACCTCATGCGGCGGGAGAGGGAGAAGGTACCGAGGGTGGGCGGGGCACATGGTTAGGCTCTGGGTGGCCTGTCCTAAACACCAATCAGTGCTGGCAGCAACAGCATGGGGTGGGGTGGGGGAGGGGCATGTGGATGTGAGTGGCAGCTGGTAGGTGTGGACAGGAGTGTGAGTGGGGGTCTTGTCCGGTGTGTATGGGCTGGTGATGTGCCCATGAGCTGGTTGGCGGTCTACACTTTCCAGCACTGCTGGCTTGTTCTCACGGATTGAAATAAACCTGCCCCCAGCAGCTCCCGGGCGGCACCTGGCTCTGAGACACAGCTGGGAGCTGGGCTGCTAAGGTGCTCTCATTGAGGGCATGTCGTCACCAACATCCTCCGTTCCCAGGATTGGGTGCTTAGGGACACAAGCGCTGGGAAAGACGCCCACTCACCTGTGTCCGCTGGTTCTGCCAGGGGTCACAGGGAGACCCCCGGCAGGCCCATATGAAAGTTTCTGTATGCGCATTTCTTTGGAACACGAAGTGTCGGGACTGCACACAGCAGGACACGCCAGTCCAAGTTTCCATGTGTGCAGTTCACTCATCCTCATCTGCCTGCTCTGTGCCTCGCCCCAGTGCCCCCAGAGGGCCTCCCCACCCCCGTGAATGTCACTCACTGCCCCTTGAGGGCCTCCCCCCACCTTGTGAATGTCACTCAGGGCTCCGGAGGCCTCTTTAACCTTGAGTTGTTTTTGTCAGTTTGAGTCCGTCAGGTGGTTCTGAAGAGAACATAATGCTCATGTCAGACTGTCTTTACTGTTAGGCTGAACAGTGGCTTGGTTTCGAGACAGTGTCAGGGGACAGTTCTGGTTTCAGGCTTAAAGATGACCCAGGGCAACAGTCTCAGGTGATCATCCAGCCCCCGGGGCTCCAGAAAGGCTAGAGTTGATGAGAAATTTAAAATTTCTTCTGTAGCACCCCCTTCATCAGGACTCTACTATAGACTCTTTGATCAAACCCTCGAGTAGTGAAAGCTGAGCGCCGTCCAGTTCTCTGGCTTCGTGGCGGAGGAGCCCATTCCCAAACCCACTGCCCTGAGTCCTCCGAGACTCAGTGACCCTGGATCGTGCTGCTGGGACCGCTTCACCCTGCTCCTGCGTAGCTGCTGCGGGGCACCTGGCGGCGGCTCCGAGGGCCTTGCACGTTGGACACCCTCCTCCTCTCAACTGCCAGCGGAGAGAGCAGTGGTTGTGCAGGATGGACCCCTCAGGGTTGCAGACCCCCGCATCTCGCAGGTGGAACAGAAGCACTAAGGACACGAGAGCAGTTAGCTGGCACGTTGCATGAGACCCTCCATCTCCAAGCCAAGGAACTAGGTCCCACACCTAGCAGCTCAGCAGCGACTCTCCTGTTAACTGTTGTAATTAACTGTCACACAGTCTTTTGCCAATCCAGCTTTTCTAAGCACACAGCTTAGTTATCCTCAGCTGTGCAGTGCCCCCCTTCATTCCGTCTGTCCAGCGCCTTTAACCTTCCTCCTCATCCTCTGCCCTCTCGTCCCTGCTGAGCAGCAATAAACTTTACAGTGACTCCTTCACTTTAAAGACAGCGTCTGTGTGCTCGCCTCCTTCACTCCCATGTCGTCAATCTCCATCCGTACTGTACCATCCCTGTTGAGTGTGTGAATGCCAGTCTGAGTGGTGGCCCATCATGTGTCTACCACTGGGGCCCCTCTGCCTGATGGCCATTTGGTGGTTCACACCCTGTTCTAGGATTGGCACTGCTGGGCTTCCCTCACCTGTGTGTTCGCGGGCCCATCTTCCTTTCCTCTCGTGATGTAACGGCGTCCACATCAGGAGTGTGGCGCACAGAGCAGTGTGGCCGAGCTTGTACACTCGACAGCCGCTGGCCAGCTGAGACCTTTCTCCCAGCCTAGAGCCCTTCCCAGCAGCAGGCAATCGTGTGCACGGGGCGGGGTCCTGCTTTCAGAGACTGCCTCGTGAGGCCTGCTGCCACCTGACTGCCACATTCTTGTGTTGCAGCTCGGCGCAGGGAAGAGTTAGGTGTGGTGTCCGTGGCTGCCAAGGAGGCCACCATGAAGGAAACCACATCTACTGAGCTGCCCTTGTGCCAGGACCTCAGTGAGCATGTGGCATGGGACCCCAGGACCAGAGCAGGCGTGTCAGCATCTGAGTACACAACGGACGCTCCAGGCTGGCTTCTCTGCACAGCCACCCAAAGAGCTATCCAGCGTTCTTCTGGTGGCCCTCGGGAGTGGAGAACTGCAGGATCTCAGACCAGCCCTTGGCGTTGCCCAGTTGGATCTGATGGCAGCCTCAAAGCCAAGTTGGTCCCCAGTGTGTCCCCCAGACCTGGGTATCTTCAGGGTCTTCCAGTGGTTGTTTTAATTCAACAAACCTGTCCCCCTTTAGTGGCATAAACTGTAGTCTAAAAACTGGGCATCTCTTCATTTCCATCTTCATAAAGAACCAAGCATGGGCATGAAGGGGTAAGGGCCCCAGCTGTTGGCTTGCCTGCTAAGATTCCTGCACCCACCCCAGCCCTTTCTCCATTGCTCCACGGCCTTCTGGCAGTGCCTGCCCATCCTTCCACCACTTCCCCTCACTGCGGACCCAACCAGCTTGTCCCTGAGCCACCAGAGCCCACAGGTCCCAGGCGCCTGCCTTCAGGCCCCCACACGCCTCCCACCTGCTGATAGATGCCTTTCCCCCATCAGCTCCAGGGGGCCAGGTCTCTAGAAAACATAGGCATCTGGTCTGAGGAGAAGGATGCAAGTTTCTAAAGTTTCTTTGCTCGTCACAATGCAGACATACCACACACGTGTTCTCATGAAGTCTTTATTCTAAGACAGTGTCCTTGTGGCCGGAGAAGGGGCATTCTTCCCAGGGACATTTCAGTCTGGGTCGATGTCCGTACCTGGGGGGCAGCACCCTCGCAGGTTGCGGGGCGGACACTTTCCTCGGGCTCCCAGTTAGTGCAGGATGAGCCCTGCCAGCACGGAGACGAAGCGGAGCCAGAGGACACGCGAGCAGCCTTGGGCGGACGGGGGCCGTCCACAGGCAGCAGCTCAAGGGCAGGAATGCTGAGCCTCAGTCGGGGTCCGAGTCGGGATCTGAGGAGAGCTGCCCCTCCAAGGTCTGGCACATGGCATCCTGCAGAGATGTGAGGTGACCGCGGGGACTCATGCCCATGGGCTGGATGACGCGGTGCCTGCAGAGAAAGTCTCATTGGGCAGTTGCTCCATCCAAGGAGCTGGACCCCAAAAAACTTCCTGGCTCTTGAAACTCTAGTCGCCCCCTTGCCAGCCTCGAATGGCATCCAGGGTGTGAGCTCTACCTGGAGAGTCTGTCGAACATGTTCACCAGCTTCACTGCCTCGTGCTCCTTCTGCTCCTCCGTCATGCCCTCCATGGGGTTGGGAGGCTTCTCCTCCACTCGGCCTGTCACTGGGTTGATGCTGCCTCCAGGAGAGCGGCCATCAACACCCGCCCCGGGGAGGGGCTACCACACCCACCCTCCCATGCCCCTGCTGCCGCACACCTGGCCCTGGCCTCCTTGTACTCCTCGGTGTCTGTGTCCTCATCCTCTGAGTACTGGCCCGGGGCCTGGTTCCCTGCCATGAGACCACGTGCAGCCAGGAGGCCGGCAGCATTCCCGTAGCCTGTGTACTTGACGAATCGGGGTACTGAGGGAGGAGTGGGGGGTCAGAGCTGGATTCGAGGGGTGGGCGGGTGGGGGATGGGGGCAACCAGCTCCCACGCACCGCTCTCGGCACATAGCACAAACAGGAACTCGGCAGCCACGCGCTTCACGTCCGTGTCCAGGTGCGTCATGAGGCGGACCAGCCTGTTGCGTAGTAGCTCCCCGACCTCAGGGCGCGTGCTCACATCCCGCAGCGGGGGCAGCACCTGGAGGCAGCTGTTTCTCAGCACAAGAGTGGCAGCCTCCAAATCCAGTCCAGCCCAGCCCGCCCCTGTACCTGGGCCTTCAGGAACTTCCTAGCAGGACGGTGCACCCGGGCACACTCGGTCAGCACACTCAGCACAGGGGCCACGCTCTCTTTCAGCCGATGAGTCTGTGGACAGGCGCCGGTCACCTGCCCAGCCCCACCACTGGCCAGTCCTGGCAGTCGGGGCTCAGACAGGACATGGGGACCAACTGTGTAGTGGCATCTGCTCCAAGAAGCCCTGCAGCCCCAATCAATCAATCAACCAACCTCTCTGTCCTTTTGCCATCTGCACACCCTTTCTGAAGGCCAGGGTGGCCGTCTGAGCAGTCTAGCGAACAAGCACCAGTTCACTTGAGAGGCCCCACCCCCTCAGTCAGTGTGGGCTGCCCGAGGGTGAATGTGGCAGAGACAGGTCCACAACAGGCTAATGTTCCCCGAAGCAGGCCTGTACCACTGCAAGCTCCCAGGGGTCTGCTGAACCCCAGCCTCCTGGGGGACACATGCCACACACATGTTCTGCTCAGGCAGGCAAGGGCAACACTGGGTAGTGGGCTTGCCTGCGGACACAAATCCCAACTATCACAGGTCACGGGCAACAGAGGGTTGCTGTGTATGGACACTTAAGAATCTCAGGGTCACATCAGGGCTAAGGGCTGCCCAGGACTACCTAAGGAGACAAACCCCAAGGCCTAGTACCCCACTAGACTCTGTAAGCCCAGCAGCATTCCTTCAGAAGGGGCTTCAAGTGCTGCCCAGGGAACCACAGGGTGCTGGAGGGCACACCCAAGTTACACCAGAGGTCTCTGCTTGCCAGAGCTGGTGATGACAAAACAGAAAAAAGGTGAGCCCAAGGTCACACACACACACCCCTGCCTACCTGGTCCAAACGCCGCTCCAGGAAGCCGAGGAGAGCATGGATGACATCCATGTTCACGCCCATGAACTCCAAGGAGCCAGGGTGCGGCTCAGGGGTGAGGGTGTCCAGGCACTCGGGGGGCAGGTTCCCTAGGAGGTTCACCGCGTGCCTGTGGACACCCACGGCTTTGACTGGGCCAGTCTCCCGGCAAGTCCCCAGTGCCACTCTGAAGGGGTACTGGTGGCACTAGGGATGCCCATACCTCAGACAGGTGAAGTGGGACTCTGGGGAGGACCTGCCTCTCAGGCATTTATCACCCCCATCCCCCTTACCCGTGCAGCTGCTCGGTCCTGTCTCCTGCAGCCGACAGCATCACGCAGTGGCGAAGGAGGGTGCCCAGGTGCCGGTACAGGGCAGCATCTTCCTACCAGAACAGGGGATTAGGGTAGGAGGGAGCCTCACTCACCCTGCTACTGCCAACTGGGATGCTCCCATCCAATGGCCCCACAGCCCGCCCTGACTCACAGTCCTTCCACTGCACAGCTGGGTAACAACAGCCTTGGCTCCAGTTAGGGGCACCAACAGACCCCCTAGGGTGCAGGCCACACACAGCCTCCCCTTGTACCACACACCTGGGGCTCTCAGGGCCTGCAGACCAGGGCCTCCCTCCTCAGGAGGGATTCTAGGAGACTCCACATGGCAGGTCCCACACTCAAAGGCATCTGCGGCTGTGCCCTCACCTCATCCACTTCCCTCTTGACAGAGTCGAAGGTGATGTTGAAGAGTACTTTGAGGATCTCCATGGCCCGCTCTGTCTCCTGGCCAGGGAGGGGCTCCAGGGGGCTGTCCTCCGGGGCTGAACCCAAAGTCAGCTCCAGAGTGGCGGTCAGCAGGCGCACCCCCTGCAGCTCCCGAAACAGCTGCTGGCGCACATCGGGGCACAGCGCTGTGAGCAGGAAGAGGAGCCGCAGGTCAAAGAACCGGACATCGTGCGGGACGCCCTGCTGGCTGTGCAGCTGCACCCGCTCGGCTAGCCTCACCACCAGGCCGGCCTCGGCAGCCAGGACCTGTGCCGTGGGGCTGCTCAGCACCAGGTTGCACAAACACTTGAGTGCCTCGAGCATGACGTCCATGTCCGGGGGCTCAGAATCAGGCCCCTCAGTGGTCGAGATGCCGGCGTGGCGGGCCAAGGCCTGCAGGCTCGGGCGGCTGGTGAACCGGTCCAGGCAGCTGCGGTCGCGGGACAAGATGCGCAGGCTCTGCAGCCAGGCGGTGCGTCGGGAGGGCGGCAAGCCCTGCTCCAGGGCCGACACCAGCAGCCCGGCCAGCCTCTGTGGACAGAGAGGGGCTGCTGCTCCACCGGCACCAGCGTCGTGGGCCCCTCGGGCCCTCCGCCCAGCTCTCCCCCGCCCGCCCCCCCAGCCCCGGCCTCGGCCCTCCCGGCCGCACCCACCTTCCGGTCCTCCTGCTGGCCATCCTCA
>NW_022103935.1:36776-57801 GCF_000313985.2 Echinops telfairi | reverse complement strand
TGGGCTGCGCGCCGAAAGGCGGAGACAGGAAGTTAGCGCGCCTCTGGGTAGCGCCTTGGCTGCGCGGGGAGGCAGTGGAGCCCGGGGGTTCGCAGCTCACGGGGCTAACGTTACACAGCCTTGGAGCTCCTGCAGCAGAATAGGCCAGGTTTGGTTCTCGATCAGCCTCAGAGTAAGTGTCGCTCCGGGTCGAACTGTGAGACCTCTCCCCCGACCGCGCAAACCCCAAACACCACCTTGGCCATTGAATGGATTCCTACATAAGGGTCCTGAGGCTGCAAATCTTCCAGGGAGCAGACACCCCAATACGTGCACACCAACCCCCCTGCCCACCCACCAGACCTCTGCGATGGGGGGACAGCCGCGATGGGGCGTCCAGTCTGAGGGCTAGGAAAAAGAACAGGTGCCAGCAACAGCAGAGTATGCTGCGCTACCTCCTGTCGGGCGGGCACAAACGGCTGCGAGGAAGGGACACTGCAGAAGAATGGTGTGCATGACCACAGGAGGGTGGGGCAAGATGACTGCGGGGCTGTGGAGTTGTGGGAAACTAACACGGAATACAACGAGGGCTATATTCCCTAATTTATAACAGAGGGAATCTGGAAAGCTAGTATTCCACAGTAGGAAAGTGACCACTTGGGTTAAGTTAGAGATGAAGTCCAAGTACATTATCCTGCTTTAAATAGCGTTCCCATAGATTCTCCACTATGTTGCCTTAAAGTGAGCACATAGTTGATTGTAACTCCCTACAGAAGCAGACATCCTGTTGCTAACTCTTCCCACTGTCACCCAGGCCAACCCCCCACCCCCTTCATACCTTCCCTCAATGAGGTATTAGGTTTCCTCACCTGTGAGCTCAGGGACCTTACTGGAGATTCCACCCACCTTGTGAGTATGTAACTACGCAATATACATGTCCTATGCTGACCTACAAATATCCCGAGACTGTAAAGATTCGTTCCCCTCCTGCTTCCATGTGGGCCATCGAGAGGGGCTGAGGTGAACATGCTGCCATGACATGTGTCTGACGCCTTTATTTTACTCTCTCTCCTGTCTTTCCTATTCTCTGACTTTATTATGATCTTTCTATATTATAACTGTACAATTGCACCTACTGACACTTCAGTTGTTAGAGGCTGGCTTCCTCTGACTAGAAGTGAGGGTCAGCACAGAAACGAAGAGGGCCTTAACTGTGTGGGAACCTTGCTACAAGTAACCCAGACAGGGTCCAGACTGGCCTCCACTTCCTTTTCTGGAAAGCAGATGATAAAAGTGCCCATCTAAACTGTCACTGCACATAAGGAGGCAGGTCCTCCACATTCCAGAGGCCTCTGTCTACCTGGTTGCCAGGGCAGGTGGGGCACCTGTGCACAGGGTCTTGGGGAACTCAATGTAGCTCTCCAGTACCTATTCTCTTAAAGAACTGGGATTTCATCCTTGGGTTTTTTTATTCCAGATTCACAGTGTTTTTGTTTTAATTTCCTTGATGACTTAATGTCAAATTGTGAAGATTCCACCCCACCCCCACTCCAAGTATTGCATGAGGGCTGTGAAATTGGAGCAGGCAAGTCCTGAGTTATAAAAGCTTTAATTTATCTACCTCATGTATCTTTTATTTTTGTAGCCATAGTCTCCATTTCTTATTTGGATGAACCGTTGGCCCCTTCCCCAGACCCTGTCTTAAACCTGAGGATTCATGTGTTCATGGCAGCCGCTGGACCTTCGGGGTGTTTCTGTTGTTGCCTTTTTGTTTCTTTGACCCTCCTTTTAGTGCGTGTAATAATATAACGGTAATAAATGATTGATGAAGCGGTGCTCTCCTAGTATGAAGAAGGGGTGAAAGAGGAGACTCCAGGACAGAGCACACGCTCCCCTCGACGCAGAAATTGAAAATGTGCATCAAGACTGTTACCAAAAAAGTTCTTGTCCCTGTAGTTCTTGCACCTGACCTCTTAAGATCCAAAAAGCAAAAAAAAAAAAAAAAAGTGTTGCTTCTGGTTTTTTTTTTTCTTTTTTTGCCAAGATGGGCCTTTCCTTCTGTAATAGAAGTGACCAAGGTTTACACGGAGGGAGGGGGGGTGTTAAAGTGAACACCCCACAGGCTGTACAGCTTGATGATGCCTTGTGAATGTATGTGCTACAGCAAAGCCTGTAGTTGTGCCTGCTGATGCTGTCTGTCTGGAGAATAAACCTGGTTTGTTCTGCCCACCCCCCCCCACCAAAAAAAAAAGTTCCCATCTAAGTGGTTTGTCATAAAGATTAAGTGCAAAGCATTCAATAGTATTTGACACAGAAAAATGGTTCATAAATGTGGATATCACCCATCCATTGTATTAACAGACATCTTTTTTGTGGCTACTTTGTGCCAGGGAACTTTGTGCAAGGAATACTCCTATTCCCATCTGGGGCCCTCTGGAGACTCAAAGGGCTACTATCTGCCCTTGGTAAGAACACGCAGAGATGGCACTGGGTTAAAAAAAAATAGGGGCAGAGATTTTAGTTTTGCCGGCAAGCGAAGTTGGGGCAGTGAGGATTATTCTGCAGAAAAAGAAACCACCTCCCCTAACAGAGGTGAGGGAGGAGGGGCTTTTTCTACAAAGTTGAGAACAAACAAATCATACAGATTCATAAAATTGGGGAGGTATGCATTAATCATAAGGGATTGGGCTAGATCTAGGCAAGGATGTGACTGTGGGACCCCTCAACTTTGAAACAGGTCTAGCAGCTCAAAATAAAGTGGTTCCTTGTCATGCATTCCAAACATTCTGAGGTCAATTGGAGCTAAAACTCAGGTCTCCTGCACATACTTCAAATCAGGTTCTGACCAGTTAGCGCTAGCTTTAAAGGACAACATCCTAGGGGTTTATCAACTACTCAGTATCTCAAAGGGAACATCTTTTAAGAAGCTTAAAAGCCACTTATGAGGAGAGAGTCATGAAAGAGAGTGAAGGTTGTTGTGGCAGTTAAATTCGATATCAATTGAACCCTATGTTAAAGTGCAGTGGTGAAGTCCAACCTGTCAATCAGATCACAGCCTGATGAGGCCTGCTTGAGGGGGTGGCTCTGTCTATAAGAAAAACAGAAGGTACCTTCCTCTCTATAGCTCTTCGTCATCCACCTCTCTGGGATTCTGTGTCTGCCTCCAGGGCTGACCCCAGGTGAGCCATACGATGCTGGAAGCTGTCATCCACTGTCTTCTGACTGAGCTTGGATCTACATGACTCGGCACCTTCCAGCCTGTCTCCCTGTACCCCACTGAAGCTTTCTGCATCTTCTGCCTGCGGCTCTATGAGTCTAGAAGAGTGCTCGGGCTAGTGTCAGGCCCACGGACTTGAGTGGAACTGGGCTGGGCCACCTCGATATAAATTTACTCCTTGATGAAAAGCTCTTTCTGATACATACATGAGTCACAGGGGTGGGTTTTTATCCGTAGACAACCCCAACTAACACATTCATCTCTGCACCGATTTATCTGTGCAAATGGGCTTCAACTTAAAGGAGGGGGATTTTCCATTTCTAGCTTTCATACTTTACCCAGCTGTCTCAGCTCTTTGTTACTGACAAGGTTCAAAATCATGAAATACTGGTTCCTACTATAGGTTTTCCATCACTGGTCTGTCAGTTTGACATACTGTGGTGGCTTGTGTGTTGCTGTGATGCTGGAAGCTATGTCACTGGTGTTTCAAATGCCAGCAGGATCATCCAAAGTAAACCAGTTTCAGCAAAACTTCCAGACTAAAACCATTACAAAGAAGAAATCGGTAGCCCATGTCAGAGGAGTTAGCCATTGAAAATAGGGATAGCAGAGAAAGCTGTGCCTCATGAAAAGCAACAGGACATTGGCATCGACCGTGCAAGACGAGCCCACAGGTCTGAAGGCACTCAGAATAGGACTGAGGAAGACCTGCCTCCTCAAAGTAGAGTTGACTGTAATGATGCAGATGCGGGATATGCAGGATATTCATTTGCTGACGGGGAACAACCCAAAAGGAAAAGGAGCAGCTGTGAACATTGATTAATAGTTGAAACTTGGAATGTACAAATATAGATGTAGGGAAACTGGAAGTTGTCAAAATGAACAGGAACACATAAAGATCGCTATCTCGGGCATCAGAGAAGTGATGGGTGGGCATTGACCGCTTTGAATCAGAAAAGACACATTAAAGAGGAAAGGCATCGCACTCATCATCAAAAAGGACATTTCAACCTCTATCTTGTGGTGGATGATATCTATCCACATACAAGGAAACCCAGTCAGTTCAACTATTATTCCAATTTATGCACCAACCAATAAAGCTACTGGTACAGGAAATGAAGAATTTTCTAAATGTTTTCAGTCTGAAATTGCTCAAACATGCGATGAAGATGCATTGATTAATTATTAGTAACTGGAATGTAAACGTTGAAAACAAAGAAGGAAAGGTCAGAAAATATGGCCCCGGTGTTAGAAAAGAAGCTGCATATTCCACGAGGGAATTTTGCAAGACCAAGGATTTGTGTATTGCAACACATAGAGCGACTATACATGTGGACTTTTCCAGATGGAACACACAGAAATCAAATGGACGACATCTGTGGGCAGAGATGATGAAGAAGCTCCACATCAGCAGCTCAACGAAGCCAGAGGCCGACTGTGGAGCTGACCTCCAATTGCTCATATGTAACCTTTAGTTGAAGCTGAAGCAAAACAAACCCTCAAGAGCCAAAATATGATCTTGAGGCTATCCCACCCGAATTTCAAGAACAGATTGGACACTCTGCACACATCAGGAGACCTGATGAGCTGTGGGAGGACATCAAGGTCATCATACATGAAGAAAGCAAAACATCATTAAAAAGGTAAGAAAGAAAAGATCAAAGTGGATGTCAGACTCTGAAACTGGCTCTTAATTGTAGAGTAGCCAAGGCAAATGGAAAAATGATGAAGTCGAAGAATTGAACAGAAAACTTCAAAAGGGCAACTCAAGAAGATAAATTAAATCTTATAATGAAATGTGAAAAGCCCTAAAGTTAGAAAACAAAAAAAGAACACATTCAATATATCTTAAACTGAAAGAACTAAAAAACAAAATTCAAGTCTTGAGTTATAATATTGAAAATTTCCATGGACAAAATTTGAATGATGGGGCAATGAATGTACAAATGCGCTTTACACAACTGATGTGTGTATGGATTGTGATGAGTTGTATGAGCCCCTAATAAAATGATTTAAAGAAATAAAAGATCAAACTCCTGAATAATTAAAAAAAATTGAATGATGCAGGAAGCATCAAAAGATGGAAAGCATACAAAGAGTCATGGTACCAATAAGATTCGCCCATTTCAAGAGGTAGTCTATGAGCAAGAACCAGTGGTACTGAAGGAAGAAGTCCAAGGTGCAGTGATAGCATTGGCCAAAATCAATTCTCCAGGGACTGATGGAATACAATTGGAATGTTTCAACAAGCTGGTGAAACACTGGAAGCACTTACTCGTCTATGCCTGGGCATTTTTAAGACAGCTACTTGGCCAAGTGACAGGAAGACATCTGTTTTTGTACCAATTCCAAAGAAAGGTGACCCAACAGAATGCTCAAACTATAGGAAAACATTAATATCTCAGTTTTTTAAATCGTTTTATTCGGGGTTCATACAAAATTTTGCTGATCATTCAACAATGGTCATGGTTGTACTGTACATTGACAGGGAGCTGCCTAAAATCTAGCTGGATTCAGAAGAGGATGTGGGAAAGGGATATCATTGCTGATGTCAGGTGGATCTTGACTGAAAGCAGAGGCTACCAGAATGTTTACTTGTGTTTTATTGATTATGCAAAGGCACTCAGCTATGTGGATCATAGGAAACTACGAATAAGCTTGAGAAGAATGGGAATCCCAAAACACTTCACTGTGCTCCTGTGGAGTCTGTACATGAACCACAGTTATTTGAACAGAGTGAGGGAATACAGCCTGGTGTAAAAGACAATGCATCTGCATGGAATAAAACACTGCATGGTGCATCCGGGTTGTACCTTCTTACCATATTTCAGTTTCTATGTGAACAAATAATTAGACAATCTCTGTTATATGAAGAAGAATTCAGCATCAGGATGATGATTGGAAGAAGGCTACTAACAACCTCAAGTATGCAGATGGCACAGACTCACCTGCTGAAAGCGAGGAGGACTTGAAGCACTTGCTGATGAAGATTAAGGATTGCAGTCTTCACTATGGATTATAACTCAGTGTATGAAAAATTTCTCAAAACTGGACCAGTAGGTAACATCGTGATGATTAGAGAAGACTGGAGTGGTCAAGGAGTTCATCGTGCTTGGACCCACAATCAATGCTCAGGGAAGCAGCAGTGAGGAGACCACATGATGCAGTACATTGGAGAAATCTGCTGCACAAGAGCTCTTTAAAGGACTGACATACACAGATGCTACTTGGAGGCCCAAGATGGCCTCATATGCATGTGAAAGCTGGACACAGAAGAAGGACGAAGAATGGATACATTTGAATTATTGTGCTAGTAAAAAATATACTGAAAATACTATGCACTTCCAAAAGAACAAACACATCTATCTTGGACGAAGTACAGCCAGAATGCTCCTTAGAGGCAAGTATGGAGAGACTTCATCTCATGAACTTTGGACATTTTATTAGGAGAGACTAGTCCCTGGAGAGGAGGGGCAGAGAAAAAGAGGAAGACCCTTGACAAGATATATTGACACAATAAGGGCAACAACTGGCACAAACATAAGGGCAATTACGAGGATGGTACTGGACTTGGCAGTGTTTTGTTGTTGTATATAGAGTCACTGTGAGTTAGAAACGACTTGATGGCACCCAGTGGCATAACCACTACTAGTTGGGCTGCTAACTGCAAGATCAGCACTAACGACCAGCTGCTCTTAGGGATAAAGGTGAGGTTTTCTACTCTGATAAAGAATTACAATCTTGGAAACCCACAGTGGCAGTTCTACCCCATAGGGTCACTATCAGTCTGAATGGACTCAGTGGCATTGAGTTTGGATTTGTGGAACAGCAGCTGTATTTTATAAAAAGCTATGGCTAACATGAAGAAGAATGGGATATCAGAGCACTGTACAGAGACCAAGAGGCTGTCATTTGAACAGAACATGGGAATGCTGTGTGGCTTGACATCAGGAAAGGTGTGTGTTAGGGTTTGGTCTTTTCATCATAGTCAAATATATATATACACAGACTTTATATATATAGAGAGAAACTAATTTGAGAAGCTGAACTATATGAAGAATATAGCAGAGTCAGGACTTGTGGAAGGCTTATTAAGAACAACCTTCCATGTGCAGACGATACAATCTTGCTGAATACCAATCTAAGGCTGCAGATTTTAGTACGAATTGCAACTCCATGTAAGGAAAACAAAAATCCTAACCAATGAACCAATAGCAATAACCAACATCCTGATAAATGGAGAAAAGATTGAAGTCAAGATTTCACTGCTTGTCTCTACAATCAATGCTCATGGAAACAGCAGTCAAGAAATAGAACAATGTATCACTCTGAGCAGATCTGCTGCAGGAATGTCACTTTGAGGATTGAGTTGCACCTGACCCAAGTCACGGTATTTTCAGTTGCCTCGTGTGCATGGCAAAGTTGGACCATGAATTAAAAAGAGCGATGGGAGAATCTATGCATTCTATGATGTTGTTATGGAATAGAAAAACTAACAAAATCTATCTTGGAAGAAATAAAACCTGGATGTTCCTTAGAAGTGAATATTGCAAGATTTTGTTACATCTATTTTGTACATGTTTTCAGGAGAGACTAGTCCCTCAAAAGGACATTATGCTTGGTAAAGTAGAGAAGCGGTGAAAAAGAGGATCTCTCTCAAGGAAATGCATTGACACAGAGCTGTAACAATGGGCTCAAATAGGACACTTGTGCGATGGTGCAGGGACGGGCGGTGTTTTATTCCGCTCGACATGGGACGGCTATGAGTCGGAGCCCAATCTATAGAAACTAAGCAAAAACCGACCCAGTGCCATCAAATCATTCCAACTCACGGGCACCCCATAAAATGAACTTCAAGCCACTTCCGCTTTCATTGCCCCAAACTACCACCGGGGTCACCACCCGCAGCCGGAAGTTGCGCCGGTCGATCGCGGAAGGGGCGGGTCTCGCCGCGGGCGGGGCCGGAAGCGCGGCCACGTCCGTGCAGGCCGTGGTGGCGGCAGCTGAAGTGGGTCGGCGACCGCACCGGAACCTCGCGCGATGGCGGATTGGGCTCGAGGTGAGGGCGGGGACCAGAACCGAGGTGTCAGCGCGGGAAGGGCGCGCGCCGTGGCGGACAGAGCGGTGCTACGCGTCCTTCGGGGCCGCGCGAGGCGGCACTCGGGCGCTGAGGGTCCCGCCGCCGCCCCCGAGACCCTCCCGCGGGGTCGGTGCACTGGGACCGCCCACGGCCGTCTGCTCCCGGCGCTCCGTGCCCGCGTTTGTGAAGCGGGGTCGGCTGTCGATGCGTGAGGAGTCGTGGACGCAGACCCCTGGCGCGCTGGGTCCCCGTCTCCCAGCTCCGAGGGTCCCACGGACCTTGCTGATGCGTGTGGGGAGGGGAGTTTTCCTGGTCGCTATGTGGGTGGACTAAGTGTGTGGGGTCGCCTGTCACCGGCTCGCGGCCACCCTCATAGGAGAGGACCCAGGTTGGCCTTCATGTCTGGTGGACATGGGCACCTGCTGACCCTCTAGAGCCCCCGGTGTTGTCTAGCCCTTGACTGATTGGACAAGCCTGCCCCATAGTGCCCCTGGGCCATCCCAATGCATCCCACCTGTTGAACACTGAGCAGGGACATGTGTGCAGTGCCCTATGAGCTAACTTAGACTAGAATGTACCTGCTCAGCAGGACACAGGGAGAGGGCCCAGGAGGTTGGCCTGAGGGCCCGCTCCCTGACCGCTGGGCTCAGGACATCCATAGATGCTGCAGTCTCTTTCTCTCCAGCTCAGAGCCCTGGGGCCGTGGACGAGCTTCTGGACGTGGAAAACAAGCGGCTGGCAGACCACCTGGCCTCCAAAGTCACTCGGCTCAAGACGGTCTGTGCCTTCGGGCTAGGGGCCAGAGGGAGGAGGGGCACAACCAGCTGGGGTTGGGTTCCAGGCAGTGTACTGCCCTCGTCCCATCCACACTCATCTGCCATGCTAATCCTGGTTGACACCTGGTCTTGCTGGTAGCACCTGTGTATGGAAAGGTGGCTGGTCTCACAGGAGGGTGGGACTGCCCGGGACTCTGACCCTGACCTGAGCCTGCTCTTTCTCTGCCCTGACCAGTTGGCCCTGGACATCGACAGGGATGCAGAGGACCAGAACCGCTACCTGGACAGCGTGGTAGGGGCCTACAGCCTCCCCTGGCACAGCTGCCCCCTCCCCCACTCTGTAGTCATCCCTGATCCCCATACCTCTGCTCCTGCTCCCCTATGTTCAGCTCTGTCCCCTACCTTCCATCCCTGCCCCTCACCCTTGTCCCACCCCTGCTCCCTGTTCCCGGCCTCCCATGACGGGCAGCTCCCTCCAGGACTCAGATTTCTCGAGTGTGACGGGCCTGCTCACTGGCAGTGTGAAGCGCTTCTCAACGATGGCACGGTCCGGGCGTGACAACCGGAGGCTTCTGTGTGGCGTGGCCCTGGCCTTGCTCGTGGCCTTCTTCATCCTCTCCTACCTCCTGTCGAGGGCAAGGACGTGAAGAGCGGGCTTCGGGACTGGACGGACAGCCTGGCTGACACGCCGACCATGAGACACAGCAACTGGTCAGCCTGTGGAAGACACCCTCCCCTTGAGTGCAGCCCCTCCCCATGCGTGGCCTGAGGGGCCCAGAGTGGGTTAGACTCAGATGTGAGACCCTCTGTCCCCACGGAGACAGAACACTCTCTCTGCCCAGCCTGGGCCCCGGGGCAGGCAAGGTGAGCCGAGGATGAAGGAGCTAAAACTCAAGCATGGACACTTTTCCTTGTGGGGAGCTCTTCTGTTGGAGGGCAGCCAGGCCACTGCACAGAGCACTGCTCCACCAAAAACTCCCAGCTTCTTTTGAATACCCCCTGCCCTCTCAGTCTCTCCACCCACTCAGGTGGGCTGTGCCCAGACACCATGTACTCTCCCCCCCCCTACACACACACACACAGCCAGACCCAAGGTCATATGTCTTCCTGTGGGACACTGAGGACAGACCTCCAGTCAGTGCCCTGCTTGGCCTTGACCAGTCACTCAGCTTCCTAGTGACCTTACTACTCTGAGGACCTTGCTCTGGGGCCCAACCAGCCAGAAGGACTTTGCCTCAGAAGGCCACCGTGGTCCTTAGCACCAGTATCAGCCCCTCAATCCAGGAGAGTGACCCTTCCACCTTACCACCCTCCTTGTCATCTGCCATAGCACATCTGGACTAAAAGCCCAAAGCTATTTGAGTTCTTTCCACCTCCTTATTTATCTGAACGCAGTCATTTCCCTCCTCAGCCACGTCACGTGCTGCTCCTGTCATTGAGAGGATGGCCTACCCTGCCATTATAGGCCGAGGCTCCCTGTAGACTGGCCATCTACACTCCTGGCCTCTGTGCAGGCTCCCAGCCTCTCAGTCCCCTGGCCCCATCCACAGTGGGTGTGCAGGTGCTTTGGACTGTAGATTGTACCACACCAGTATGTAGGTACAGGTAGAGAGCAAAGAGAGTGCCTTAGGTGGATGCTTGCCTCTGAAGAAAGCCAGAGGTCTGGCAGCCAGGCTGTCCTCGCTGCCCTCCGGTCAAGGAACGTTCCTCCACTGTGAACAGGGACAGTAAGAGGCCTGTTGCCGAGCACTTTTCCATGGATGCTTCCCTTAGTCTTCCTCTGCTCATGCTGTTGGTACACAGACATGGCTGGCTGATAGCATTTGATCCCGGAGGGAACTGGGGCTTTGCTCCCAGACATGATCTGGGGTGTGTGGGTATGATTTGACCTTGCCTTGTGGATGAGACTTGACTGCTGATGCCGATTGCCAGTTTGCTCACACCTGATTTGTTACTCTGTGTGTAATAAACGCCTGCTGACGTCACCATTACAACAATGTCTGATCTGCGTTCTTTATGAATGGTCCTTGCCGAGGACATGAGGATATAATGGCCTTGTGGCCCAGGCTCACATTGACCAGTTCACGCAGTGCCCTGCAAACAGCAAGTCGAAGCCCAGTTCTCCTGCCACCCTGTCTGCACCTGGTCCGATCAGATGTGGGAACCAAATAGATTGCTGGCCTCGCCAATGCAGTGCAGAGTTCTCTGCAGTGGGGTTGCCCAGCCCTCTCTGAGGCCATCCACTACCGCCACCTCCGCCTCCTCACAGTCTTCCACCTCTCCCGAGGCCCAGGCTCGATTTTGTTTTCATATTTTGGAAAATAGATATGTTCCTATTGAGTTATTTCCCTCGTCATTGTCAAAAGGCCTGAGAACACTTTTGTCCAGACTCTGCATTTAAACATGCCAGTATGGGTATTTACAAAGCTGAGGGTCTTCAAAGGGTTTTAAAACACAGGCCAGGGGTTGGGATGTTGGCAGGAGCAGGTGTAGGGGCCAGTAGAGTTTGATATTTTAAATCTGTTTAACAGTCTGGCTCTAAAATAAAAGGCCTTACTCTGGTTCCAGGGAAAGGATCAGTGTTAGTGATTTAAGGTTGTTACTGCTGGTTTTAAGTGGCATGTGTCTTGTTTCTAATTTTGCTTCTCAACTCGCAGTCTGTTTCTTTTTGTATGAGACTTTTCTTGATATTTCTTTTATAACATTAGTCTGACAGAATATTTTTCATGTGATTAACTTATTGTAGTGTTTTCCAAAGTTATTCTTGTCATGAGATGTTTGACAGTTTCATTTACTTGTGTTTTATCGACTATGCGAAGGCATTCGACTCTTGTGCTCGTGGAAGCTGTGCATGGATCAGTTTGGGGAACGGAACAAGGACATTGTGCATGGTTTAAAATCAAGAAAACTGTGCAGCAGGGTTATACCCTTCCACCATGCTTATTCCATCTGTATGCTGAGTAAATCATCAGGAATATCATATGAAGAAGGTGGCTTCAGGATTGGAGGAAGGCTTATTGACAAACTGATCTGCAGATGACACAAGCTTGCTTGCTGAAAGTGAGGAGGACCTGAAGCACTTGCTGATGAAGATCAAGGATTGCAGCCTTCAGTGTGAATCGTAACTCAATGTAAAGGAAAAAATTCTTCACAGCAGGGCCAGTAGGTAACATTGTCATAAATGAAGAAAAGACCGAAGTTAAGGATATCATCTTGCTTGGATCCATAATCAGTGCTCATGGAAGCAGACATCAAGAGATCAAAGTCAAGTTGCATGGGGTAAATCTACTGCACAAGACCTCTTTAAACTGTTGAAAAGCAAAGTTGTTACTTTGAGGACTAAGGTGCACCTGACCCAAGCCATGGTATTCAAAGTTGCCTCATATGCATGTGAAGTTGGACATAAGAGTAAGACTGAAGCATTTAAATGGCGATGCTGGAGAAGAATGTTGAGAGGACCATGGACTGCTAAAAGAACAAAAAAATCTGTCTTGGAAGATGTCCAACCAGAGTGCTCCTTGGAGGCAAGGCTGGTGAGACTTCATCTCATGTACTTTGGACATGTGATCAGGAGAGATCAGTCCCTGGAAAGGAAACATCATGTTTGGGAAAGTAGAGACGCAGCAGAAGAGAGGAAGAAAACCCTGGAGCGATACAGAGTGGTTGCAATAATAGGCTCAAACGTATGAACGATCGTGGGCATGGCACATGACTGAGCGGTGCTCTGTTCTGTTGTACTTAAGGCCACAAGGAGTTGGAACAACAACATGACTCCATCGCTGCAGGCTGGAAACAGGATGGTGCTGGGATAGAAGGGGATCCCACAGGGCCCACTTCATGCAGCTTACCTGACCTTCAAGGCCTAACACACACCATTCCCATGTAATGATAGAGCATGTTAGGTTTGGTTCAAGCCAGATGTACCGCCCACCCGTGTACTGCCCACCTGGCTCAGGCTTGAATTGGCGCATGCCCCTTAGCCTTCATTGGCTTCCAACCTCCTGTAGGGGACCTTTAAGCACGAAGAGGAACAACCCCTATCCTGCTACCTAACCAGCACTGCTGTGCACGTGCAACTTAATAACCCTGTGGGTCAGACCACACCCAATTCATGATGAGCAGGTCAGGCCACATGGTGACTTAATGTGCCATAGCGAGGTATTCTGTCTCTACTAAGGCCCAGTAACAGGCTGAAAGGTGTTTCTCAAATAGAGCATAGTTGTCTGCAGAGGATGGCAGAGCTTAGCTCTTAAGTACAAAGTGTCTGCACAGTAAGGTGCCAATAAGGGCCCTCCAAAGACTTCTGACTGCATCTCTCCCTGCCACTGCCACTTCAGGCACCATTGGATCTGTTGGATCATGTGGCCCTAGTGCCACAACAGCCTAAACCTGTCACAGTGCCTTTACTGATTCTGAGTCCCACTCAAAACTAGTAGCATATCGAGTCACTTGACCAGTAGACTGGCATGGCACACCCAAATGAGGGATATGTTACCTCCCAAATCCAGAGAGCCCACTAATACCGCGCCTCCTCTTAGGTGGTGGGAGGCGCCAGGTGCAATAACACCCTTCACTTTAGTTGGAATATCTAGACATGCCCCACATCACTGGATTCCTCAGTGGACTGCACTGAGGTGGAAGACATACAGTCACTGTACCAATAAGAACTAGTCAGCACTCGACTAGTTCAGGAGGAGCATAGGAGCAAGAACCAACATTGCTGAAACAGGCTGAGGCCCCAGGAATGGATGGAATACCAATGAAAATGTTTCTACATGTTGGTTAAGCACTGGAAGTACTTGTCTGTGCCAGGAAAATTGAAAAGATCTATTTTTTAACCCATTCCAAAGAAAGGTGACCCAAAAGAATGCTCAAACTATATGAAAACATCGTTAACACTTAAGCAACAATTTGCTGATCACTCAACAATATTTGCAGCAGTGTATTGTGGGATCCAGACCCACGGGTCCTTCAGAGCAGTGTGTGCAATTAAGGAAAATAAGGAAGAGAGAAAAGATGGGTACAGGGGCTCACCTCTGATCTTGGAATAAGACAGCGAGTGTATTGAAAGGTGAGTATATATAGTAGTGAGGCATGCAAGCCTCCATCAGGCACATACACAAGAGACTGGGCAAAGTGTGAATCTGAGATATCCTGAGTTTCTTTGGAGGGTACTTCCTGATAAATTTTGGGCATCTAAGAGACAAAGGAGTAGTTGTCTCCTAGTGTGTAGGGACAAAGGGACCCTGACAGCTCTTAAAGATAGGCATCTACTAGCTGACTAACGGGGAATCAGGTGCCTATAGGGGAAAACTTTGTCTGGGGAAAGTGTATTGTCAGTTCCATCTATATTCCTGAGAATGGAGGTTTTTCCTCTTAACAGTGGTTCTCAACCTGTAGGTCGTGACCCCTTTGTGGGTCAAACAATACTTTCACTGGGATCGCCTAAGACCACTGGAAAACATGTTTCCGATGGCCTTAGGAACCGAGACAACACTCCTCTCTCCGTCTCCAGGTGGGTCCGCCCACATGCAGATATACCCACATAGGAGTACCCAGCGTGATGACATCATCGTGCCAACCCCATCACATACACCCCATACAAATACAGGTGTATGTGACAGGGTTGGCGCCTAATGTACTTATGTGGACCAGTCACACGTGTGTAGAGAGCAGCTGCTGTGTAGAAAGCAATTGATGTGTAGAAAGCAGCTACTCTGTTAAAAGCAGCTACTGCGTTGAAAGCAGCAGTATTGGAGGTAAAACGACACTTCGTGAATTATAATTACTGGGTAAATGTGAAATCATGTAGTGTAAAATCAACTACTGGCAAAAAAAAATCTGTACCATGGGAACTTAATCTGGATGCTGAATGGTTTTTTTATATTCAGCTCTGGTTGATGTGTATACTGCCCCCTTGTGATAGTAACGGGTATGTAAAAAACAACCCAGAGAATGGTAAATCACAGAAAACTTTAATAAACTGTATTGACTGAACTGTACCATGTGTGTTAGACAGGGTTCTCTAGAGAGATAAAACCAAATTGCTGATAATTTAATATATTTATTTATAAAGATAATTAGATATATAACAAGAAATGAACTGTTAAATTATATACAGAAAAAATATATAATACAAGAAATGAACAGTTATATTATAAAGCAATACAAATGGCTCAGTGCAACTCCCTCCCGTGAGAGAGAGTTGTGAGACACTTGCAGTCCTTGAAGTATAGTCTGCTGCCAGATCTTCCTCTATTTATAGAGAGAGCTAGGCTATCTCAGCACAGCAGCCAATCACAAGGCAGGTCACCAACTGCCAGCCAGGTCACCAACCGGCAGTCCTCGGCTCCAGAGATGTCTTAAAAGGACCTCAACTTACAGGGACACAGTCCACAGGCTAGGCGTCCCACAGGTAGTGTAGCCTGTAAACTGAGGCACAGAACAAACACACTGGTTCTATGATTAAAGAGCAAGAGACAAGAAAGGTGAGGCTCACCAAGCCATTTATCTCACCGCCCTTCAGTTAATCCCACTTGTGTTTATCAGCCAGGCTGGCACAATAAATTATCTCAATATGTATCATCTTTTGTATTATTAAAGCTATTGTTATATATTATTTTTATTAGCAAACCATCCCATGACAATGGATCGTGTAGAGAAGAATGTTAAGAAAAGAAAATGTAGTGAGGATTTTTTTTTTTACGGTATGGTTTTACTTCAATAATTACAGCAGGAATTAAGAAAGCGCAATGTGTTATTTGTTGTGAAGTTCTATCTATCAGCCAAATCTATGAAGCTGAACAAACTAAAATGCCATTTTGATAGCAAGCATCCGAGCTTTGCCGGCAAGGATACTAGCTCTTTTAGAAGCAAAGCTGATGGACTCAAGAAAGCCAGACTTGACACGGGTGGCAAGTACCACAAACAAAACGTAGCAGCCACTGAAGCTTCATATTTGGTGGCACTCAGAATCGCCAGAGCTATGAAACCTCACACCACTGCTGAGGATTTACTGTTGCCAGTGGCCAAAGACATTGTTCGAGTTATGATCTGAGATGAATTTGTTACGAAAATAAGTGCAATTTCCTTATCTAAGGACACTGTCCGCAGAAGAATAGATGACATGTCTGCTGGTATTCTTGATCAGGTAATCCAGGAAATTAAATCTGCTCCACTTTCAATATTTAGTATCCAGCTTGATGAATCTACAGACGTTGCAAACTACTCACAGTTACTGGTTTACGTGAGGTATATTAATGACGGCAACTTTAAAGGTGAGTTGTTTTTTTTTTTTTGCAAACTTCTTGAAACAACAACTACTGCACATGATGTATTTGACACAGTTGGTTCATTTCTGAAAGAGCATAACATCTTTTGGGAAAGGGTTTGTGGTGTTTGCGCAGATGGTGCTCCAGCTATGCTAGGATGTCGATCTGGATTTCGACATTTGGTACTGAATGAGTCACCAAAATCCATTGGCACTCAATGTATGATGCATTGGCAAATATTAGCAACGAAGACACTGCCACAATGAGTTACAAGAAGTATCGAAAAGTGTCATTAGTTCTGTCAATTGTGTAAAGGCGAGCACTTTAAACAGTTGACTGTTTTCACAACTGCAATGAGTTGGATGCGGCGAATAATGAGCTGCTATTTCAAAGTGAAGCGGGATGGTTGTTGAGAGGAAAAGTTTTAGAACATGTTTTTGAACTTCGTGATGAACTCCACACATTTTTTTAATCAGAAAGCAAGACTGCAGTTAGAAGCACTTTTCAGTGATAAAAATGAACTGCAGAAAATAACTTACTTGGTTGACATCTTTGCCATCGTGAATGAGTTAAATTTCTCACTGCAAAGATGAAATGCAACATGCCTCGATTTGTCTGAAAAGATCTGATCATTACAAATGAAACTGCACCTTTGGCAAAAAAAAAAAAAAGGATGAAAATAAAATTTACATGTTGCCTACCTTATCTGCTTTCTTTGGGAACATGACATTGAACCGGACAAAAGGATTATGATGATAATTTCTGTGAAAGAACACTTGCACATGCTTGCAGACGAAATCTCATCGTTCTTTCCAAATCTACCTGACGCTTCATTTGCACTTTCTAGAAGCCCCTTCACAGTCAGAGTTGAAGATGTTCCTGAGACAGCACAAGAGGAGTTCATTGAATTCATTGTTAACAGTGATGTGCAGTGAGAACTGATTTCTCTGCAATGCTAGTTACAAATTCTGGATCAAGTGTTTGCAGTCATATCCTGTTCTGAGACCGAGTTGCGCCTTCTTCTTCCATTTCCAACAACATATCTTTGTGAAATAGGGTTTTCCAGCTTGTTGGTTATTAAGTCTAAATACAGAAGCAGACTTATTGTGGAAGATGATCTCTGTTGTGCTCTTGCAAAAACTGCCCCGAGAATTTCTGATCTGGTGAGAGAGAAGCTATCTCAGCCTTCACACTGACATTGGCTTTTTACGCATACTGTCACAAAATGTAGCAATGTAGTTTACCGTTGTTATATTAAGACTATTACCCATGCTACACCATGCTTCAAGACAAAATTTCATCTATTTGTAATTAGAAAGAAATATTTCACAATATATAATTACACATTGTTTTGTGAATAATCTCTATGCTTTAATTATGTTCAGTTTGTAACAATGAAAATATATCCGGCATATCAGATATTTACATTACAATTCATAACAGTAGCAAAATTAGTTATGAAGTAGCAACATGAGGAACTGTATTAAAGGGTCGTGTCATTAGTAAGGTTGAGAACCACTGCTCTAACACAACCGTCAGTCTTCCCAGCCCTGTGGTCACCAGTGTAAAGGTTAGACTGCTTACACTTACATCCAGGTCTTCAGTTTCCCACAGCACATTGACAGGGAGCTGCTGTTAGGTAGCAGGATAGGGGGTTGTTCCTCTCCGTGCCTAAAGGCCCCCTACAGGAGGTTGGAAGCCAATGAAAGCTAAGGGGCATGTGTCAATTCAACCCTGAGCCAGGTGTGTGGTACACCTGGATTGGCCCAAACTAGGCCAGATGAGCTTAATTCAGCCAATGGGGTCAACCAGTACCGTCGACCATGTCTCCCATCGAAGGTCTTAAAGGTCAGACCCTGGAGACCACTGCCCCCTTTCCCTTCAGTTGCTCCTCCACTCTCTGCTCGGCTGTGCCACGGTCTCTCTTGCCTCAGGCTACCACATGTGGGTGTGCAGTCCCATGAGGACGCCTGTGTTCAGTGACTGTAAAGCCTGAAACTTCTATCCTCTAGAAAAACCCACTTGGATCACAAACCAGGCTTCGGCATGAATTCTTTCTCACATGAAGCCAAGAACCAAGGTATTTCCCACCAGAGAAATCTAACACTGCCATAAATTCAGGCCAGAGTCAGAAGAGGACGTGGAACAAGGGACATCATTGTGGGTGTCAGATGGATCTTGAATGCAAGTGTTAGGTTTCTCGAGTGGGTAAGACCTCGGTTCTTGGCTTCACACGATGAAAGAATTCACGCAGAAGCCTGTTTTGTAATCCAAATGGGTTTTTATGAAAGACGGCTTTCAGGTTTTACAGTCTCAAAGGGGTCCACAACTGGGCACGAGCAATCTCGTGGAAAGGAGCACCCACACGTGTGGAACTGGGGTCGGGGTGTCCCAGGGACAGAGGGGTCCAGGGAGCAAGAGACAGGAGTGCGCAGGGGCAAGAGAGGTTGTGGGCCCCGAGGTAGACCCAGAGTGGGTGCATGTGGGCCCCAAGCAGGTCTAGGGTGGGCCTTGAGGGGGCATGCACAGGTGACGCATGTGCACCCCCACCCTCTGACCCACCACTTACCAGGAGTAGGGTAAGAGAGAGTTAGAGAGCATCCTAGAGCATGCTCCCTGCCTTTATTCTAGCCCACCCAACTGGGGGAAGGCGGGGTTGAGGTATTGGTTGTCCCGATTGGCTGGGTTGAGCCCACCTAGGTGATGTCATGAGCCTGGGCCTCATTTGAACTGCCAAGGTGTACCTCCCACCTGGCTCGGGGGCTTGAGTATGAGCATGCTCAGTTTGGTGTCTTCATAGGTGTCTAATGGTTGCCTGATTTCTTCCCAAGCTCCTTTATGGGGTGAACTTTGCAGGCATGGGAGGGACAACCCTTCTGTCCCTAAATTGAGCTACCTAACAGAAACAGGAACACCAGGAAGACATTTATTCGTGTTTCGTTGAGTATGCAAAGGAGTTCTGCTGTGTGGACCATAACAAACTATGGATAGTGTGTCAGGCCAGTTGACCAGACCAGTGACAGTCATCTATGTTTAAGAACAAGCTTTGTAAGTGATTCTATATCAAGAAAGTGCCCCACCCAGACCAAGTTGCCCATACGTCCAGCACAAGTCCACGAGTCCCTCTTCAGACTCATGCAGACACATGCAATGATGAAGAATGCAGGGAGAGCACAGGCTGGCGGGTGTAGAGTCCTGAGGATCCACAGTCAGTGGAAACGTGGAAGGGCTCCAAAATTCTCAGGGTCAGTGACCCAGTCCCAGCAGGCAGGAAGGCAAAGGGGCAGAGAGGAGGTGGTTCCCAGGGTCCTTATGAGAAGCACCACCAGCCCCACCCCTGGCCCCAAGAGACAGCATCAGGCTGTGACCTCATTGACAGGTTTGACTCCACTCCAGCCAGGAGTATCTAGCTGACATAAAATCTGTATGTACCACCTTCGTCTCTACAATGTTCTCTGTCTGATAATGAGGCTATTCGCATCCCTTGACTGAGGTCAGAGGGGCTTTACAAAAGGGTGTTCTTGATAGGCTTCCTCAAAGGAGACAGGACAATCATAGGAGCTTATACGGATTTAAGTGAAAACCGCATGGGTTAGAAAAGGGCCAGGCAAGCTGTGCTGCACGATTCCATCACGACCGTGCATCCTGTGAGGGTGGCCAGGGTCCGAGGAGGGCTGCGGTGGGGTCCGTGCCCCATCCAGCCTCCAGCCCCGAGTGCCTTCTCCAGATGTCTGTTCCCAAAGGCCAAAGAGCATTCCTAAAGAACATAACTTGAGGTGCCGGAGCTGCCCATCGTGGCCGCATTCTTGGTGGGAGAGATTTGAGAGACGGCAGCAGCACCTCCTACTTGTGTAGACCAGGAGGACGAGGGAGACAGCAACCCCCCCCTCCCGCAGGTGGGCTGACACCGTGGCTGCAGCCATGAGCTCGAGCACAGATGCAGGGCCAGCAGCGTTTCGTGCTGCGTACATTGGCCCCCTGACTTGACGGCACCACCCACCGCAACATGGATTCTAGACTTGGTGGTGGATGTCCTGAGGAAATGTCCCCCAAGTCTTCTAAAACCAGGGTCGTTTAGCGTAACGAGTGAAAAACTGTCTGCATAGAAGTATTAGCGATGTTTTAAGATCCAGATGGGGTCAGATTGACAGCACAACATGGTGACAGGCGTTGAGATGGAGCTCAGGGCCATGAGCTGACGCTGATGGGGGAGGAGCCGCTCAGAGAGGGGTCAGGGTATCATCAGGGTCACAAAAGGGAAGGAGTAAAAGGACGTGAGTAGTCCACTGTGCACCCTCAACAGCAGTCAAATCACTGTGCAGCCTGGTCCGCACTTGTGCTCTGTCCTTCACTCTTCCTCTGCTAAGGCCCCTCTGCAGCCGACCCCTGACCCTAGAGGGCGGGTCCAGGCAGAACCTCCTGCAACCCCTCAGCACCAGAGGCAACTGTCTTAAGGCTGAGAGGCTTGGATGGCACAGAGTGGACAGCCCCACAGATGTCCTCCCCAGCCCCCCAGCGTGTCCCTCAAAGCTGTACAGTCAAGCCCAGACTCCAGGCTTGACTGGGACCTGGACGTCCCCCGCCTCCCCTATCCCAACTGGGCTTTCTTCTTCCTTTCCTGGTCCACTCCCAGACCCAGCCTGCTCACTGTCTGCTGCAACCTTCCCTGCTCACTGTCTGCTGCAACCTTCCCTGCTCACTG
>NW_022103935.1:25730-36556 GCF_000313985.2 Echinops telfairi | reverse complement strand
CTGCTGCAACCTTCCCTGTTCACTGTCTGCTGCAACCTTCCCTGCTCACTGTCTGCTGCAACCTTCCCTGCTCACTGTCTGCTGCAATGGGACAGAGGACCTGAGTCTCAGTCTCTGAGGCAGCAACCACATTTGTTAGGGTTAGGGACGCAGCACACACCTCACCTTGGGCTGGGCGTCCACACAGCATGGCGGCTGCTCTGAGGGCAGGCCAAGCCAGCCAGCCAGCCAGCCAAGGCAGAAGCCTTCTCCCTGCTGTGACTCCGCCTCCATCCCCACTGCTAGGGTGGGCACAGCCTCCCACCGAGCGGAGTGATGCAGCCCCGATCGCCGGCTGGGTTCTCGCTGGGAGGGAGGCAGCATGGAGGGTCCCTGCTCTGATGGCTCTCTTCAGACCCCACGGGGGTCCTGGGAAAGTTTGTCCCCAAGACAGCCCATCATTAATGGAATTAGTGATTTATTAAACATCTGGGCATAGCAGGAAATAAGATTAGCAAATGGGCGTAGTATAGGAAAAGAGTGACCAGTCACAACTGTCCAGGCTCTTGGCCCAAGACCTGGTGGCCAGTGGTGGGCAGGGCAGGGCCTCCAGTAGCAACCGGTGAGTTAGTAGTGGTGGAGACATGCTGCTGTCAACGTTGCGGCAACTATTCGACATCCACCACCAGGGGTGTCATGTAGTCAGAGTGCTTGATGCCGAAGGTGACCACAGGTGCGCATGGCCGAGTCAACGTCACCTGGGGGGGTGGGGGAGGGGTGTGTGAGAGGAGCCCCTGCCTGCCCACACTGTGGTTGGGGACTCTGTGACCCTCCAGAGCCCACATCCTGTGGTCTGACCTATTGCTCGCAAGCAGCCTTGGGCTGGTCCTGGGCACTCAGGGCTCTGAAGACCCTTCCCTGGCCCTCACTTCACCTGTCCTGAGCCTCCTCAATACCTTGACCTCTGAGCCGTGGAGAAGCAAGCCCTGCTATGGGCTCCACCAGGTCCTCAGAACCCCTGTGGGCTGGGGGTCCTCCCCACTCCCACCCGGTCTGGGCTGTGATCCCCATTGCTCTTCCTCCCAACCCCCACCTTCTCTGGGCTGTGGGCTCCTGGTCCTGGCTTGAGGGTCTTGTCTCCTGGGGGCTCCACACGGGCGGCCATGGTGTATTGCGGGGCCTTCAGCTTGGTCAGCTGCACGTCAGTCTGGCGGTAGGCAGCAGGACCTGGGGTCTGGGGGGCAGGGAGGCTCAGAATGGAGGGGCAGGAATGGGCAGCTCCAATACCAGGGCCGCTCTGCCCACTCCAGCAACACAGAGCTCATGACTTTGGCCCTGTGTGACATGTGCTTCCCACCACCTCTCTGTGGCACTGTGCCCACCCTAAAAACAAGCCCCCTCAGTGACCCTTGCCCACAAGTCATCCCTCCAGCCCTTGCCTTGTGGGGTGCCAGCTTTGCTCCTTCCCAGTCCCTCCTCGTCCCGCAGGGGTTCTGCCTGCTGCCCCTCCTCTCAGGGGGCCTTCTGCAGGCAGGGTCTTTACTTACTGTGGACTTGCAGCTCCAGGTGGGGGGCGTGGGGGACACTGGAAGGTGAGAGGCAGAGGGACCGAGGGGTGCGGAGGGGTCTAGGGCCTTTAGGAGAGAGTCTGGGCCCAGAGAGCCTTGACTTACCCTCAGGGGCCCTGTGGGAAGGGCGGGAATGTGGGTGCCAGGGTCAGACGGCACCACCCAGCCCCCCACCCCAGACACTCGCCTTGTGCAGGTCATCACTGAAGCTGCCCAGCTTGCTCCGGCCCTTGATGGAGAAGGAAGGCTGGGCAGTCTTGCCCACCGTGTGAGGCCCCATCACCACAGGCAATGCATATGCCGCGGGACCTGGCAAAAAGGCAAACCCTCAGCCATGGATGCAGCTCTGCCCTGCAGCTGAGACCCGCGGTTTTGTTAGCAGTGGGCGCCAGCCCTGCACCCCAGTGGCCCCCTGAGACCCACCCACAGCCCGAAGCATGGGAGTGGCCTGGCACCTGGGGTGCTGTCCACACGGAACGTCCTGGTCCGGGCAGAGATGGAGTGGCTGGGCGCCGAGTCGAACACGTATTTGGTGGATTTCTCTGGGAAGTAGTCGCCTGAGAGGAGTCTGGGCGTCAGGCCAGCTGCACTGAGCCCCGCCGGAATGGGCGCCCACGTGCCAGCACAGGTGGTCAGGCCCAGAGCAGGGTGGTGGCGGGTCGGGGGTGGAGACTCAGGGCAGGAAGGAGAGGGCCTGAACTTGGAGTGGGGGGGGGGGGGGGGGGGCAGGTGTCTCAGGCCAGGCTCAATGCAGGCCCCGCCGGGGACAGGCTGAGGCGGGGCTCACCAGGACCAGGCGTCAGGATGGTCTTTGTGCGGTAGCGGCCCAGGATGGAGTAGGCAGGGCCGAGGTCCTTGCCAGTCCTCAGGATCCTGGAGTTGACGCTGTAGCGGGGCCCTGGGGAGCAGTTCTCCGCCAGGAGCAGGGGGGCCCCCCGGAAGCTGTAGGCTGGGGCGCGAAGCTTGGTAGGGGTGTGCTTCACAAAGCCTGTGGCAGGGCAGGCGGCCCTTAGCCTCTGCCCTCCGCCCCCACCCCCCATCTCCCCACTCACCCCCAGCTGTGCTCAGCACCTCCCAGCTCGCCTCCCTCCCCACTACCTGTGGTCGCTGGGATCAGGTACTTGGGTCCTGGGCTGCTGTAGAGGGCCATGATGGGCCCCCGGGGGCGGTGGGGCCGCCAAGCGCCCACCCACACCTCCTCTGCCATGGCTCACTGTTGGCATAAGGCAGCAGCAGTTCCCCTGGGCTCCACTCTCTCCCCTCCACTCCGGCCCTCCCTCCAGTCAGAGTTGAGGGCAGCATGAGTTGGAGGGCAGTGGGAGTTGGGGGATGATGGGATTTGGGGCACAGTGGGAGTTTGGGGGCACTGGGAGTTTGGGGGCAGCGGGAGTTGGAGTATGATGGGAGTTGGGGCAGGAATAGGTTAGGCAGTGGGATTAGGAGGAAGTGGGAGGGGTGGGCAGTGGGGATTGGGGGATGTGGGCAATGGGAGCTGGTCTCTGAATAGCGAGGCCAAGATCAGGCATTCAGGTCCGCCCCTTCCCTGTGGGTCCCAGCACCATCCCCAGGTGTTTTTTCCAGTAGGAAGTCCAAGGAGCTGAGAAAGGACTGCGCTTGGCAGTGGGCCATCACCTCTCCTGACAGCCACGCAGGCTTGAGTGGCTCAGTGGGGTTTCAGCCCCACCGGCCTCGGGTCCCGCGGCCGGAACATGGGCGCAAGGGCATCTCTCTCGCCCCTCATGAGGTGGGGAGGTGCTGCCCATGCTCTGGAATGGCCTCTGTGGGCTCAGGTTCTAGATCCCTGTCTCTGTGACAGGACAATGGCCGCCAGGCCACAGGCCTCTGAGAGGCTCTGGCCACATACGCCCTCCGGACCCTTCCTGACCTCGTGGGGTCAGGAAAAGGACTGGAACAGGGCAGGGAGCATAGTGCTCAGAGCCTGTGTACCTCAGCCCCTGAGCCCAGGTCAGGGCCAAGGTCAGGGTCAGTCCAGGGTCTGAGCCCCACCCTGCAGACGTGGCCAGCCGGTGGGCTCCTCAGCAGTGCTCCCTGCCTGTGGCTCTTCTGGCCTCCTCCCAGGGCTTCTGCTCTGATGGCCTCTAATCCCTGTGGGCCTGGTCACTGGTGACTCCTCGGGTCTGGAGTGATAGCTGGGGATGCCGCTCACAGGCAGGTGGGGGGCAGGGCCCATTTGCAGACACCTGGGCTTTCTAGGGTTCTTTTTCTGTGCCCCACTTCTGTTTCCTAGTGGTGGCTTGCTGGCCCGTGTACCCCTCCCTCTGTGCACCCAGAAGGTGTGGACATCTGTGTAGGACTCTGGGCTAGGGGGTAGAGCAGTCCCTGGGTGGGAGAGAAAGATCTGGAGACCGAGCTGGGGGAGGCTTTATTGACGGAGCACATCGAGGCCATATTTCATAAGGGGAGGGCTTGGGCTGTGTGACCAGGGCTGCTTGGGGCCATCGGGGTCCACTTAGGCACCATCTTGACTGCCCAGGACTTGCACCTGGAAGAGAGATACATGTGAGCTAAGATACCAGGGTCCTTTGATAGAGCCAGAGGACAGGGAGTTGCTGGGGAGGAGATGTGGGTGTCAGCATGCATTCAGGTCCAGTGGGGGGTGGGGTGGGGGGGCAGCAGGCTGCAGGGTGCTCTGTGGAGCAGGGAGTCAGTCTCACATGCCCCTAGGCCAGGGGCTGCAGGCCGTCGGGGGACGGGATGTCAGGCCCCAGCCTCACCAGCAGTTTGACCAGCTCTGCCTTGTGCACGGGCTGCAGGCCGTCGATGCACATTTTGAGCTCATTCATCGCAGACTTGGCATCAGCATTGACATTGTACTGGCCCAGGGGCCCCTCGTAGAGCTCCTCTACTGTCCCCACCAGCAGTGTTTGCAGGAAATCCATGAAAAACTCATTATTGTCTTGCCCCTTGGCCAGCCCTGTTGTCGGGTGAGAGATAGCAGAAGTGGGACCCCACACTGACCCCAGTGTGGCAATCCCAGCCCTCCCCGTCCTTCCCCGCTTGGCGCCTGCCCCCAGACTGCTCCTCCAGGTCCCTTGGAATCACTAGGCAGCAATAGTTGCGGCTGGAATGTGGCTGGAATACCTTTGAGCCAGGTGGTCTGATCTGAGTCTGGAGTGTTAGGGTCCAGCTGGGGTGGAGCTGGTTGGGGCTGAGGCAGGGAATGGACTTGGTGGGGACTCAGCCAGCCCTGAGCCTGGGCCCAGGCCTAGGTCCGCATGTAGGTGGCTTGCAATGGCATGGCAGTATGGAAGAGATAATGTCCCAGAGGAGTGCCTGACACCCAGACACCACCACCCCCCACACACAAAGCATGTCCTGGCAGCGCTGAATCTGCCCCCATCCCCACCCCCCATGAACAAACTCACCGCAGAAGCAGAGCAGGGCGAGGGCCGCCAGCAGGAAGGTGTTGGTGCCCTTCATGGCGAGAGGCAGCTAAGGCTGTGGAGCTGTCTCAGTCGGGCTCTGGGTTTTATGCCTCAGTGGGTGGCACCTGTCCCTGTGAGCTTGTCACCCTGCTCCGCCCCACCCCACCCCCTGGCACTGCAGGTGAGAAGTGGTGAGACAGCCAAGTGCCTAACTTTACCCTGGCCCCCAGGTCACCCCCATGTGGGTGCCAACGAGCCCGGGGTGAAACTAGGGGTGGGCCTGCGACTCTGGGCGAAGAGTTGAAACTGGAAGCTGAGGGGTGGTTCTGGGATTGGAGAGGACATGATGGCTCTTAGCTTAGGGACCAAGCCTGGAGGCGCGGAATGAGGCTTTGGGCAGGGGCCTGTGGGGCAGGTGCTTAGTCCTGGGGCTTGGCCTTTCTGAATGCCACCCCCAACCCCCACGCCGCCCTGCACCCCTGTGTCAATTCAGGAAATAAAGGGGACACTTTGTGGCCATGCCAGTGTGAGAAAAGCCCTTGGAGGTGTGGATTATGATAAAGACGGGAGACTGAAACTCGCCCCCCTTCCCCCTACAGTTCAGGGGTCTGGGGACCCAGGCAGCCCAGCCTGCTCCTCCTGTCCTCTGCTGCCACCTGGTGGCTAATGGTGTCCCACTGGCCCCAGCCAGATTTCATCCCATCACTGGGGACCTCAGATGTTCCAAGATGAGGCTGCCAGCAATACCTGTGGATAGAGCCCCGCCACGCAGGCCTCCCCTCTCACACACATGAAACAGAACCAGAGGTGATGGGGCCTGCTTACACAGACTTGCAGTGACTCGGTGACCGTGTTGTTGGAAACTGCTCACACGTGGACTCAGAGTGACACTAAGTGACAGTGGTGATGGGATCTGCTTACACCCATCAAACTTTCTAGGGTGTCATCTTCCTGGGAGCAGGTCGCCAGGTTTTTTCTCGTGGCAGTGGCTGGTGGGTCCCAACCAGGGACCTGTGTTAGAGGCCGAATGCCTAACTGCTGAGCCACATCGACCCACAGAGTGTTCAAATCGATGTGCGGGCGCTGGAGAACTGCACTATGCGCACAGCTCTAAAGTACACCAGAAACCAGGATGACCGAAACCTGCCCCTCTCCCTGGGCACCTGGGTTAGGGTTGTTAAGAATTTGTTACGAGGCCCATGGTTGAAAGAAGAGGTGGTCAACGGGTACCCTCGTGAGGCTAAGTGATGCGGGCCACACTGCGCTGACCAGAACCCAATGAGATGAAGAGATTTTTGAGCCTGATGCATATTGCTGTTGACTTTATGGATGGCCTGTCCTGATTTGACTTTGCTGATGGATGCAGACTCACAAGGTTCCAACTGGAATGTAAATTCTTCACATCAAAGTACACGGGGTTGATGTAAGTGGGCAGTAAAGAAATTAGATACCCAAAATGGGGAGATAAAGGCATGAAGTGGCTGGCTTACACACTGTCACAGGTAGGGGAATACGCCCATAGGATTATGGGATCAGGGTGTAGATGTTCACTTAACTGCAATTGCTAGGCATATAATATTGTTGTCTTGTTCACTTATAGAATATTATGTTTAAATGAGGCTGGCACATATTGAATTTTATACATCTTAGTTTTGTCCTGATTGGTATAGATACGATTTTGTTATTGTTTAAGAATTATATATGGCTACGGAGTTGTGTGAAAGTGTCAAGTTAACAAGGGGTGGTCTGTGGCAGTTACAAAATCTCCTGTCAACTTGAGCAAAGGGGTGGAGTCTAGTCTATCACTCAGGTCTCAGCCAGTGATGACTCTGTGTGGGCACGACCTTCTGAGGATTCTAGGAACTCCTGTCTTCCTCCCTGGAGGCAGGACACACACTTTCTGCCTCCCTTTTCCTACTGCTGAGACACTCAGAGACTGGAGGAGACACTTGGAGACCCACGCCAGCCTTGAGATGCTTCTACCTCCACCGGATCCACAAGACCTTCTACCCACTGGCCTGTGATTTTCCTGCATGTGCATCATTGCATGTGCTGCGTGAGTCTGAAGAGGGATTTATGGACTGGTATCAGACATATGGGCTAAGATCCGACTGATGGACTTAATCTGAACTGGGCTGGGATGTCTTCTTCTTTTTCAATTAATCTCTGATGTAAGGTTCTCTGCCACACACATATGATTTGTGTAAGATTTGTTTCTCTAATCAACTTTGACTAACACAAATCCCTTTCTAAATACATACGTGTACAAGAGTCACTGGTCTTGCTTCTCTAGAAAACGTAGCCTACTACATGTCTGTAAGGATTCTTTCCTTGTCTTTGGGATTCTGAAAGTTTGACTGTGATATGTCTTGGTGATTTCCTTTTGAAGTCTACTCTTGTTCAGGTTCTCGTCTTTCATGATGTTAGTGAAACTTTCTTCCAGCAATTCAACATTTTTTTTTCTGTGCTTTTGGTTGCCTCTTCTTTTTGTAGAATTTGGATCACAGCTAAGTTATTCCTTTTTATTATGTCCTACATAGATAATGTGGTTTATTTGAAATTTGTGTGTTTTTCAATTTGTTTCCTCTAGGTCAGTAGGTTAGCATTTCAATGATGAAATCTTACTCTTCTGCTCTTTCATTGTATTATATATTTATGAAATTTTAGTATTAATTTTCTGGATTTACATGTGCTATTTTTGTATGCTTTATAATGTTTTGAGAATGAAATCAGTTTGCTCTTGGATGTTTTCCTGAGTCCCTCTAAAGTTGTTCTACATTTTCCTTGCATTCGTCTGCCACGTTCCCAGGCTTTCATTGAATCCAGTGAAGGAGCTCACATGCCATTCCTTTGATTTCCTTATGGTGCAATTCCAAGGCCGTTTCTTCCTCACACAAGTCTGTTGGAATTGCACTTGCTCACTTGTTTGACTCAGTCTGCCTTGTTTCTTCTTGTGAACCGAAATGTCTTTTGTTGGATTGTTTGTGGTGCTGTCAAGTTGTTTGCAACGATGTACATCAGAAGAAATTACTGCCCAGCCCAGCACCATCATTTTAATTGTTATATTTGAGCCCATTGTTGCAGCAACGGTGTCAATCTTGTTGAAGGGCTTCCTGCGTTCCCTGACCCACTATTTATCAATCACGATGTCCTTTTCCAGGAGCTGCTCTGTCCCTTTCATGTGTCAAAAGTATGTGAGATCGAGCTTCCCAGTGCTGGCTTCTCAGGAGAGGTCAGTTGTAACTCACCGCAGCCAGATGTGTTTGTTCTTCAGGCAGTACTTTGTTCTTTCAGTACTCTTCAACAGGATCCTAATTCAAAGGCATCACGCGCTCTGTGATCTCCCTATACATTGCCCGGCGCTCACATGCCGATGAGGCTATGGAAAATACAATGGGCACGTACACCGTGGGCCCAGAGTAACATCGTTGGTCGTCTACACTTTCAAGAGGTTTCTTTTATTATTATTTCAAAATGTGCAGCAGACGTGTTCTTCACCACTGCCTCCATGAGTGCTGATGATTGTGGATGCAAGGTAAACGTATCTCTCTTAATGGGTGATTGTAGGTGGTGTGTTTGTAGGCTTGCAAAAACTGGTTCCTGGTGTGAGTGGTAGAGAAGGGGAGCTTGTCTGTAGTTCTCAGTTCACTGTGTAGCACAGTTGAGGGTGGTTTGTCCTGGTAGTAGCTGCTGCTCACAGACAATTAGGTAGTACAGAAAAAGGGCATGGTAGAGAGAAACACACACACACACACACACACACAAGCACCCTTATAAACAGCAAAGAGAAAGAAACAGGTAGGCAAATAGCAAAAGAAATAGTGCAATAACTAAAAATTAAAGGAAGATAAAATAGGGAAGAGAAAAAGGAAAACACAATAAACTAAACTAAAGAGGGGGATAATAATTTTTTTTAACTACGAAAACAAACTCTTTGCCATTGAGTCAATAGGGCAGAGTCAAAGTGCCCTGAAACTCTCTAGTAAATAGTAAAGGGAATAGTAAAGGGAAAACTGTGAGGAAAGAAAGAGGTGAATGGAAAATAGAAACGAGAAATAGAAAAAATAAAGAAAAAGGAAAGCAGAGAAAGACATAATACAAAACAAAGGAATGGAAAGAAAAGGAAAAAAAACCAACGGGAAAACTGGGAGGTGCGAGCACCCAGAATGAGTCAGCGCCCCCTGCCGGTCAAGGAGCTCCCAGGGCAAGGAATGGGATGAGTCAGGGGTCAGAGGACACCCGGTCCTACTTGGTGTTCTTGCCAGCGTGCATGCTGTCTGGGGACAGGGCATCTAATTCCGAAGCCTTTCTTTTTTTGCAGACTGAGAGGGCGGCTAAGATGAGAGTGCTAGGTTTGGGGAGGAATTCTTTCAGGCCCAGAAAGAAGTTGGGGACAGGATAGCGGAGGATTTCCTGCACTAACACCCCTGCTGAGACGGAGTTCAGATGGTTCACCCGGCGCATGCTCCCTGAGAGCCTAGCCTGGACCTCAGGCAGAGCAGGGACACTGGAGTCTTACAGTAAGTCTCATGTATTACTTCTTCCTAAAAGAACAGCATCGTGATGAGTCAGAAATGCTGTCAGCACAATCTTACAAGCAGTTTGGAAATAACATTTATTCATTAATTTTAAATTCATGTATTTCTGTTTAATAGAATTTTATTATGTTTAACTTAGAACTAAATAAATTATTACGTTGTATGAATTCTATTTGTATTTTCTTATTTTATTTTCAATTCATATCTAAATGTATTTTTCTTAGTGCATTGTCATTCAAATTTTGATTTAAATTAAGTTTTATCTACAATTATTTTCAGCCTCTTATATATTTAATTTAATGATAAATGCAACTTAAATAGATTTTTTTAGTTTTATTTGTTGAAAGGTTTCATTTCATGCATCCTCTTCAATATTGTGCTGCAGTGCATATAACTGAGTTTAAAACATTGTTTAATGTAAATATTCTATTTAAAAGAGCACTTCACTTATACTAAGATTTGTTTTATGTAATACTGTACTTTATATTTCCTTTAATTTTGTTACTTTAAGTTAATATTTGCCTTTAATATTTTATTTTTCCCATTTTCCAAATCCGTCTTGCCACCTGTGCGGTCTGTCGACCGCGCCTGGCGGCACGTTCACTTTCTCTCCGGAGCGCTGTCGTCCACGCGAGCGGCGTGGCGGGCTGTGTCTCGGGCCACAGAGTTCCCGGACGCCAGCGGCGTCACTTGGGTCGTCCTGGCGGGGACAGAGCGCCGGCCCGGAGCGGTGGCCGGAGGTTGTACGGGTGTGCGGGCTTCACTGCCGCCCCTGTTGCCAGTGCCCCTGTGCATCAGGCTTGGTCAACCACCCGCTGAGACCTCGCGGACCGGAGCGGTCCCCGGGGAGGCATCACGGACAGACAGAAGGTGCCGCGCGGTCGTCAGCGGTGACTCGCAAGGGCTGTCTGTCCTTTGGGGGCCCTGGGAAGAGCACTGGACCCGACGTGGGCTCAGTAACCTTGGCCACACATGGTCCCGGGGACAAGTGGGGTGGCTACTGGGGATCTTCCCAAGCCCCCGGGTTCTACAGCGTCCTGGTGACTCCGGGTCGCCCAGGGGTTTGGGGTTACCTCCGTGTGCTTGGACCCGGCCCCACCCCCAACGCCCCACTGGGTTGGCCAGGGGGAAGCAGGAGAGAGTGGACCAGCTAGGGCGTCCCCTGGCCGGGAAAGGTGGGACTTTGTCCTTTTGATGTGTTGGGGTTAGTTTTCTTTGTTCAAATTTCATCATTGTTTCAAAATGTTTCAAGAAAAAATGGACTTATCTGTATTTCATGGTGTTACTTCAAGCACTATCTGGCCAATGCAAACTGCATGTGTGTTGGGGGGCATTGTGTGTGTGTGTGTGTGTGT
>NW_022103935.1:23579-24793 GCF_000313985.2 Echinops telfairi | reverse complement strand
AGCACTCATTGGACTACAGACATACCATATTGAGAATATGGTGGATAGCCGATTGGTTAACATTCTTATGCTTCATTATAATAATACATGTTGGATTGGATACTGTGCAGCACACCTTATTAGAATATGCACCTCCCAGTTCCTCTTTATATTCCCCTAACTTTGCCCAAATAAACGAGCTTGATCAGCATTTGTCTTGCTCCACGTCTCCGTGTCTTTCTTTCCATCCAGGTTCGTCTTTCCCCCCAAGGTCCTGCTCGTGCGTCCCGCTGGCCGGGATGCAACAAGGAGGAACATGCTGATAATACAGACTTAGAAGCAGCAGCTGAAAGAGATGATTCCCCAAGCTACTTAGCATTGTACCCTCGCTGAAGAAAGATCCCACTGATGCTCCGGAACCAACAAATGATAGGACCTTCGTCACTAGATGCTGATACTGCAAGGCGCTGATAGAAGACCTGCTCCGATCGCCTTGTAAGACGCTGACAGACAATGTCTACTAGTCTGGACCAGTGATATGGGCTTTCTTGCAGTCTATTCAATCGCTTGAGTCCTAGCCCTGACCTCCCTGCTGGCCTCTTGAAGATGGGTAGAACAGCAGTGGGGACTTTGTCATCTTCCTTGCCGCCACATGGGAGGCCGACCAGCAAGCCCATCCAGGATACCTGTTGGAGATGCTCAGATGTGCGTATGTGCCTCGGCGACCGACGGGATGGGGTGGGGGTGGTCTGAGCCCAGGTCTGCCATCAGCCGGCTCACAGAAGGGCCCAACAAGCCTCCCTCCTCCTCTCTTAAACTTTTGGGTAATTATGGGTTGGGTTTGGTTTTCTTTCCTCAAATCTTCTCATTGTTTGAAAATGTTTCAAGGAAAATTGTACCTATATTTCATCATGTTGCTTCAAGACACTGGCTTTTTCGGCACTTCTGGCAAAGACGCTTGCAAACAGTGTGGTGTGTTCTAATGTGTCTTCTTATGTACTGGCCCTGCCTGTCCGAGCACGGCATGAGGGTCAGCCAGCTTTCGCTCCTCTCTGATAAACAGTGAGGCAGACTAGCAAAAGAAAGTATATTCTTTTTTTAATATGTATCCAAATTAAAAAAAATTTTTTTATTAGGAGCTCATACCACTCTTTACGCAATCCATACATACATCAATTGTGTAAAGTATATTTGTACATTCATTGCCCTCATCATTCTCAAAACATTTGCTCTCC
>NW_022103935.1:21408-22765 GCF_000313985.2 Echinops telfairi | reverse complement strand
GGTTGTGTCGGGAAGGTGAGCATCATAGAATGCCAATTTAACAGAAGAAAGTATTGTTGCATTGAGGGAGTACTTGCGTGGAGGTCCAATATCCTTCTGCTACCTTAATACTAAGCCTATAAATACATGCACATCGATTGATTTCCCACCCTCATGTAAGAAACTCCATTCTTGTCAGCTGCTAAGTTACTTGCCTGTTCCTCCCTCCCATCTCAGAGAGTTGACTACTAGTTGACCTGCCCGTTATCCCTCCCCATATGGGAAATTCTGGTTAATAACCAAATAAAGAGTCTTCTAAATTATCAAGACATTATAATGGCTGTCATTTATTTCAATCTGCAACAAACAGGAAGAGAGTATATGTCAGAGGAAACCAACCTCTAACAGCCAAAGGGTCTGTAGGCCAAATTGTATGGCGATGATATATAAAGATGATAGTAAAGTCCTAGAGAACAGGAGAGAGAGGAGGGAGTGCAGTATAGGAGTCAGACACATTCCATGGTAACATGCTCACCTCTGCCCCGCTCGGTGGACCACGTGGAGGAAGGAGAAGAGTAAGAGGAGAGGAGAGGGCATCTTTACTATCTTAGGATATTCATAGGTAGCTGCAGACATGCATATTCAGTAGTTTACATACATCACAAGGTGGGTGGTAAGTACAGTTAGGTCCCTGAGCTCACAGGTGAGAAACCATAATACCTGCATTGAGGGAAGGTATGAGGGGTGCTGGGTGACACTGCGGGAGGAGACGTCTGCTTCTGTAGGAAGGTAACGTCAACCATGTGCTCACTTTAAGGCAGCACAGCTGTTAGGGGAGAATCAATGGGAATGGTACTTAAAGCAGGATAATGTGTTCGGACGTTATCACTTACCACAGTGGTGGCTTTCCTATCATGGAATACTAGCTTCCCAGATTCCCTGTTAAAGGTTAGGGAATAAAGTCCTAGTCATATTTCCTTCAGTGTTCATTCCCCACAGATTGTTCCTCCTCTGACAAAGGAACTAGTGTGCATAATTCCTACTGACAAATCATAGCACATCTCAACTCAGAAAATAAACTATAAGAAACACCATCACAACAAAGAAGTTGGCTCTTTGAAAATATATCGATAACATCTATAAGCCAGCATTGATAAACCAATGACAGATATAGAAAAGGAAAGGAGAAAAAGCAAATAGTAGGAATAAGAAATGAAATGGATGACATTACAAAAGAGCTAAGTGAGATTTTAAAAAATCACAGCATTATAAAAATTTTATTCCAAAAATGTTTTAGACTTCCGGGAAGATGGCGACGGAGTGACACGTACCAGAGGGACTCCGCAGAATCCAGCCCAGGAGAGCTGCTTAGAGGGAA
>NW_022103935.1:3097-14866 GCF_000313985.2 Echinops telfairi | reverse complement strand
TAGTGCTTTATAATTTAACTCTTTCTTTCTTGTATTATATATTTATCTGTATATGATTTAACAGTTCATTTCTTGTTATATATCTATCTTTATAAATAAATATATTAAATTATCAGCAATTTGGTCTTATCTCTCTAGAGAACCCTGTCTAACACACCAGTCTATAAAGTTCTTTTCAAACTCCTGAAACACATGCAGTGAAGCCAAATGCAGGACGATCACAAGCCAGTGGGCAGAAGGTCTTTGGGTCCAGTGGTGTAAGTATCTCAGTGCTGGCAGGGGTCTCTCTGTGGCTTCTCTGGCTTCCGAGGTCTGGTTGCGTCCATGTGGCTTGTCTTCTGCAATGTAGAAGCAAAAGACTATGGACAGTGGTGCCTGCGTGGGGAAGGAGGAAGAGTCCTCATCTGAGCACTAGGTAGGTTCGTGGGAGGCACGCTCGGGGACAGTGAGTGAAAGTCCAAGATCCATCCGTTTTTGAGTCTGCATGTGAACGAAGTGGATTCCATTCGAGCTTCCATTCCGAGCCCTAGGTTGATGGTGGGAGACAGGCCTAAATGCATTCGGAGTGGATTCCGTCTGCCTCCATATGTCCTTGTGGCTGACCCCTGGACGGACTGTGATTTACTACCACCCTGCCAGGGAGGGGCAAGCTGTCTGGTCTTCAGCAACTTCAAGCCACCGAGGAAAAGCGTGCTGGGACAGGGTGGGTTGTGTGTATATGTGTGTACAGTACTAGGGCCACATGGTCAAGCCTTGAACCGAGCTTTATTTAATCTGCAATCATGCGGCGGCAGCGGCAGAACCACCCCCCACAGCACCTTCTCCACCAAGGCCACCCCCACCCCCAACGCTGAGGGAAGATCCTGCCACCTCACCACCTCTGGGTGCCCACAGTTTGCTGAAGCCTCGAATTGTCTTGTTCATGCTTAGGTTTCATTCTCCCCTGCCATCAACAGTCAGCCGTGTACGTGGGGATGAAGGTGAAAGCACACACCCTCCCTTCCCAGCCTCTCCCTCCGCACAGACACTCTTCCTGTGTGGAGAGAGGGGGGAGTGCAACTGCAGGTTGGAGGGCCTCCCGGAGGCTCTCAGAGGGAAGAGGCACACTCTCCAATCTCTCATAAGCCTTACAGCAAATATGGAGCCAAAGGGTGAATCGAACGTATGTACGGTCGGCAAAGGAGTCCGTGCCACTGGTCCAGGGTAGCAGATGTCTATCAACGTCGTGCCAGGAAGATCAGATCGTTTGTCGGTTCTGGAGGGGTGTTGTGAGCTCTCTTCAGCGAGGGCACCCTGCTAAGTAGTGGCTAGCGTGTTGTCTCGTTGGGCGGCTGCTTCTAAGTCTGTGGGATCAGCATCTCTGCTGAGATGGGATTTGGATGATACTTGTCACACCACCTCAGCGAGTGTGTCTGTGGTTAGCCTGGCAGGGTACAGTGTTCACTCTCACTCTCATACACACGCACGAACACATGTGCCAGCCATGTGTACATGCCAGGATCTTTTAAGAAAATTATTAAATATAAAGAGTGCATTAAAAAAAAAGATTAATTTGAGGCGGGGAGGAAGTGAAGCTGTTGTTGCGGATGTGAATCAATGACAGCCACTGTCATCTCTTGATAATTCAGAAGAGTCGTTATTCGGTTATAACCGCACTGCTAGATCTATAAGTGATTCTTCGATTGGAGTGCTGAGTCCACATGTCAGTTCATCTTTAAGGTTGAAACCTCATTTTTCACCTGTCGGGGGTTGAAGCAGCATGAGCAGAAGCAGGAAGCAAACATAATATGCTAATTGTGACTTCAAGAGGAGTAAGCATGCATTACAAGGCACATTTCTTGTCATAAAAGAAACAAAACCAAATTGATTATAACATTACCATGACAAGATTAACTACACCATCACATTACAACATCCAAGGGAACAAGATTGAATCAAAACAACAATATATTGAAGAATAGTGAAAACTCATTATAGTGTCCAGAACCTGGGACCGTGGGAACACATTCTAAAATCAATCGCCGCAGAGACTTTCCATCAGGGGAGGGAGGACGGGCAGGTGGACCAGCAGTCAACTTCCTGAGATGGGTGGGAAGAACAGGCAAGTTACTTAGCAGCTGACACAAATGGAGTTTCTTTTGCTAGCCTGCCTCATGTTCTCTGCTCCCCACAAATAATCCTCCTTTTGTTTTATGTATAAAATTCAAAAGATCCACTGAGGCTACATGATTTTCTTTCATTGAGAATCTGTTTTTAGCTGTCTGATTTCTAATGAGATGTTCCCTTTTCCTAAGCTATGAGAAAGACTTTGAAAAATTTCCTTTTTTAGCAGATTGACATCTAATGAGATGGTTCCCTTAAATCTCTTCCAATGATGTCTATGAAAGCCCAGTCCTGTAAGGTTACGCTGTATGGATAAGGGGTTACATAAAATCTGCAACATTCTAATACAATGTAACATCAAATGATATTGAAAGTCCACACTCTGCTCTTCCAGTCAATGAGCAGTCTGTTGTAGTAGTCCAGTACTGTTTGCATAACTGTGTTGAGTCATCATGGGCTTTCAGAACGTCTCTGTGGTACCACCAGCAATGGCGGAAGTGATTGTGAGCATCAGGACCGCAGCCATTGCCATTCTCACGAGTCTGCGAGCTCTTCTTGGTGTCTTGGGCAGCATCAGCAAGGAGAGGCAAGGTCTTGGGGTTGTCTTCCCATTCTCCAAGTCAACCCATCACCCGTTCCTTCCTTCCTGGGCCGAACTTGTCTCCAGGGGGGAATTCATTTACTCACTCCTTCCCCGGAAAAGATACAAAGCAAATAGCCCCTCTGAAGGGCGCTTAGCAAACCCAGGTCCCAGGCGCCATTGTCTCTGGATCAGCTTTCTCTGTAGGTGTAGAAACGTGTTTATCTGCCCTAAAGTTAGAGAAAAAAATTTTAGTTAATAAAGTTAAATGGAGCTTGTCATGTCCAGAATCACCTTTTGCCTCCCCCTTCTGTTTTAATAATTGAGGTTTTGGAGTGCCATGTGCTCATTCGACAAGGGCCTGGCCTTGGGGGTTATAAAGGGATGCCTGTTAGATGATGAATATTCTGTTTGCTGGTGTAAGCAGAGCCGTTGCCCATTTTTAGATGTGTTGCGGTGCCCAGCGCAGTGAAACAGCACAGTAAATGGCTGATGACCTGCTTTGTGGATTCACCAGTCATGGCTGACGCCCATAAACATTCTGAGAAAGTATCTGTAGTAATGTGTACAGCTCCTGGGCATCCAAAGGAGGCTTTGTGAGTGACATCCATTTGCCAGAGAACATTTCACTGGTCTCCACATGGATTAGCTCCATCAGGTGCCTCACTAAGTGAGGCTTGCTGACAGTGAGCGCATTCTCTGAAGATGTGTCTGGCTTGGGCCCACGTTAGACGATACTTTTGTTTTAGGCAAGCAGTGTTGTTGCGCGGTACACGATCTTCAGCATTTGAGAGTGTGAGAGTAGCTAATGCCTTTTGAGTCAACCTGTCTGCTTTGGAATTTCCCATAGAAATCGCCCTGGTAGCTGGGTGTGCCCGATGAAGGCCGGATGAGATGGGACCTTATTTGAGTTTGTAGGGTGGTAAACAACTTACCAACATCAGAGTGCGGATCTGACTTCAGCTCCGCTGCTTTGCTGGAAGAACACACTTGTACTGTACACACTGAATCACTGATTACATCTATCGATGTAATCACTGATTACATCTTTGAATAGTAGAACGAGAGGGAACACTTCTGTTTTCTGGGCAAAGGTGTAACGAGTTAGAAAGGGTCGAGAAGAAGGGCCCTAGTAGGTCGCTATGCCGTTTGGTACTGCAGCCTTCTGTAAAGTCAGTAGGGGCTCTGTCAAGAGGCTTATGGGATGAGACTAAGATGCATGGAGTTCGTTTATGGAACTCCCAGAGCTTTCCTGGAGGGTGACAATCTCTAAAAGGATTTTTATCTAAGCTGGGGTATATGGCAAAATTATGATTGATGGATCATACCCACTCACTTGTTGGTAGTGATGCTGGCCTTTAGCAATCTGCTGACTAAGTGAGGGGGGGCCTGGTTGGAAGGCCCACACAGGCTGTATTCAATCAAATTAATGGCTCTTAAATCTATGAGCATACGCCAATTAATAGATTTCTTCTTAATTACAAATCCAGGGGAACCCCAATAGCTGAGAGCTTCTTCCTTCCGACCTTCTCTTATCAGCTCTTGAACTAGCTCATGCAGAGTGTGCAATTTCCATTTGAGAAGGAGCCACTGTGCTACCCAGATTGAGTCTTTGGATGTCCAAGATAGCTGAATGGGCGCAGGCCTCATAACAGCAGTCCGGATTAAAAGATGTGAATTTTTTAATCCATAACAGTTATATTTAGAAGCAACTTTGATTGGAGGAGGAGCTCCTTGTTTTTTTCTGAGACCTCCCCCTTTATATCCTATTTTCCTTTTGTTGAAATCAGAGGTAATGAGCATAACTACAGGCTTAGTAGATAGAACCCAAGTGCCTTTCAGGCCCTAGACGCTGTAGGGTGTTACTGCCGTGTTTGTTCCTGGTTAGCTTGTCCTAGCCCCTCTACGTGGGAACCAGGAGGCCGCTCCTTAGACCACCGTCCATGGCTCATGGCTGTGACTTTAGCTCCAGAATCTGAGATTCCTAAACACTTTCTGAGAGGTAAACTGAGACACAGGAGGAGAACAAAGTCAAGACAAAATAGATGAAGTCAGAGACAGCTTTATTGTAGCAGAGAGAGAGAGCGTGTGCGGGCGAGCTCCGGGTGAAGTCCCGTGGTCTAGCAAGTAGCCCAGGGAAATCGAGGGCTTTGTCTAGGGCCGGAGTTTTTAAAGGAAAGCTGGGAGAGAGGGGCCGTGCCGCAGCAGCAGGATTTATGATTCAGGGTGCAGTTAGACGGGCCGTGCCGCAGCAGCAGGATTTATGATTCAGGGTGCAGTTTATCAGCTCCTGAAGGCTATCAAAGAGTCAGGCATCCGGGCAGTTTTCCGGTCCCCTCTTTCAGTCTCCTCATTCTAGGACGGGGGATAGGGCTGCTGACCTGAGAAGTGCAGGAAAGTGGGGGCCCTGGCCTGCTTCTGCTCAGTCTAAACACCCTTCTCCCCCAATCTTGAGCTCCATGTGGGGAAGCTTTTGCTGGACCACGATGGTATCCCAAGATACTCCATGACCTATGAGGTCAGAAAGAGGCAAAATTGATGGACTTAAGCAATCTTCCTTCTTTATAGACCAAGGCACTTCAGATTTAACCACTGCCCTAATTTTTTCTTTAGAACCCTGATCAATAACTCCTGGAACAAGCCAAACACCTTGAGAATTTAGGTTGTACCTTCCTAATAAATGCCCTATATAGTTCGTTTAGACAGAAGACCCCAGCTACAAGTTTTAATAATTTCTGGTTTGATTACGACGTTTTCCTCATAACTTGGATCAGTAATTCTGGTATCACTTTGAATGCCTTGAGGATACTTCTTTCAAGTAGAGGTTCCCCAGGTTCGGTGTTAACAAGCTGCCAGGGCACTCCTCAACCTTTTCCTTGGCTCATTAACTTTGACATCAATTTAGGTTGGGCTCTGGAAAGCCAATTCTGGATTCGCCTTTTGCTGTCACTCAATTTGAAAATGTGCAATCTTTCCACAACAGAACTCTCTCTTAGGTTTAATTTCTAAGTTTTCCTTTTCTGCTACTTCTCTCTACTTTTGAAAGCAAGAGAGCTTCTGGGTATTGTCTAGTAGCCTCTGGTTTTAGAACTAACTTCCTCACATGCATTTTCACCTTTAGGGTTCTGGAGGCTCTGTCCCCCGAGGGCACAGAGGCTTTGGCCAGGAGGTTTTGTGCAGAAGGAAGACCTTGGATCACCAACAGATCAGTCCCTGCTTCTTCAGTTTTTTCTGAAGTTTCATTACCTAATACATATTCATTCAGAGACTTCAGCTCACTTGTCTAGATTTGGATAGCTCACACAAGACTTTTCACTAGACCGGAAATCCTCTTTCTCTTCCTCCTGCAGATGTTCTAAAACCACCTTACCTTGAACCCACAGAGACCAAATCTCCACAGGGATAGTCTCCCTATCTCTATGCTTTCTTTAAGTTTGTACCGACTTCTTCCCAAGTTCTTTGATCTAAAGTTCCTTCCTCCGGGAACCATGGATTGTGGGAAACAGAAATATTTCTCCCAAGTTGTCTCCCCCAAAGAGATGTTAGACTTAGGACACTGCTTGCAGCTAATGGTAAATGATTGTCAAGTTACTTCCCTGAAGGCATTCAGTTGCCAGTGTACTGTCTGGTCCCTCCACAAGTAGGGCCCACTCCCTGTTGTTAACGACAATGGGTTACTTCTCCCTAAAGGCTTGTGACAATTAGTCTGGTCCCTGTAGGTGAGGTTTACACCCTACTGATAATGGTTTCTATGGAGATTAAGAGAGCAGGTCAAACCTGCTCAGTGACATCCAAAGTTAGGCCGCCATCATGAATCTAGGGTCCTCCCATCTTGTCACATGTGTACCCTTATTCCCTCCTCTTCCAATAGCATATGAACCCCTAGATCACCCCCCTCCCATTACTGTATTACCTATAGCACAACCCTTTCCTGTGACGTATGTCCTCACCTGTAATTAGGGTCAGGTGAAGCGGGACAAAAGCGGGACACCATTGATAAAACTCATATCCTGGCAAAATAGCCACATGGCAGCTGAAAACCGTATAGCCTAGCTTGTCGTGCATTCTTTCCAAAAATCGGGACTTTTTAAAACGCTGCAGGACGCGGGGAAAAATTGTTAAAAACTGGGACTGTCCCGCCAAAAGCGGACATCTGGTCACCTTAAATTAGGGGGCTTGCACCTCCCCAGAGAATATAAATTGGTTAGCAATAAATAGCCCTCTCTCTCTCCATGTGGACCACCAAGTGAGGCTGAGGTGAGCATGCTACTATGAAATGTGTCTGACTCCATTAGTTCAATCTCTCTTCTATCTCTCATGCTCTCTATGACTTTATAGATTATAGTGTAAAGCCAAATTGCCCCCGTGACTGGTACCGCGATCTCGGGCAGGCTGTGGTTTCATGTTTCCTAGCAGTGCAAAGTAGGATGTACCCAGAGACTGAGGCTAGCCAACCCGGAACGGCGCAAGGAGTCCAACCGCCTAGCGGAGGACAACATGGCCAGCGCGGGAACTACACAAAGGATCAGACTGCCAACCTACCTCAAATGAGCCAATCAGTGGATTGACGGGAGGGGAGGGCTGGGAATGCCCTGTTATGTATACCCATAGATAAATACTTTGGAATTTCTTTTGTGGGGTCTCTTGTCCAAGACGGTGCACCCAGTTAAGCACCTGAGGACTGGAGCCCTGGCTTAAGCTAGCATAATAAAACCTCTTCTGTAATTGCAGCCTTGTGTTTGATCTCCTTCCACTGAAAGGGTAATTGCTCCAGGTCCCTAACAAAACAATTTCCCCTGGCTGCTGAGATCATGGCTGTTGGGAGGTGAGCAATCGTACGCTTTATCTTGTCTTATGTGTCTTTCATTTTACTCCTCAATTACACAACCATCCCTATGACCCATTTGATTGTGGAGATTGGTACCCCACATTAGATCTTTTTCTTATATTATACATTTGTTGAGGCTTTCTGAATCAGACTGTGGCAAGCTAGGTAAATACTGCCTTCCTAGAAATTTATCCATTACTTCTATATTTCAAAAATTGTTGGAATACAATCTTTCATTATTCTGTGATTATTTTTAAAATCTCATTTAGTTCTTTTGCAATGTCGCCCACTTCATTTCTTATTCCTACTATTTGCTTGTTCTCAGTCTTTTACTTTGTTAGATCTGCCATTGGTTTATCGGTGTTAATATTTTCAAAGAACCAAATGTTGTGATGGCTTTTCTTGTAGTTTATTTTCTGATTCATTGATGTCAGCCCTGGTTTTTATTTCTTTCTTTTATACCTGAGGGTTTGTTTTGCTGGTGTTCTCTTAATTGTTGTAGTTTATGTGTTAATGTGTTTATTTTAATTATTTGTTTGATGTCTGTAGTGATTGGTATAAACTGCCCTCCAAGAATTGCCTATAGTGTCCCAAAGTTTTGAAATGTAGTATTCTTATATTCAGTTATTTCAAGGGATCTTTTAATTTATTTATAAATCATTTTATTGGGGTCTCCTAACAGCTCTTATAACAATTGATACATCAGTTGTATCAAGCACATTTGTACATATGTTGCCATTGTCATTTTCAAAACATTATCTTTTACTTGAGCCCTTGGTATCAGTTCCTCTTTTTTCCCCTCCCTCCCCATCACTCCCACCCTCGTGAGCACTTGATAAATTATGAATTAATATTTTCATATCTTACCCTGTCTGCTGTCTTCCTATACCCACATTTCTGTTGTTTGTCCCCCTGGGGTGGGGGGTGTTATACATTGATGATTTTGATCAGTTCCCCCTTTCCCTTCGGTCTTCCCCCACCTTTCCCTACCCTCATGGTATCGCTACTCCCGTTATTGTTCCTGATGGTTTTATCCGTCCTGGGTTCCATGTGTGGAGAGTTCTTACCTGTACCCATGTACATCCTCTGGTTTCTAGCTGGATTTGTAAGGTACAACTGGGGTCATGATGGTGGGTTGGGGTTTGGGGGTGGTGGGAGGATGCATTAAAGAACTAGAGGAATGTTGGTGTGTTTTCTGTGTGCTAATACTGCATCCTGGCTGGCTCATCTCTTCCTTGTGACCCTTCTGTGAGGGGTTGTTCAATTGTCTACAGATGGGATTTGAGTCTCCACCTGCACTCCCCCTCATTCATATTGATATGATTTTTTTGTTTTGGGTCTTCTGATGTCTGATACCTCATGATTACACAGGCTGGTGTGCTTCTTCCTTGTGGGCTTTGTTGCTTCCCTGCTATATGTCCACTTGCTTAACTACAAGCCATTAAGACCTGAGATGCTATATCTTCTAATAGCCATGCTCCATTGGCTTTATTTACTGTCTTTGCTTATGCAACCATTATGATTTCAGAGATCTTGTATGGAAGGTGAGCATCACAGGATGACAGGTTATTGCGTTGAGGGAGAACTTGAGTAGAGGTCAATGTCCGCCTTCTACGTTGATAGTTAACATATAAATATATGTACAGACCTAGAGCTCTATCATTATATATTAATATATTCACATATTTACATGCCTATATTTATACCTCTGTAAATGTCTTTTGATGCCTAGTTCTTTCCCCTGTTTCTCAAGGTATTTTTAGATTATTTCTTCATTTACATGGTGAATATATAAATATTGTTCAATTTTAATGTATTTGATCATCTTATGGTTGATTATTAATTTTATGGCACTGATCTGAAAAGATGGCTTGTAGAATTTATTGATGCTTGCTTGATGACATAAGCTATAGAACAGGTGTCATGACATCAAGAAAATAAAGAGTTTTTGATGGGTAAAGAGTTGCATGCAGATAATTTTTATAAATTAGTTTGCTGACAGTTGGTGACCTGCCTTGTGATTGGCTGCTGTGTTGAGATAGCCTAAATCTCTCTATATAGAGAGGAAGACCTGGCAGGAGATTAGACTTGAAGGACTGCTAGTGTCTCACAACTCTCTCATGGCAGTGAGTTGCACTGAGCCATTTGTACTGCTTTATAATTTAATGGTTCATTTCTTGTATTATATATTTATCTGTATATGATTTAACAGTTCATTCCTTGTGTTATATATCTAATTATCTTTATAAATAAATATATTAAATTATCAGCAATTTGGTTTTATCTCTCTAGAGAACCCTGTTACACAGACACCGTCTCCTCATATGTCCTGTGTTCCGTGTCTCCAGCATGACTGCACACACTGGCCATTGTGGGAAACAGCTTTCTCCCAAATTGTTTCCCCAAATATATGCCAAACCCAAGACACTACTTGCTATACATGGTAAATGACTGTACACTAGAAGTCAATGAAAGTAGGTCAGAGATTATTCTCCTTAAGGGTATCAGCCATCTACACCAACCAGACTGTCTAATCTGACTCACCCTAAGTAGGGCCCACTCCCTTCTGATATTGTTCCCTTGAAGGTGTGCCCAGAGCCAAGCCGGAACCACTCAAGAATGACTAAGGTTAGGCTAATATATTGAATCTAGGGTACTCCTATCTTGCCACATATGTACCCTGATTCCCTCCCTTTACTATTGCGTGTACACCCCTAGGTCATCTCCCTCCTATTGCTTGTATCGCTTATGTTACAACCCCTTCCTATGACGTAGATTGTTATCTGTAATCAAAGGGCTTGCATGCCCCCAAAGACATAGAAGCTTTGGTTAGAAATAAAGCCTCATGCTCCCTCTCCTGCCCGTTCATCTCCCATCTCCACGTGGACCACCAAGAGGAGCTGAGGTGAGTGAGCATGCTATCATGAAACTTGTCTGACTTCTTTATTTTACTCTCTCACAATTCTCCATGGCTTTACTATAATTGTTACATATCTTAACTATACAATTACGCCTATCGAACCCATGAATAGCTGTGTGTGTGTGGGGGGGGGGTGGCTCCCACACAGGCCACGGTGCTCCGGCTTTCGGTGGGATCATCTGCTGGTCACTTGCGTTCTCGACACAAAGCCTGTTGTGGCGTCCTTGAGCACTCCAGCATCAGGGTGGCTTCCGCATGAAACAGAGCCCTTCAGCTTGCCCACTCATTGTTGACTCCACTCACTCCCTCTGCGGACATGTGGCTCATCCCATAAGACCCAGCGCTCTTCTGTAAGAGATGGAGGATTTGCCATCTGGAGTTCATCCAACCAGAGTGTAAAATGAAGGATTTCTGCAAACTGTTGAGCAAGAGCCTGCTCTCACTCTGGGTGCTTGTCGGGGCTCCCAGTAGACCTCGTAATGCTGCTTCTAACCACTGAGACGTTAATAAAATGTCTTTAATTTGTCTGCTAGTGGGACCACTGCATTCCAAGTCTTCTCCTGCAACTTCTCATCCGCTGGATGCTGGGTTGCCTCTTGAATTGCGTGGTCAGCTCCTCCATATGACTGAAGTCATCTAAAATGCCATCTGTATCTTTTAATACTGCATTCACCTGATTCTAAGTGTCCTTCTCAGACTTTGTAGGCTGAGCATTTTCAACATTAAGGGGAAATTTTGACCCCTGCTCAAGGTTTGTGCATGCCAAACGTTTAAGAAGATTCTCCATGTTAAAGTACCTTCAACCAGTGCTGGCTGGCTGGCTGGTGATTCGGTCCTTGGCCCTCTACCTGCGTCTCTGATTTCTTGATAAATATTTCAGCTACTTTAAAGGTTTCTGCCTGGCCTTGATGCTGGGCCGCATGTCTCCCTCCGTCGGTGGGAACCGAAGTGCTTGGATGTTCGGCAAGTTCACTCCGTAGGCTGCTGCTGCCTTGGGGTGCATGGCTCCACTGCTCACCGGCCCTGGGCTCTGTGGTGCTGTCCCCATTGCCCGGACTTTTGTAGGGATACATCCCGGACTCCCAGCTTCAGCAAGGGCAGCTCTTTTCAGCCTTTGAAAGTTACCTTTTTCTTTATTTGTCTGTTGTGTTCTTGATGTCCCCCCACAGCATCAGGTCTTCTGTCAGTGTTCAATGAGTCAAATCTATTCTTGAGATTTTCTCAAACTTCGGGTGGGATATATTTAAGGTCATATGTTGGTTCCATGGTGTCCACAGCCAGTGGTTAACACCACACACACACACACACACACACACACACACACACACACACACACAC
>NW_022103935.1:0-1680 GCF_000313985.2 Echinops telfairi | reverse complement strand
GCCTTATACTCCAGGCGGATGATTGACAACGTTGTACTTTTCTGTTTATATGGGTTTTTGGTTTCCTGCTTTTAGCTTTCTATTTTTCTCTTTGTTTTTGTTTGCTTTCTGGTGCTAGTTTTGTTGGTCCTATGGGGGTTTGATTTTGTCACAAGGTAACCGCCAAAGTAAACCTCAGTCGTGCATATTGTATGGACAAGCACTAGGGTTCTGGGCTTCTACTTAACTGGAGCCCCAATCCAAGAACAGTTAGTTCTGATAACATGGCCCTGCTTGATACTTACCTTCATGAAATGACAACTGAAGATAAGCTTGCTACAGCAAAGTGGGGTGAGGAGAGCAGATGGTGCTCAGCTATCAATCGGAATAGTGTCTGGGGTCTTAAAGGTTTGTATCAAACAAACTGTCATCTAAGTGAGGATGCAGCTAAGTGCACATGGAAGAAGCACACTAGCTGTGTGATCCAAAGACGACAATAACAAAAGTCAAACATGACGAAGGGAAAGTGTCAGAGCTAACATTATGAACACCCAATTTCTCGAAGGTTGTGAAGAACAGTGCAAGCCCAAAACCCGTCTGCAAGACATCTAGCCAGATTAAGCTGCTGGCAGACCCCCTCTAGCCACAGCCAAGGTCTGGATCAGTCTTACCAGCAAACATAGATCATTGTGATCCTGATTGTGCTGCATCAAGCTTGATACGTGGTCAGTTGACCTCCCTCTAGGCCCAACTTGAGTTTGCTGAAAGTGCAAGGGTCTCTTGCTTGTTCCACGACAAACACTTCTTCCCTGACTTTTTAAATATTGATGGTGGTCACTTGCTTCTTACTCGGTTGTATTTTTAATCTTTATATGACTATTGTTTTACCCTTACCACTTTATTTCATTTTTGTTCTAGATTGTTTTTTTTGGGTTTACCAGTTTATGAAGCGCAGAGGAGTGGATGCATAGATAAGCGAGGGTTCTGTCGGAGTAAACCAGCCTCGGACAACCGCAGGGTCCACAGGCACAACTGTACGGTGATAATATATGAAGATCACAGCAAAGTCATAGACTATAGCAAAGAGAATAAAATAAAGGAGTCAGACACATTTTATGGTAGCGTGCTCGCCTCAGCCCCTCTTACTTGAGGGCTTTCAGCAACTTAAAGGGGAAGGTGCTGTGAACTCCTTGTGGGTGTTGCCCCTAAGGCTGTCTGTCAATAGCTCAAATAGGAAAAGCCACCCTAATTTCTAAATCTCCTTCTGCAATCCCTCTTTCTACCTTTGAAAGTAAAGGTGCCTTTCTATACTTTGCTTCTCTGCCTCTATTTTCTGCTTTGGTTTTCTCAGCTGGTAGATTGCTATACTTCACTTTCCAAACTTCATTTTCTGTGTGGGCATTCTCGGGTAGCATATCCTTGGTGCCAATCTCCTCATCTGGCTTTACTTCCTGTACTGGCTTCACCTCCTGTACTGGCTTCATTTATTGTTTTACAACAGCCTTTTCTACACTAAAGTCCAGCAGGGGAGAAAACACGTTCACTATTATGCCCCACTCTGATTCAGGCTGTTTTCTCAGTTCTGTCTAAAATCTTTTCAGCTGTGTGATACTCATTTTGGGTCACCTTTGCCGGCTTCGTTAATGTTGGGTAGTTTACGCCAGGCCTTCCTTCTATGGATGTTCCTCTTTCCTCTCCTGC
>NW_022103934.1:4321889-4333192 GCF_000313985.2 Echinops telfairi | reverse complement strand
ATCTTCTCCCCCTGGTAGGAAAGTTGCCTTCTTCTTTGTACTGGTGACGAAAATGTCTTCTGTATCTCAAAGCAGATGCAATTGATAATGAACTGAACCTTCAGGAGTGCATTCAAGTTGGTTACATTCCATTGTCATCTCGCTGAACTGGACCCAGCGTGATCATGAGCAGCTCCTGCAAGCACACACTTTTCCCTGTACGGCGCATTCCTACTGAAGGTCACTTTAAGCCATCTCTACAACTTCATGGCAGAAATCTCCTGGGTGTTCCGAACTGTCCACCCCTCATCAACTAGCCAGAGACAATAAAAGACTAGGGACCTGCTTCTAGAACATTCAAGTCTTGAAACTCTAAGCAGCTCACTCTCTGAAGCACACACGGGCATTCCCAGACACCAACTACTGGCTCCTCCCAACAAAAGAAAGCATGATCTTGGGCTCACATATTTTGGGAATGTTTCCAGGAAAGACTAGTCCCTGGAGGGCATCATGCTTGGTAAAGTAGGGGAACAGCAAGAGGTAAACCCCCAAGGCGATGGATTGACACAGTGGCTGAAACAATGGGCACAAGCATAGGAACAGTTGTGGAGGTGTGCAGGGCCAAGCAGTGTTTCATTCTTCTCTCTGAGTCTGAACGGGCTCAATGACATCTAACAATAACAAAATCCTAGTCTGTACATTTCATAAAGCTTGCATAATAATGGTTCCCTGTCACTGTCTTCTTAGCCGTACTAAGTGTGTTACTATTTGAAAATAATTTGAAGGTCTGGTATGGATTAAATTATGCTCCCACAAAACATGTTTGAGTCCAGACCTCTATTCCTGTGGATAGAAACCCTTTTAGATATAGATTACCTTTTCTTTGGTTAATGAGGCCATACTTAAAATGTGTCTTCTAAAACTAATCACTTTTGACTGATGCAAAGAGCAATATAGATAGAGACAAGCAAAGAGCAATATAGATAGAGACAAGCAAACTCATCCCATATGAAGATGGCCAAGAAACCAAGGAACCAAAGAAGCTGAAAAGAGGGAAGATCTCCCGGCGCCCCGCGAGGGTTGACAGAGAGGGAGCCTTTCATTAGAGTGGTGCCCTGAATTCAGATTGCTAATATTTCCTGTGAGAAATAAATATCTGCTGTTGGAAACGACCCCCATGTGGTATTTGTTACAGCAAAAAGGGAGCCAAGACAATATTTAAATACCATAAGTGCATGTACACATAACTTTTTTTAATAGAAGATAAATACTAGGGGTTCTTTAAAGTTCATAAGGTAAAAAAACTTCAAAGATCATGGAGTCTTGCACATGGTTTGTGAAGACTTTAGATGTATTGACTTCAGAAGAGCTCGTTTCCAATCTTTGGAAGAATGTGAGCATCAGAATTTCCAAAGCGACTTTGGCATACGTCCAGAAGCATCACCAGGTGTCTCTAGCTGATTCGTCCCCTTCCCAGTTGTCCACCCAAAATAACAAACCCAGTGCATCCTGGAACAATCTGGAAAGGCGATGCGCCGCTTCTCTTCCACTTAAGTGGAAGAAGTGCAGCGAGGAAGGAACGTCCTGCTCTGCCAGTACCTTACCGGTGGTGTTCTGCAGCGTTCCAGCAGTGCCCCAGCCTGCACCAAGAAGTCAGAGGAGGTTCCTGCAGGGACAGTCACATTCTTAGCGTCTCTGTGACAGATGTAATTGGGGATTGGGCGCTCTCCAGGGTACTGACAACGCTGGTATGGGTATTGCAGAGAGGGAAACCCAGGGAGGGACACGTTGGGGAGCAAGTGGGGACCTCTGTTCATCTCCTTGATGGCAAAAAGAAAGGCCAGAACATAAACGTGGTTTTTTGACCTGTACACATTCAAGAAATAATTTTTAGAAATAAATGTTGAGTCCACTTCAGGTCTTATACAGGCTACGCTTTATTATGCTTCACAGATATCCTGTATTTCACAAACTGAAGGTTTCTAGGACTGCAGAAGGCATGAATTAGTTAATGTGGCTCTTGTAGCCAGAGTCTCTAACTTCCACTGAGTGATCTTTCCCTGCATGGGTCTGGTTTAAAAAAAGTGGTGGAAGATACTGGTAGGATTCACCTGTGATTAATTGCAAACAGGATTCCCTAGAGTGGCATCCTGCCATGTATAATATGAACCTTCTGAGAAGCTGTACTAGGGACCTCCTTGCCAATAACAGCAAGGAGAGGAGTGCATCCTCTGGACTCAAGATTCCTGAGCAGTGAACCTCTTGGATCCAGATGGCAGCTACCACATCAGAAGAGCAGCAGAACCATGAGCCAGAACATGAGACAGAGTGATGGGGCTCCCAACTCATGGATCAGGTAGAGCTGAGCCCTTTTCTGTAGGAGGCTGACTTCTGGAGTAGGGTGCCTCTTGGCACTTAATTGAGGAAGTTCAACTTAAGCTGACCCATGAAGCCCCCCAAAGCCTAAGCTGAATGCCTTCAAGTTGAGGCTTACTACAGAGTGCTATGCCCTTTCAATATCTGTTAGAATTTACAGAATTTTGTTACAGGCTTTGATAAACAAGGAGCATTTACAGTGAGCATTTCTCACTGGCATTACAACTTGTTAACTTCCTTAATAAACCCTTTAATCATGAATTTTGTCTGTAAGTTCAGCACAGCCATTGCAATGAATATTGGAACTCAGAGAATTAAAATAGAGAACACTAATTAAGATATTACCACTCTACAGCCATCATTATGGATAGCAGAGCCCAGAGAACTAAAATGTTGTTGTCAAATGCTATGCAGTGAGTTCCAACTTCGAGACCAGATGCACAACAGAATGAAATACGGCCTGGTCCTGCACCATCTTCATAATTGTTCCCATGCCAGAGCCCATTGTTGTAGCCTCTGTGTCGATCCATCTTGTTGAGGGCCTTGCTTTCCTTTGCTGCCCCTTCATGTTACCAAGCATGATGCCCTTCTCCAGGGACTGGTCTCTCCTGACAGTATGTCAAAATTATGTAAAGTGAAATCAAATAGAGGACATTAATTAATATATTACAGCAACCCTGTTTGAGCAAGTGTGGTACATATATAATCATTTGTCAATTTGAGGATTAAGAGTGTAGGGGTGGAGTCTAGCTTGTCAATCAGATCATAGCCAGTGAGTCCTCTGTGTGGGCATGGCCTTCTCCTGAGAATTCTGGGAAATCCAGCACTTCCTCCTTGGAGGTGGGAGACACTTCTCTCTGTCAATACCTGGAAGAGATTGCAGCTAACAAGATACATGGAATTACCCTAGTGCAATGAGCCGGACAAGCCACATGGATGCAACCAGACCTCTGAAGCTGGAGACGCCGCAGAGAGACCCCTGCCAGCGCTGAGATGCTTACAACGCCATTGGATCCAAAGACTTTCTACCCACGGGCCTGTGACCATCCTGCATTCAGTCTCATTTCATGTGTTTTGTTTGCATCTGAAGAGGACTTTATAGATTGGTATTGGATAGATGGGCTAGTATCAGCCCAGAAGCAACAAAGCCCACATGGAAGCAGCACACCAACATGTATGATCATGAAGGGCCGAGGGGATCAGATTTCAAGCACCAAAGGCTTGAGGGGGGGGGCGATCACATTGTGAATAAGGGGAGCGTGTGATGAGGACCCAATGCCCATCTGCAGACAACTGGACATCCCTTGCAGAGGGGTAGTGGGGAGGAGATGAGTCACTCAGGGTTCAGTGTAGCAATAATGAAACTCACAACCTCCTCTAGTTCTTAAACGCTTCGTACCCCCAACTATCATGATCCCAATTCTACCTTGCAAACCTGTTAGACCAGAGGATGCACAGCGGTACAGAAGGGAACTGGAAAAACAGGGAATCCAGGACAGATGAACCCCTCAGGACCAGCGGTGAGAGTGGCGATACCACGAGGGAAGAGGGGTAGAAAGGGGGAACGGATCACAAGGATCTACATATAACCTCCTCCCTGTGGGATGGGCAACAGAAAAGTGGGGAAGGGAAACGCCGGGCAGTGTAAGATAAGATAAAATAATAATTTATAAATTATTAAGGGTTCGTGAGGGAGGGGGAGCGGGAAGGGAGGGGGAGGGGGGAAAGGAAAATGAGGGGCTGATTCCAGGAACCCAAGCGGAAAGCGAATTATGAGAATGATGAGGGCAATGAATGTATAAGTGTGCTTTACACAATTGATGTATGTATGGATTGTGATAAGAGTTGTATGAGCCCCAATAAAATGATTTTTAAAAAAGAATATGGTGATCACACAGAGGAATTCTACGAAGTATTCCTGGAAGAGCTATCACCAATTCTACACAGACTACTCCTTAATATAGCAAGGGACAGCAAATTCCCAAACTCATTCTATGAAGTCAGCATAACTCTGATTCCCAATCCAGACAAAAGAACCCACAAAGACCGAAAACTACAGAACAATATGCCTTACTGGGGTAGTTACGTAATTTCATGTCAACATGAAGATATATAAAGGTATGGGGGGAAAAAAGTCTAGGGTTGGTATTCAATCTGTCAATCAGGTCACAGCCTGATGATGCCTCCTTCTGGGCCTGGCCTTCTCATAAGGAGGGTCCTGGGAACCTCCCCACCCCACACCCCACACCCCCACACACCCCACACCCCGCCCTCTCTACCTTCACCTTCCTGCTGGCTGACCCTGATGGCTGCCAGAGCCACCGCCATTGGATCCACATGACTTTGCACCCACCGGCCTGTGATCTTCCTGCATTCTGCATCATTGCATGTGGCTGCGTGAGTCTAAAGAGGGACTCATGGACTAGCATCGGACTTATGGACTTGAGTTGGACTGGGCTGGGATGTTTCCTAGATATACAATTACTTCTTGATATAAAGCTTTCTTACACATAAAGGAGTGTCACTGGATTTGTTTCTCTAGTCAACCCAGCTTCACACACTTATGAACAAAAGTTCTCCCAAAAATTGTAGCCGATAGAATTTTATTTTATTTTTTTCCTATAGAATTTTAATATACCAAAAAATAAGTCACCATGGCCAATTGGGATTCATAACAGGGATGCAAGAGTGGTTCAATATTTTTAAAAAAAAACAATCTGTACAAAGAAAATTACAGGACATTATTACAAGAAACCTTCACAAAGAGAATAGCCCGTGTTTATGGATAGGAAGAGTTAATATGGTGAAAATGTCAACACTGTGTAAACCAAAGCAAACTTACTGCTATCGATTTGATGGCTCAAAGCGGCCCCAGAGGACGGGTAACTGCCCGGAGTGAGTTTCCAAGACGGTGATTGTTTCTCCCTCAGGGCAGCCAGTGGTTTCAAACTGCTGACCTTTAGGATCGTAGGCTAACAAATAACCACTTTGCCACCAGGGCTCTTCAGTACTACTTAAAGCAATCTACAAATATAATTCTGATCCAAATTCCAAGTCATTTTGTAAAGAAATAGAGAAACTAATTACCAACTCATATGGAAAGGGGAAATGCCCAGGATAAGCAAAACCAAAACCAAAAAAACTTATCAAAACAAAGAATAAAATAGCAGGCCATGAACAACCCTACCTCAAAACCTCTTACACAGCCACAGTACTCAAAAACAGCCCGGTATTGCTATAATGATAGATACATACATCCATGAAGCAGCGTAGAAAACCCAGAAATAAAGGCATGCACCTACAAGACAACTGATTTTTGACAAAGGAAAAAAAAAATTCAATAGGAAATGGACACTCTCTCCAACAAATGGAGGTGATAAAATTGGATCTCCAACTGCGTCAGAATGAAACAGAAGTCAACCCTCACCCCATGCACATCACCAACCCGAGACGAATCAGCGACCTACATGTAAACCCCACAACGACCAAGGAAGGTCATGGTAGGGATCTTCTCCATCTTGGCCTCCAGTTTGGGGCTACCGGGCTGCATCTTTCCCCTAAAGGGCTATGCTATTTTGGCAAAGCCTAATAAGAACTCCTAGAAAAGACTAAAGGGTAGAATTGATTCTGGGGAACCAGGTGTTCTAGCGATGTAGCTCATAAGTGTCTAGCAGGTTTCTCATAGGATGCTGCATCATAAACAAACACCCTCATTTTATTTCAGATTTTATAAAAGTAACAGAAACTATTTGATTTCTTATCGGGTTTTCTCTTTTTCTCCCCCCCCCCTTGCTTTTATTTTCTTTTGTAAGTTGCCCTTGTGTGCAGTACTCTCACCCAGCCTTCATAGCTCATGTAAGGATCTTGTCTCAGACTAACATTAACATGCAAGACCTGAAAGACACTGTAAAAATACCTAAATAATGCATGTTATATATATTCGCTTTTGTTTTTCCTTCTGACTCTTTTAGAATTTATTCTATTTTATCTCTTTATTTGGATTTGTTCCCTACATGCAGGAAGTCATGAGGTAACTTTTTATTTATTTTACAAGAGTATACTCTAGGAACTCTGCTGGCTCAGTTGATTAAGCACTGTGCTGCTAACTCAACGGTTGATGGTTTGAACCCACCCGCTGCTGTAAATAGAGATACATGAGACAGTTAGCTTTGCTGAAAGATTTATGGCCTGAGAAACCTTGTGGAATGGTTCTACTCTGCCCCATAGGGGTGCTGCAAGTGGGAACCAACTCAACGGCAGTGGGTTTGGCTTTCATTTTTTTCATGTAAGGAGCCCTGGTGGCATAGTGGTTTACAAGTTGGACTGCTAGCCACAAGGTCAGCAGTTCAAAACCACCAGCCACTCTCCCAAGGAGAATGACGAGGCTGCTCCCATCAAGATTCACAGCCTCAGAAGCCCACAAAGGCAGCGTGACTGTCCCACAGGGCCAATATGGGTCGGAAACTACTTGATGGCAGTGAGTTTGTTTGGGAAGTGTGTGCTTTATTCCTTTTGCTTCTATTTTGTGCCCAAAGACCAGAAGAGACAATGTTTTTTATTGAAGTAAAACATTTATATGGCATGAAATTAACTAGGGTAAAGGGGACGTATCAGTCAGTTCTGTCCCATCACCATGGAGCTATCACTCTCCATTTATTCCTTTCCCAACCCTTGCCAGCCACTAACCTGCTCTATTCTTCTAGATTTACTTCTGGATAACTCATAGAACGCATCGCCAAAATGAACCAAACTCACTTCCATAGAGTTGATACAGATTCATAGTGACCCTACAGGGCTGGACAGAGCTGCCTTATGAGTTTCTGAGACTGTAACTCTTTCCAGGAGAAGAAAGCCCCATTGATTTGTGTTTGGTTGTTTTAACCCCTGGAGCAGCTGGTGGTTTTGAACTGCTGAACTTGTGGATTGCAGCCCAATGCGTAACCATTATGCTATCTGGGCTTCCTCAATGCATTCATAAAACAATTAAAAAAATTTTTTTGTCTTTTGTATACCACTGAAGGAGCCCTGGTGGCCCGATTAGACATTGGGCTGCTAACTGCAAGGTGGGCAGTGCAAACCCACCAGCTCCTCCTAAGGAGAGAAATGAGGCTATCTGCCATTATAAAGATTTAGTCTTAGACATTAAAAATAATAATTTATAAATTATCAAGGGTTCGTGAGGGTGGGAGAGATAGAAAAAATGAGGAGCTGATACCAAGGGCTCAAGTAGAACGCAAATGTTTTGAGAATGATGGCAACAAAGGTACTAATGTGCTTAACACAGTGGATGTATGCATGGATTGTGATGAGTTGTACGAGCCCCCAGTAAAATGATTTTTTTTTAAAGATTTAATCTTAGAAATCCTGGGGGAAGTATTTGCATTTTCCTTTTCTGACAGGTTTCTACCTTCACAGGGTGCAGCTTTCTTTCGCGGGTCTTATTGCACATCGTTCCGTTTGGCTGTGCCAGATTGGGGAAAGGATCAAAGAAGTGTTCAGAGTTTTTTGCACATCCTCCTACGCAAGCATGGCAGCGATCCCAAACACCTACTCCTCCCACTTCTCGCCTCCAGCCTCTTTTTGCTAGAACTCATCTCTGCCCATCCGTAGCCCTGTCCCACCCAACATTCATAGTGGCTACACGTTTCATAGTGCTCACCCATCCTAGGGCTAACTGCAAGGTTTGCAGTTTGAAACCACCGAGACAAGGCTTTCTACTCCCATAAAGAGTTATTCTCTCCGACGATTGAATTGTATGATCCTTGAACTATATGCCAATAAAGCTTTTGAATAAGAACAAAAAAAAAAATAAGAGTTACAGACTTGTAAACTCGCAGGGACAATTCTACCCTGTCCTATAGGATCCCTATGAGTGGTATCACTTGATGGCAGGTAGTCCGGAGTTTGAGAAAGCCCTGCCCTAACGCACGCTCACAGCTCCATCCCTTTAGCAAGTCTCCACCCCCAGGAGCACCCTTAACTCTAGTAATCTACCCTCCCTCCAAGCCCTCAACTCTAGTACCTACCCTCCAAGTCTGGTGTCCGGCGGCCACGTCCCCAAGTCTAGTTCCCACCCACAGTCCCAGCCCACCCAACTTTGATCTAGCCCGAAGATCCACTTTCACCATCTCTTCTGCCTAGGGCAAGCCCATTGCCCCACCCCCGCAACTGGTCTCCAATCCTAATTCTCTTACCTATCCTTTAAACCTGGTGCCCTCTCACAGCCACGCCCCAAGCCTGGTTCTAGCCAGACTATTGTAAGCCCCACCCCTGACTGGTCTCCGCCCACAGCACCGCCCCTGCGACTGGTCTCCACCCACAACTCCTTGTAGGTCTGGTGTCTCCACCCAGGATTAGCCTGGCCCATTGATTCCACACCCGGAGCCCACCTTTTGCAAGCCCAAAGCCCCGCCCCTGATATTGGTCTCCGCCCACAGCCCCGCCCCCCAACTCTAGTCACGGCCCTGTTGGCCAGGTGCTTCTAGAGAGCCACGCCCCCAGCCTGCTCCGGCCCACAGCCCCGCCCCCGACTCTAAAGAGCCACGCCCCCAGCCTGCTCCGGCCCACAGCCTCGTCCCACGCTGGACCTGACTGCAGCTCCGAAACGCATGCTGTGTAGCTTGGTATTCCCTGAAAACGCTGAAACGGCTCCTCTGTCCGCGGCGGCTCGCGACTGAAGCCCACCCCCGGCGCCCCAGCGCCGGAAGCCCACGACCGGAAGCGGAGCTGTGGGCGGGTCCTGGGCGGGGCTGCAGGTCGTGCGCCGGAGGGAACGCGTCGGGCCCCTGGTTCTGCTGGCTATCCCGGCCGGACCTTTGGACCCGGTGAGTAGTGGGTGGGGCGGGGCCCGGGCCCCGCTTCGGAGTTTGTGGAGACCTGAGCCGCCGGCTGCCGGCGTCCCTGAGCCCCTCCTCGGAGCCGTGCCCTGCCCTGGGGCCTCGCCGTTCCGTGGCCTGCCCGGAGAACTCCGCTCCCATCACCCTCATCCAAGCGTTTGGACCGACGGCTGTTCGCCGTGTCTGAGACGTTTGGGGTTGTCACATATCTAGGGGGAGAGGGAAGGGATGCTATTGCTCTCAGGAGCCCTGGTGGTGCAACGGGTAAGTGCTGACCTGCTAACCCAGACGTCGACAGTTCAAATCCACCATCTACTTTCTTAAATTTGCCCATCTCTGAGGAGCCCTTTCTGACCAAAATCAGACTCACTGCCACTGAGTCGATGCTGATTCATAGCGACCCGATAGGACAGGGTAGAACTGCCCTTGTGGTTTTCCGAGACTATAATCTTCACCGGAGTAGAAAGCCTTTTCTGCAAAGCAGCTGGCGGTTTCAAACTGCTAACCTTGCAGTCAGCAGCCCAACGAGTAACAAAACTATGCCACCAGGGCTCCTTATAGGAACCCTATAGGTCAGAGTAAAACTTGTCCTTTAGGTTTCCAACACCTGACATCTTCACCAGAGCAGCCTTGTCGTTCTCTCAAGGGGAAGGAGAGACAGATGACTTTGAACCATCAACCTTGCCGTTAGTAGCTCAATGCTTACTTAAGTCATTGCACCATCAGGAGTCCTTCCATAAAGATTACAACTTAGCCCAATTACGGCAGAGTTAGAATCAACCTGCAGACACAGCACAACAGTTACTGGCATCTAGTGGGTGGAGGACACTGGAGATGCTGCTCAGCGTTCTGCCATGTTCCCATTGCCCCCAACAGATCAGGGTTCTCCTGGAAACATCTATAATGTTAAGGTGGGGAAGCCCACCTCCTGGGCCTAAACTAAAGTGTCTGAATAAACTATGGAAAGTATTGAAATTTCAGCTAAGACCAATGGGTGGGTAAGGTATGTTTAGCTAGACCAAAGCAAAACATTGTCGTCATGTGATTCAGACTCACAGTGACTCAGAGGGTTTCCGATCCTGTTTATTAGCACAGACAACTTCATCCTTCTCTCTTGGAGAAGCTGTGGGGGGGACCAGGGGTGGGTGGAGGGGGGATTGAACCGCTAATCTTCCACTTATCAGGCCAGCCTTTACCTGAGCAGGCTCCTTGTAAAGTGGCTAAGAGTCACCATAAAATCTTGATTTGGCAAAATGAGTTGAGCAAGTTGAATGCTTACGGTGTGAAGCTACTCTGGCCCATGTTGAGCAGCAGGTGGCTAGCTAGGAATACGTGGATGCTGCCAGGCCAGCAAACTGGGCTCTGTTGACACATTCAATCTGTAAATACAAACAAGAAAGGCTGACGGCTCACCTTCATATTCAAAGCCAGCAACATAGCATCTTCAAGACTGTCTGTCTCTCTTCTCCTACTCCCCACCCTCACCCTCACCCATACTCCTGCTTCCCTTGCCACATCTCCTCACCTCTCACTACTAACTATAATCTTGACAGCCTCGGAGCACCAGGTGTTTCTTCCATGGTGCTGTTAGAGCGGTTCCAATACCAACCTTTAGCTTAGGAGTCAAATGCAAATCATTTGTGCTACCCAGGGGCCAAAACAAGTAAACGGGAACTTTACAATATAGGACGCTAAAAGAAAAAAAACATATGGAACATATCTGGGTGAAATTTAGACATCATAAAATGTCCCTCTTCCCATCTCAAGATCCTTAGCTTAATCTTGTCTATATAGTCCCTTTTGCCACACCAGGTTCTGGATCTACAAGTTCCAGGGATTAGGACATGGCCCTCTCTGGGTCAGGGGACCATTCTGTCTGCTACAGAAACTCAGGACCTGGGACCTGTGATGACTGGAAGGTAAAATTTGAGAGGCTACAGATGAGAGTGGAGCAAGCTGCTTACGACCCCTGATTCCCTGCAAGTAAGAGTGAATGGCCGGCCTTTGGGATTGACTGAGCATTAGGTTCAGCAAAAAGAGAAAGTATTCCCAGGACAAGGTGAGTTCCTGGGGCCTAATATTCTTTGCTTATAAAGAGTGTTCACCTTTATT
>NW_022103934.1:4317687-4320958 GCF_000313985.2 Echinops telfairi | reverse complement strand
AAATATCATTTATTATTTATTATATTATTTATGGCATCAAGCGTGTACAGTATGAGCCAATCAGTGACAGTAATGACAGAGCATGTGCTGTTATGCAAAAACCGCGATAGAGTGAAGCCGCAGCGCGAAGCGGCGAGGGTTCATGGTACCTCTCTAATTCCATTCCTGTCTCCTCTTCCCAAGATTCCGCACACCCATGCTAGCTTCTCCTTACATTCATTTTATCCTCTCAGCACTTCTTTTGTATCTATAAACAAAAGTGGGGTGTGTGTGTGTGTGTGTGTGTGTGTGTAATTTATTTATATTCTGTATATTCTACACTCTTATTTTCTTTTTGAATGAAATTTGAACATTTGGAATGAGCCAGCTGAACTCAGGGGGTCCCGGTATTGTTGATAGCATCCAAAGCATCATATTGCGACATAGATCTTCTCCTGTCCAGAAGGATTATGGGGTTGACCTTGGCTACAGTCAGTGGCATAGAGCTTCATCACAACCTATTTGATTTGGCACTAGCTGGCCTTGACACCCACAGTGAACTCAAGTGGATGGCTGCCTTCGATTTTCTCAGTGGTCAGGGAGAACTTGATGACGGCATAGTGGTCAAGCTTGTTGTTCTTGGAGGTGCCCGCCCAAGGATATTTGGGGTTGCTTTCAGGGCTGGAGCATCTTGGGCCGCACTGTGTCGGAGTGTGTATGTGTGCGCATGTCTGTGTCTGTGGACACCTTCCGGCACTGCCTCCTTGACCTGCAAAGCCTTTGCTTTAGTTTAAGTTTGGGAATGGCAAGGACTTCTTTCTTTACTTTTGGCACCATCTTTGTAAAAGGGGGCAATGCCTCACCTTGACTTTTTTTCTTGTCTGGCCTTTTTTTTGTTTTTTTAACCTAACATTTCAGGATAAGAACATCAATACTAGAGATCCTTTTGATCTTTCCTATGTTTATTTCCAGTTACTGGAAATAAATATCGAGTCAGTTTGGACTCTTTGTGGCCTATGTATGTCACAGTATGGCTGTGCTCCATAGCGTTTTCCGTGGCTGGTTTGCTTCCAGAAGTACGTTACACTTTTCTTCTGTGGCACCTCTGGCTGCTCCGAACTCTCCAACTTCGGGGTCAGTAGCTGAGTAGGTTAACTGCTTGTACCAGTCAGGGACTCCAGTGACCCCATGGCTCCCATAATTTAATGGGAACTTGTGTTGTTGTTGCCATTCTTTTGCTATTATAAGTAGTGCCACAGTGAATAACCTTGCACATGTCTTTTGGTGTGTATGTATCTTTGTTGAAAGAAACCACTAGAATTGAAGTAATTGGGAAAAGGATAATGTTTTTGCAGCTGTGCCTGATGTGGCCAAAAATCCTTCCCTAGGCGCCATGAAATACAGTGTCTGAGAAGTCAGCCTTGTCAATAGCGAGTATTGTTGATCTCACAGGTAAAACATGATCTCGGTGTAGTTGCCTTCTGCATTTCTGTGAAGAAGCTTATTAATAAGGTAATTCTACCAAAGATATTGTTCTTCCGGTGGTGGCACAGCAGAGTGTGCTGTGTTGAGGAGTGGGCGGGACATGCAGAAATGAGCCATAGAATAAATCCACTTTCGAAACTTTGACTGTAACAAAGGGAAAAGACTCAGCCTTACCTGGGAAGGAAACTGTTCTTCTGATAGGCTGATATCTACCAAAATTACTGGCTCAGAGGTGAAGGCTTGTCAAAGAGCTGCGTAGCATGGGAGACACTGAAGAGAAAAGGCAGACTAATCACATACAGACAACTAATCATATACAGATCCGGTAAAAGACGGAGGAACTAGAACACAGAGTGAACTGCAGAGTGCGGCCTTATAGAGAAGGGCAGATAACTCCTCATTTGTAACAGGAAGGAGAAAAGAAGCCAGGATGCTGATGGTTGGGTGGTAAGCCTTTTTCCTCGTGGTATTACTTTGAGAAAAAGAATTCAGAGTCATCTGAAAGTGAGGGTGAATTCATTATCTTCTGCTGCATGACAAATAGCCCCAAAATGACAATAACCTTTTATCATTATTTTCTGTTTTGGTGGATCAGGGGCTCAGGAGAGCCTTAACTGAAAAGTTCTGACTTAGCATTTCCATGATGCAGGAGGCAATTCACTGGGGCTGTAGTCACATGAAGGCTTGACAAGTGGGGTAGGTTCACTTCCAAGGTGGTTCATTCTCATGGCTGCTACGTTGTTGCTGGCTGTTGATGCGCAGCTTCAGTTGTCCCCATCTGGGCCTCTCCACAGTGCTGCATTAGGGTCTCACAACACGGCGACTGGCTTCCATTAGTCTAGAGCAGGGGTCCTCAAACTTTTTAAACAGGGGGTCAGTTCACTGTCCCTCAGACCCGTTGGAGGGCTAACTATAGTTTTTAAAAAAAAACTATGAACAAATCCCTATGCACACTGCACATATCTTATTTTGAAGTTAAAAAAACAAATGGACAAAAACACCAGGTGGGCTGGATTAATGTCCTCAGCGGGCTGCATGTGGCCCGTGGGCCGTCGTTTGAGGACGCCTGGTCTCGAGCAAGCAGTCCAAGAGACCAAAGCTGCACTGCCTTCCACAACCTCATCTCAAGTCACTCCTCTCATCTCCGCCGTGTTCTATTGGCTCTACTTCTCTGTGGGAGAGGGCTGCCCAAGGGAGGAAAAATGACAAGGCAAGAATCATCTGGGGCCATTTTGGAAACCGGTGACCACAAAGGGAAACGGTGAGGATTTGTGAGACCTAAAGAGAGTCAGGGAAGTTTGAATCATCTCTGGATGAGGCCGGCGCACTGACTAGTAGGATTGCCCCCTGAACGATGGTTGTCGCCAGGTGCCATCCAGTCAGGTCTGACTCACAGCAACCCTGTGCACAACAGAAGGCAACGCTGCCGGGTCCTGCACCGTCCTCACAGTGGTTTCTGTGTTTGAGCCCATTTTTACAACCTCTGTGTCTGTCTATCTCATTGAAGGGCTTCCTCATTTTTGTGGCCCCTCTACTTTACCAAGCATCGTGTCCTTCTGTAAGAACGACTTGCCCCAGAAAGGTAGAGATCTCTTTTCATGTTGGCCGCCCTGATATTCTAAAGGTGGCAATATTACTGTTCTTGTACAGGCTGTTCTTGTACATGGCGTACACGTTACCATGAAGCAGGCAGACAATTAGAATCATCCTTTAGTAGAGTTTTCTAGGCTTGTGTGAAGGTAAGAAGTAAGTATTAGGAGATTTGTTAAATTGAAAGTCAATGAAATCTGAGCTAGATAAGTATGAA
>NW_022103934.1:4315594-4317164 GCF_000313985.2 Echinops telfairi | reverse complement strand
GAGAACTAGAAAGGCGAGGCTCACCACCCATTTATCCCTCCGCCTTTCAATTAGCCCCACATGTGATTATCGGCCAGGTTGGCACAATTAACTAACTCAGTATGGTACCTTGTGGTAAGAGAAAACTAATTAATGAACCAGACAGAGGGGTAGGAGGTTGAGTTCAGAAAGAAGGAAACGTTTTAACTCATCCTGAATGGTGGAACATTTTCAGCTGCTGAACCAATCTAGGATGCTACCCATGGTAATGTGTGACCCAGGTAGAGTCAGAGCACAAGACACTGAAAGTGAGGCCTCCTGATACTGTCAGGGTCCTCAGGGACTCCAGAGCCCTCGGAAGGTGATGGAGCTGGAGGTTGAAAGACATGGTGGGAAGCCAACGTCAAAGCCTTGATCAAATGTCGCAGGACATGTGTTGGTGACAGCAATCAGACGGGAAGATTGGGACAGAACTCAGTGGCGCTAAGGTCGTCAAAGGAAGTGGAGCAGTAATGTACGAGTTGCCCCACTGAAGACAGAGGAAGACAAGTTTTGCATCACACGGCCCTGAGTTGATAACCTTCTAAGCCAAATCAAGACCCCGTTTTAAAGACAGACCCTAAAAGCAGGAGCACATGGTGGCACAAGGCAGACGTGTCCTTGGTAACCTAGAGAGAAAAAGAGGCTGTGGATATGTAGTATCTCCCCATTTCTTACAGACCCCGGGCCAAAGTACACTGAGTGCTGCCACGGGTGGTTCTCCCACTGCCTGCTGGTTCAGGAAACACATTGTCTTCATCAGAATGGCAGCCGTGGTTCTGTCCCCCACTTGTGGTAAGTCGTTGGGTCCATGCTGGCCTTCAGAGTCTAGGTTTTCAAGGGGCAGCAAAGGGCGGGGCTGAGCTGACATGGAGGCGGGAGGGCTGGGCAAAGCAAGTAACAATGAGGTCCAGAGGTCCCTGAGATCACATTCTATATGTTACCGATGTGGTGACTGTAAGGAAGTTTTTAAAAGTATACTTTTAATTGTTTTTATAAACTTGATAAAATAGTAATGATGCCCTGTAAACTACAGTTTTTCTCCCCTGTGATATGAGAAAAGTAATCTCTTCTTCAAGTGGAGTAACACTCTTGAGCCCTGTTTTCTAGCCCTGAGTTAGACAACTTTCTACCCACGCTTTTAACCAAAAAAGCTGTATGTGGGTGTCTTTGTGCATAGGTGCGGATGTTTGGGTATCCATGTATGTATATTTGCATGGGATATAATCTGTCATAGTTAGGTGAAAAAAATTCCACCTTTGTGGGTGTTAGAACACACGACAAGCCTGGATTATTCTGACTAATTTCTCCTCCTCTAGCTCAATCTGCTCTATACCCGGCCTCTCATCAAAAAGGAGCCACAGAGAAAGAAGAATTGGTCAATGGGTTCCTAACAAGCTGGTTACAGGTGAGTCAGTGTGTTAGACAGGGTTCTCTAGAGAGATAAAACCAAATTTCTGATAATTTAATATATTTATTTATAAAGACAATTAGATATATAACAAGAAATGAACTGTTAAATCATATACAGTTAAATATATAATACAAGAAA
>NW_022103934.1:4301892-4309043 GCF_000313985.2 Echinops telfairi | reverse complement strand
TAAACTATCTCAGATATTCCTTTTTTTTCAAATCATTATTTCTTTGACCAAAAAGTGGACTTATCTTTTAAAAGCCTGGAGCCTCACAGCCAAGCCAAGTCCCCAGAATCCCAGGATCTCTGGGTTTCTCATGATGTGTAAAGGGATTCCCAGAATATGTCAGAATGGATCAACTTTTACAACCTTTTTCCAATGAGCATTTTAAAGGAAAACCAATTTTAAAAAGATAACTATGTTTTAAAGACCAGCCCCTGGAGAAGGACATCATGCTTGTGGTAAAGTGGAGGGGCAATGAAGAAGAGGAAGGTCCTCAACAAGATGGATTGAGACAGTGGCTGCAACAATGGGCTCACACATAAGAATAATTGTGAGGATGATTCAGGACCACGCAGCGTTCCTCTCTGTCATTGACAGGGTCGCTGTGAGTTGGAACTGCTTCAGTGGCCACTAACAACATGCTTTAACGTCAAGCAATTTATAATCTCTAAAAGAAAACTATTCATCCATCAAGTATTTCTCTGATTTGTACCATGTCCCAGGAAACCCAGAGGTGAAGGGGAATAATATTACAGGAGCTGTAACACTGGGGAAAATGTCGTCTGTGTTAAAGCCATATTTAACCTTGTGAGGAGGTATAGGTAGACAAGGTGAGCATTGAGAACTGAGTCCAGAAGCAGATGAGGGGAAACCTCAAAACCCTGTCTGTACATCTTATCCTTCCCCAGTTTTCGTCAGCCTTGACCCCTTTCATGTCAACATTGGTGTAAGTCAGCGATTCTCAACCTGTGGGTCTCAACCCCTTGGGGATCAAACAACCCTTTCACAGGGTTGCTATTCATAACAGTAGAAAATTACAGTTATGAAGTTGCAATGAAAATAATTTTATGGTTGGGGGCCACCACAACATGAGGAACTATATTAAAGGGTCACGGCATTAGGAAGGTTGAGAACCACTGGTGTAAGTGGTCCTTGACTAAGCCATGATATTTCCAATGGTAGGATTTGGTGACCTTTGAAGATGTGGCTGTGGAGTTCACCCAGGAGGAGTGGGCATTGTTGGACTCTTCACAGAGAAAACTACACAGAGATGTAATGCTGGAGAACAGCAGGAACGTGGCATCACTTGGTAAGGCCAACATCAGTCCTGCATTAAAATAATCCTTCAGACACCAGTCTTAAGCACCTACTGTGCTCCAGGGTCTGTGTTGGAAATCGAAAACATGCTGGTGAATGAGACATATAGGGTCCCTACCTTCACAGTATTTGCTGTCTACTGTCTGTCTCCTCTATGAAGTGAAAATGTGCCCCTAGACTGACTTTGTATTCAACATGATTAAATGCTTTGGGACTTCTGAAGTGCATTAGGTCTTGGGCATGAGCTCCCAGAAAAATTACCCCTGGTCACCCAGGCTATTGGGGGAGAATACTTGTATTTTTGTTCCTTATGAAACAGATTATTCTGGATTAAAATTGCATGCCTGCCACTCCTTCAAAAATATGTGTTGAATTCCTGGCCCTGGTACTATAGATGTGACCTTGCTTGGAAATAGAATTTATTTTGTTTTGCTAAGGAGATCATACCAGTGTAGGGTGGATCATAAATCTAATCGCTTCTGCATTATGTGAAAGACAAGAATAGACACAAACACAAGGAGCAAGACAAATCAGAAGTGAGGATCTGTATGCACTGAAAGGAATGGCAAGCATCATCACTTGAAGCATCAACAGTAGCAACCAAGAGAGAAACTCATAGGAGGAAGTGACATTCGACACCCTGAATTGGATTTCTGTCTTCCAGAACTGTAAGAAAATAAATTTCTGTTCCTTAAACTACCTACTTGTATTTCTGATACAACAACATAGATAACTAAGACAGAAGTTGGTACCAAAGGGGGGGGGGGGGGCGAATTAAACTTACTGCCATAGAGTCAAATCTGACTCACAGTGACCCTACTGGTCAGTTTAGAACTGCCTCTGTGGGTTTCTAAGACTCTAACTCTTTACAGGAATAAAAGGCCTCATCTTTCTGCCTCAGAGTGGCTGATGGATTTGAACTGCTGACCTTGTGACTAGCATCCCAATTCGATACGTAACCACTATATTACTAGGGCTCCCAGAGAATAGGGATTGCTAATCTAGCAAATCATAACCGTGAAAGTGGCTTTGGAGTTGAGTCATGGTTAAGGTGGGAGGAATTTGAATCCCCTTGGTAGTAAGCTGAGAGTGCCTGGAAGATCCTGTCGGTGGAACTGTCATCATCAGGGACAACTCCTGTGACGTTCAGAGAGAGAGGAGACCGACGAGGAAAGCCGTCATCAGGGACAGCTCCTGTGACGTTCAGAGAGAGAGGAGACCGACGAGGAAAGCTGTCATCATCAGGGACAGCTCCTGTGACGTTCAGAGAGAAAGGAGACCGACGAGGAAAGCTGTCATCAGGGACAACTGTGACGCTCAGAGAGAGGAGACCGATGAGGAAAACTGTCATCATCAGGGACAACTCCTGTGACGTTCAGAGAGAGAGGAGACAGACAAGGAAAGCCGTCGTCATCAGGGACAGCTCCTGTGACGCTCAGAGAGAGAGGAGACTGACGAGGAACGCTGTCGTCATGAACAAGATGGCAATGATAAATGTGCTTCCGTTGAGCCTTTAAAAAGAAATGAAAATGTTCCTGGATCCTAGCCCCTAATAAAAGGTTTAAAAAGAAAATGTTACTGGACAATAAAAGAAAATTACTTACTACAAAGTAGCAAAAACTTGTCCGCATTATAGTAGAATGTTTTGTGGAAAAAAGAATTTATGCGTGCTGGATATTTGAGGATATTTCTAAGCAAGATGTTCAGAGGGCAGTGTGGGTTCTTGATGCTACTTATAATAAAATATAGGAGGAAAGAGAAATTTAAAATGAACTGAGGGAAAGGGGGCAGGGCACAAAAGGAAGAGGAAACAATGAACTTAAAGATTTGTAAAATGCTGTTGGAAAAACTAAAAGAACTTATCATGGAAAGGATTTCAACCTTTTGTGACTATACAAAGCTTTTGCTAAAGAGATTAAGCCTAGACTATAATAGAAATGTGAGTAAAGGGAGACAGCAGATGATGTAAGATTCAAAATAGCAATAATAATATATCATTGATCAAGGATTCATGAGGGTGGGAAGGAGGGGAAGAAAGAGGAGCTGATACCAAGGGTTCAAATAGAAAGAAAATGTTTTGGAAATGATGGCAACATATGTACAAGTGTGCTTAATACAGTTGAGTTATGGATTGTTCTGTAAGAGCCCCCAATAAAATCATTAATAAAAATAAAAGAGATAAAGCCATAGCTGATGGATTTAGTCAATCACCACACCAAAAATTCTGTCATTTCATACTGAAGGGAAAGTTAATTGCTTCCTGAGTGGATTCCAACTCATGGTGACCCTATGTGACAGTGTAGGACTGCCCCATAAGATTTCCTAGACTGTAATCCTATGGGGTAGATCATCAGATCTTTTCTCCTTCACATCTTCTGGTTGGGTTCAAACTGCTGACCTTTTGGTTAGTAGCCAAGCACCTAACTGTTGTGCTACTATGGCTCCTTCCAGTGGGGATATTTAATTAAACACATCCATTGTCCTTAAAAAAGGAGTGGGTGCCAATGCTGAAAGCTGTCCATAGATCAGCAGGCAGCAGGACAGTCAGAAAGAACAGAGGGAGAAAGGCTACAACTTTCATGGCTTCAAAAGGTGGCAATAGATACCCCTTACCCCCAGGTTTCAAATAGTGTCAAAGGGTGAGGTCACCGCCACTTTAGGAATAGAGGGCTGCCATTCTATTGAGCCAAGCAAATGGGACCCTGCCAAGAGTTCAAGGGGCAGGGCTGTCAGGCTGGTGGATAGGAAGAAGAAAGGCAAAAAGCCCACTAGAATAAGGTCACTGACCAAGTGAACCTAGAGGACAAGACTGATGCCCAGAGTGGGGGGTTCTCCACCTAGAATCCAGAGAGCATGGCTATTGCTCGCCTGTGCTGGAGTGAAACCAGGTTGATTTGGAAGCTTTCAAGCTGATGCTTGCCCGCTGAGTTCCAGAATGGCTTGGTGACCCACCCTTTCCTTCCATTGTGCCCTTTTGGATTGGAAATGGCTATCTTGTGAAGTTCCACAATTACACGGTGGAAGCAGATAATTTGTATTATAGATTTCACAGGTCCACAGGCAAAGGAGAATTTTGCCCCAGGATAGAACACATGCAGACCCTCATTGATACTTGAGTTATATAAATCATAAGATGAGATCTTCAGCTCAAGGTTATCAAATGGGTTAAAACTTCGGGAAGTAGGTGATATGTTTTGCATGTGAGAAGGACATAAATTTTGGGAGAACAGAGTATGATGTTATAGATTGGATGTGTCGCCTAAAAATACATGTTGTGCCTTTAGATATGATCCTATTTGGGAAATTGGTTTTTCTTTTCTTATGCTAATTGATCATGCCAGTTCTAGTTCTAATCACTTCTGAGTTATTAAAAAAAAAATGTTTTTTAAGACACAAAATAGCTCCCAGGCAGAGCTTGGGACAGACAAGGAATACCAAGGAAGGCTAAGACTGATTTGGATTTTAGTACCCATATCTGTGAGAAAATAAAAATTTTTTTAAAGCTACTTAAAACTTTAAAGCCTACTCACTTGTTATTTCTGCAACTAAGTAGTTAAGACAGAGATTTTACTCTATTCGTGTGACTTTAGGCATGATTATTCCAAAGCTTATACATCAAACCTGCCCATCTTCAGAATTGTTCAATTCATGGAGAGGCTTTTAGCTCCCTGCACAGTTACACCTTTTCACCAGACCATAAGCCCATTTTGATATACTCAAATAAAAAGTGATGACAAAAGAGAAAGGAATTCTCCCAGGTACCTGAACAGGTGAACACCAGATTCTTCTTGAAACACCTAAATTGTCAACAGCCAAGTCCTTTTCATTGTGAACGTCCTCAAAACGTTTTGAGATTATGTTTTTACTCATGCATCCATGTGACCACTTCATTTTTCCACCGATTAAAAGACCTTTCAATTTGTTTCAGATTTGGAGAGTATACTTAAAACCAAAGCGCTAACTCCTAAGCAGACTGTTTATAGGAACGAGCAAACTAAACTTAAGAAAACGGTAAGCATGACAAGGACGGTTTGGGGGTTTCCACGGTGCATAAATTCAAAGAACAAAAAAATAACCAGCAAAGTCAATAACATTTAACTAAGAGAGAGTGGTGACTGGAGAAATAGTGTAAGATTTATAAATTTGGAGATAAGTTAGTTCCAAACTTATTTCTTCACCGAAAATGAGTAAAAATTTCCATAAATGTGACACAGATATTGAGTGTTTGAAGGATAAATTAGCTTTAAAATTTTCAGAGATTGTTCTATGAATAGAATAAAGACTTGTGGCTGATCATACATCTTTACCTTCTAAGGACTTACAGTGGGCGTAAACTCTATATGAGCATAGAGGGTAATTTAAAAATCAACATTAAAATAATTATATATATAACAGAATTCCAAGGGAAAGAACTCTAGTTACTGCATTGAATACTGAAAATATTAGAAATGTTAGTCATCGCTCGTCTCTTCAACAGGAGAGAAATCATCTTGGAGTGAAGCTCAATGAATGTAATCAGTGTTTTAAAGTCTTCAGCACAAAATCAAACCTTACTCAGCACAAGAGAATTCACACTGGAGAAAAACCCTATGACTGTAACCAATGTGGAAAATCCTTCAGCAGTAGCTCTTACCTTACTGTTCACAAAAGAATACATAATGGGGAGAAACCCTATGAATGCAATGACTGTGAAAAAGCCTTCAGTAATTCCTCTTCTTTTAAATTGCATATGAGAATACACACTGATGAAAAACCCTATGAATGTAATCAGTGTCTTCGTGTCTTCCGTACTAGATGTAGCCTCAAAATGCACAAGAGAGTTCATACAGGAGAGATTCTCTATGAGTGCAATCAATGTGGAAAGACCTTCAGCACACGATCTTCCCTTACTGTGCACAGTAGAATTCACACAGGTGAGAAACCTCATAAATGCCAGCATTGTGGGAAAGCCTGTACGTAGAGCTCTCATCTGACACAGCATGTGAGAACTCATACTGGGGAAACCTTATGGACATAATCTGTGGGGGAAATCCTTCAGCTGTAAGTTTCCTCCTACTGTCCACATGAGAATGCGTAGTGAAGAAAAGCCCTATGAATGTAATGACTGTGAGAAAACCTTACATAATCGCTCATCTGTTAAGAAACACATGAGAATTCACACAGGAGAAAAGCCCTATGAATGTGACCAATGTGGAAAAGCCTTCAGCAGCAACTGTTATCTTTCTGTACTTAAGAGACTACATAATTCATAGATGTAAATTCAATGACTGTAGGAAAGCATTCAGTCATCTCCTTCGTATAACATAAGAATACTAACATTAGATGTATTATCTATGATAGTTGCATGCAAAATTAACCCAAAAACCTTACTGGCTTAACATAACAAACATTTATTATCTCACAATTTATGTAGGTCCTATATTCAAGATCTACTTCCCTCTGTGATTTAGTTCATAATCTCTGATAAGATTGCAGCCCAGATATTAGCTGGAGTTTCAATTACTTGTAGTTCAGGGATGAATCACTTTGAAAATTGCCACTCACATATCTGCCATAGTAAAGCTTTTTGTTTGTGGAAGATTTTTTAGTTTCTTCCATTTAGGCCACTCCACGGGGTAAATGTATTAATGATAAAGCATCAGGTTTCACACCAAAGAAAATCATTTTAAAGATAGCAAGGCAAAAGCCATGATGTCTTTTTAGTTATTGTTGGTGAAAATATATTTTTTTAAATCTCTATTAATTCAACAATTTACACATACAATTCAGTGACATTGGTTACATTCTTCTTGTTAGAAAACCTTTATCACTATCCTTTTCCAAATTACTTTACCATCATTGACATAAACTCTGTGCACAAATTACTCCCCTTCTTCCTCCCTCCTTTGGTATTCACTATTAATCTTCGGCTTTTATATGTTTGCTCTTTTCATATACTTGAGCTTTTTAAGTATTCGTACTTTTCCAGCTGACATATATGGCTCGGCATGATTTTTTTTTTTTTTGCTTTTTTTTTG
>NW_022103934.1:4294141-4301792 GCF_000313985.2 Echinops telfairi | reverse complement strand
GCATATTTGTACATATGTTGCCATCATTCTTTTCTAGACAATTACTTCCTATTGAGCCTTTGGTGTCATCTCCTCTTTTTCCCCTCCCCCCTCCATGACCCCTTGATAGATTATGAACTATTATTATTTTCATACCTCATAACGACCACTATCTCCCTTCCCCCATGGTTTCTGTTGTTCTTCCCCCTGAAGGTGGGTGTGTAGTTGTGTGTCAATCACTATAATCAATTCACCCTTCCTCCCCTACTCGTCCCCACCTTCTTCTTACCCATCTGTTATCACTATTCCCAGTCCTGCTCCTGGATTGCATGTGTAGTGATCTCATCTCTTATCTACACCTGTGTACATGCTCCAGTCTAGTCCGAAGTGAGAGGCATCACTGGGGTTATGGTAGTGGGGGGGTGAGGAAGCCTCAAGGAACCAGAGGAATATTGTATGTTTCGGGTGCTTTACTGTGCCCCGGTTGATTCATCTCTTCCCTGTGACCCCTATGTGGAAGATGTTCCATTGTCTACAGATGTCTTTTGGGTCTCTATTCTGACCCCCCTCTTTCTTAACCATATGGTTCGGTTTGTTTGTTAAGGGTCTTCTGATGCCTATTACCTGGTCCCAATGACACCTCATGATCACACAGGCTGGTGTGCTTCTTCCATGTGGGCTTGTTTCTCTGCTGGATGGCTGCTTATTTCACTTTAAGTCTTTTAAGACCCCAGATGCTGTATCTTTTAATAGCCAGGCACCATCCACCTTCTTCACCACATTTGCTTATGCACCCATTTTGTCTTCAGTGATTGTGCCAGGAGGGTGAGCCTCGCAGATTGCCGATTTGTTAGAACAAAGTGTTCTTGTATTGCGGGAGGGTATGAGCAGAGGCGCGAATTTCATCCTCAGTGTATTGGCATGTAAATATATATACATAGGCCAATACCTCTATTTTCATGGATTAATGTATTTACATATAGACACACCTATGCTTATACCTTTCCATAGTTTTGCTTCCTAGGTCATTCCTCTGTTTCCTTCTGACCCACCATCACGCTCGCTGTACTTCTGCCACATACTTCCTCTCAACTAGATTGCTGTTGTGCCAGCACCTCCAGGATCTCTATATCCTCCTCGTCGTTTTTGTTCCCTAGTTGTTCCCCTGTCAATGACATTGTTTGCCCACCACACCCTTCCCCCTCCCCCTTACCCCCACCAGTCCCTGCAGGACTGTTGGTCCAGTTACTTTCTCCTTGAACTTGCTTTCCATGCCTGTCTTATGTAAGTAGGCATACCAACATTAGCATAGACCAAACAAATAGAAAACAAACGATTAAAAAAAAGAAAAGAAAAAAAACATACATCATTCTATAATCAGTTCACCCTTCCTCCCCTACTCCCCCCCACCTCCTTCTTACCTATCTGTTATCACTATTCCCAATTCTAGGTCTGTCTGCTGACCTTTATGACTCTCTCTCCACTGATCCTGGGAGAATTCTGGGAGCTGCCCCTCCTAGCCTGAAGTCTATTTGGGGAGGCCCTTTAGGGGCTTTGTGGCTTGGCTTTGCTCCCATTGCTGATCTGTTATCTTCCTTTCTTGGTTTGCCCCACTGCAAGGGGTTCAAACAGCACTTCCTCCCTACTGTGTGTCCCCAGTATTTTCCTCTGTCCGCAGTATGCTCCAGTAAAGGGACAACATGTCATGAGCTGTTGACGATCTACAGTCCTCTCTGCGCCCTAGCAGTTCCATGCAGGGACGTCATCCTCCGGGCTTGGTGTGCCGATACGGGGTCTACACCAACCGTCCCTTTCTCTTTTTCCTCCTTAGTTTGCTTCTGTGTGGCTGTGATATGCTGGCCCCTCACCCCAACCTGTGGATTTAGTGTTGTTCTTTGTGGCAAGTACTTCTGGGGAGGGGTCAGTTTGGCTCTGGTTGGAGCTGGCCCTGTAGCCAATCTTTTTATGCGTTCCTCCTCGTGGTTACGTTGCCTTCATGGTTGGTGCGCTGTGGTGGGATCTATATCAGCATGATGTTTTTTATGTTATTCCATGTTTTGGCTTTCTTCAACATATTATTTATCTTTATGACTGAATACTATTCCATTGTGTACACACACATACACCTGTCATATATTCTTTGTCCAGTTATCTGCTGGACATGTTGGTTATTTCCATTGTTTGACTAATTTTTTAAAAGTGCTATAACAATCATTTTGTGTACACGTGTCTGGGTTTCCTTCCTGCTTTTACTTATGAGTATATACATAGAATTAAGTTTTCTTTTCTTTTTCTAATCATTTTATTGGAGGCTCATACAACTCATCACAATCCATACATCCATCCATTGCGTCAAGCACATTTATACATTTGTTGCCCTCATCATTCTCAAAACAATTGCTTTCTACTGGAGCCCTTGGTATTAGCTCCTCATTTTTTCCCCCTCTCTCCCTGTCCGCCATCCCTCATGAACCCTTGAAAATGTATAAATTATTATTATGTTGTCATGTCTTACACTGTCCGATATCTCCCTTCACCCACTTTTCTGTTGTCCATCCCCCAGGGAGGAGGTCACATGTAGATCCTTGTAATCAGTTCCCCCTTTCTATCCCACCTTCCCTCCACCCTCCTGGTATCACCACTCTCACCACTGGTCCTGAGGGGTTCATCTGCCTTGGATTCCCTGTGTTTCCAGTTCCTATCTGTACCAGTGTACATCCTCTGATCTAGCCTGATTTGTAAGATAGAATTGGGATCATGATAGTGGGGTGGGGAAGCATTTAAGAACTAGAGGAGTTGTGTGTTTCATTGTTACTTCACTGTACCCTGACTGGCTCATCTCCTCCCCACGACCCTTCTGTAAGGGGATGTCCAGTTGCCTACAGATGGGCTTTGGGTCCCCAATCTGCACTCCCCCTCATTCACAATTATATGATTTTTTGTTTTTTGATGCCTGATACCTGATCCCACCGACATCTCGTGATCACACAGGCTGGTGTGCTTCTTCCATGTGGGCTTTGATGCTTCTGAGCTAGATGGCCGCTTGTTTATCTTCAAGCCTTTAAGACCCCAGGTGCTATATCTTTTGATAGCTGGCACCACCAGCTTTCTCACTACATTTGCTTATGCACCCGCTTTGTCTTCAGTGATCATGTGGGGAAGGTGAGCATCATGGAACACCAGTTTAATAGAACAAAGTGTTCTTACATTGAGGGAGTACTTGAGTGGAGGCCCAATGCCCATCTGCTACCTGGATTAAGTTTTCTTTATAGGGGCTTTAGCATTTTATATTCTCACTATCATTAGATAAAGATTCTAGTTTCTCCAAAACATCATCAATACTTGTTTCTGTTTTTCTGGTCATTGGCATTTCAATGAGAATGAGGTATTAACGTATTGAAATTTTGCTTTGCATCTCTGTAATGACTAATGAAGAGGAGCTCTGGTGGTCTCTGATGGGTTAAGCAGCCACTCCATAAGAAAAAGATGAGGCTGTCTGCTCCCATAAAGGTTTACAGCATCAGAAACCCTATGGAGCAATTCTACTCTGTACTGTTGGGTTGTGACGAGTTGGAATTGACTTCATGGCAATGGGTTTGATTTGGCATCCTTAATGACTCATGAAGAAACACTGGTGGTGCCAATGGGTAAGTTTTTAACTGCTATAGAAAGGTTGGCAGCTTAAGTCCATCAAGTGACTCTTCAGAAAGAGAAAAACGTTAGTCATCTCCTTTCATAAAGATTGCAGTCAAGAAAACCCTGTGGAACAATTTTGCTCTGTCACATGGGTCATTAGGATTCAGGATAAACTCAGTGGCATTTGATTTGCTGTCTCCTGCTTCCATGAGCATTATTGTGGATCTAAGTCAAATTAAATCCCTGACAACTTCAGTCTTTCCTCCTGTTATCATGGCACTACCTACTGGTTCCGTTGCGAGAATTGTTTTCTGTACATTGAATGGTAGTCCATATTGGGGCTGTAGCGTTTGATCTTTATCATTACGTGCTTCAAGTCCTATTCTCTTTCAGTAAGCAAGGTTGTGTCAATCTATATAGCACAAGTTCATAAGGCTTTCACCATTCCTGATTGGAATTTGTCTTCAGCTTTTTTAACTGTTTCCTCAGCATATAGATCGAATAAGTGTGGTGAAACGATACACACTTTTCCTGGTTTTAAGCCATGCTGTATGCCCTTATTCTGTTCAAATAACTGCCTCTTGGTCTCTGTACACATTCTGTATGAGCATAGTAAAGTGTTCTGGAAGTCCCATTCTACACAGTGTTTGTTATAATCTACACAGTCAGAGGCCTTTGCAGTCAATAAAATACAAGTAAACATCATTCTGATATTCTCTGCTTTTCAACCAAGATCCATTTGATATCAGCAATGATATTCCTTATGCTAGGTCCTCTTTGAATCTGACTTGAATTTCTGGCAGCTCCCTATTGATGTACTGCAGCAATTTTTGATGATCTTCAGCTAAAATTGTACTTACCTGTGATATAAATGATAATGCTGGATCATTTCATAAATTCTGTATTCTATTAGGTCACCTTTCTTTGGAACGAGTACAAATATGGATCTCTTTTATACAGTAGTCCAGGTACCTGTCTTCCTGATTTCTTGGTATACATGAGTAAGTACTTCATTACCTTGCTGAAAAGTTTCCAGTGCTATTGCATCAATTCCCAGAGCCTTGTGCATGTGTACTTTCTTCATTGTGGCTTAGTCTTCTTCCTTCAGTACCATCAGTTCTTGATCATATGTTACCTCTTGAAATGGTGGGATGTCGACTTTTTTTTGTACAGTGCATCTGAATACCTTTCATCTTTTGATGCTTCCTGCGTCATTCAATATTTTGGTGATAGAATTCTTCAGTGTTGGAAACTGAGAGCTTGAATTTGTTTCTTCAGATTTTTTCAGCTTGAGATATACTGAGTGTATTTTTCACTTTTAGTTTGCTAATCCCCTTTCTTTGACATTCCATTATTACTTGATCTTTGCTAATTATCTCTTGAAAATTCTATTCAGCTTTTTTATTTCATTTCTTCCCATCACTTTACCTATTCTATTTTCAAGAGCAAGTTTCAGAGGTCTTCTGATGTCCACTGTAGTCTTTTCTTTCATACTTTTCTTTTTAGTAACATTTTACTTTCTTCATATATGATCTTGTTGCCCCACAACTCATGTGACCTTCAGTCACTTGTCCTTAGTGCTACTTATCTGAATCAGATGTGATATGTTCAAGGTTATAGTCTAGCTCTTGTATACTCGTTTTAATTTTCTTCAGCTTCAACCTGAACTTGCATAAGTTCAACTAATCATTTGTTCCAATCAGGCTTTTTCATTGTTTTGGCTGATGATAAAGAGCTTCTCCATCATCACTTCCCATACTGTAGTTGAATTTGATTCCTGTGTACTTTATTTGGCGAGGTCCACAAGTATAGTCACTGTTTATGTTGTTGAAAAAATGCATTGTAATAAAGAAGCTACTGTTCTTGCAAAATTCTATCATACAATTTCCATCACCCAGGCCATATTTTCTGACTACTGTTTCTTCCTCTTTGTTGCCATCTTTCACATCCCAATCACCAGTAATGCTCAATGCTTCTTGACCATATGTATGATTAATTTCAGACTGAAGAGGTTACGAGAATTCTTCAGTTTTTCACCATTGACGTTATTGGTTGGTCCATACATTTGAATAATAATTTTATTAACATCTTCCTTGTTTGTGTATAGATACTATTTTATCATAGGCAGCATTGTACTTCATGATAAATCTGGAAATGTTCTTTTTGATGATGAAAGTGATGCCATTCCTCTTGAATTTGGCATTCCTGCCACAGTAAACCAATTCAAAATGGCCAGTACCAGTTAATTTCAGCATTAATGCCTTGGATATTGATTTCTATGTAGGCAGTTTCATTTTTGATGACTTCCAATTTTCTTAGATTCATGTTTCATACATTCCACATTCTGATTATTAATGGATGTTTACAATTATTTCTTCTTATTTCAAGTCATGTCCCATTAGCAATCAAAGGCTTTGAAAGTGATGTTATTTTGAGGAGGCAATTCTTCCTCATTTGGGTTTTGAGTGCCTCCCACCATGACAGACTAATCTTCCAGCACTGTATCAGATAGTATTCTGGTGCTTGGTAAGGCTTCTGGTGGATAATTTCTCAAAAGTGGACTGCCTATTCCTTCTTCAAATCCCATTCTTAGTTAAAAGCTTCCACTGAAACCTGTGGGAAGCCCACGCGAGTATTCAAGATACTGGTGGCATAGCTTCTGTCATCATGGCAGCACCCAAGCCTCAACAGCACAACAAAGTAGGAATGTAGGATAGCTTTCAATAACCCATCTATTAACATTAGAAAGAAAACGTTCAGTGTGTTATCTCTGATCAAGCCTTCAGCTCAAACTCTCACTGTACAGTGTATAACAAATGAATTACTTAGGAAAATCCCAAAGGCTGTAACAGTTATAGGAGAGAGTTCATCAATCTCATAATCATTTACTCTCTAAACATCATTGGAATGGGAACACATTTAGAGTATACTTATAACTTGGCAAAAACTTGAGAAATCACACTATAGGGAATACACTATAGTAAGAAATGTGGAAAGCCTGCAGCTCAAGGAGTCTCATTCCTGTATACAAGACAGTATAATATGGTGAGATGCTCTGAGTACAGTGACTTTGGGGAAGCCTTGGATGTATTTATGGTTTGTTTGTTTTTTCTTCTTTAAAAAATGGTGAAAATTCATACTGAAAGGCCAACTGAATGAGATAAGTTTGGTATTGGAAAGCCTTCTAGTTTCCCACTTTCCTAAGGAAACGTATGGGAACTCACTCTGCCAAGTAATGTGTAAATATACAGAATCAAGGAAAGCTTTCAGAAATGTCCCTTACATTACAAAATACATGAAAATCTTCCTTGGACCCAAATCCTATGATCATATTAATTGTGGGAAAGTTTTTCGTAATCCTACCCTAGGTTCGACATGTGACTTAGACAAACTCAAATGGGAGGAATTCCTTAGACATATATTTGATAATAAGGGTACTCTAGCTTCAACTCATATACTGAAAATGAAAAGTATAAAACATATGTGTGGGCTGACATTTACCAAGTCTCATTCTTAGCTTGAATCAGTAGCTTATTTATTTTTCATTGTATTTATTTTAACACAAAATGTATATCCCTTCTACCAAACCTTAAATCATATAACTTTGTGTGCAATATATTTATTATAACAAAATCTGAGAATAACAATAGGTTACACATTATTCAGAAATGTGTTTCTGTATATCTGCGGTGCAATTGTCTGGTGGAAATATATCAATCTTTTTTTTTAATTGGGTGCTCGTACAACTCATCACAATCCATACATCCATCCATTGTGTCCAGCACATTTGTACATTTGTTTCCATCATCATTTTCAAAACATTTGCTTTCTATTTGAGCCCTTCGTATCAGCTCCTCATTTTTTCCCCTTCCTCCCTGTCTGCCATCCCTCATGAACCCTTGATAATTTATGGTATTATTATTTTGTCATGTCTTACACTGTCCGACGTGTCCCTTCACCCACTTTTCTGTTGTCTATCCCCCAGGGAGGAGGTTATATGTAGATCCTTGTAATCAGTTCCCCCTTTCTACCCCAC
>NW_022103934.1:4260135-4293122 GCF_000313985.2 Echinops telfairi | reverse complement strand
CTACATCGCACCCTGACTGGCTCATCACAAACCAACATCCTAAAATGACATGTAGTTAAAATTCATTTCTAAATTCCATTGAAGTGTTTCCCTTTGCTGTTTCCAACTTTAAATTTAGGGGAGAAATTTTCCTTAAGAGGATATCAAATACCATTATCTTCAAATGTTAATAAGCTGTTATAACTCCCATCAGTGCACAACTTAATGTCATACACACTATACACTCAAATGTTCAACCTTTTACAGTGCATAACAAGGATATCAGGAAAACTGGGACTACCACGACCAAAGGTGCTATGGAATGCACACAGTTAAGAGAGCCAGAGTGAGGGAACAATTTCAGACATAATTTTACTATAAAAACGGGGAAACAATTTAAGCTATTCAAGTCATACAAATGCATGATGGTGATTCCAAATTGCCATAAAGTATGTTTTGTGTTAGGGAAACAAAAAATCCCCCATCCCATGGAATGTTATTTTGACACCCAAGATAGCCATACCTTCCCACCGTTCAACAACCACTATTTACTGGTTGTACTAAAATCTAAATCAACTAGTAAATTATTTCACATCTTAACAAAAGCATTTTAAGAACGAGTGTGATTTCCTCCTTAAAAAAATGTTTCTAAAATAAACAAAACAAATTAACAGTTACTGTCCAGTGGATTCTGATTCATGACAACACCCCCGGGTCTCAAAATAGAACAGTGCTTCATTGAGTATTCCATGGCTGTGGGTAAAAAAAAAAAAAAAATGTTTCTAGTGCTACTAAGAACTTGCATTATGAAAGAGTTGGTAAAAAATCTGTCTCTTGGTTGTACAAGAAGGCGATAGCAGGGCTCACTGATAAGACACGGAAGAAAACCATTTATCAGATTTGGGTTCTTTTTCTCCTGCTTCATCCAAGGCTGGACTCTCCTTGTTTTCTGATTCTCCATTTTCGGCAGGTCAATCTTTATTTTCTTGGTTCGCCCCTTCAGCCTGCTTTCCCTTTGCTCCTCCTCTCTTCCCTTTTGCTTGCACTTTTTTATTTAGCCTTTCCTGCTGCCTTCTTTGGCTTTGTCTCCACTTTCTCAGGCCCGGTTTCACCGACAACCCCCTTGACCTCCTCTTGGGCTCCTGCCTTCACTGCCCTTTCAGCCGAGCCAACATTTCTTTGGGGAATCTTGGCTGTGGAGAAGGTGCTTGTTGGATACCTGTAGGCCACAGTGTTCCGAAAGGTTTTGTGAAATAGGGTTGCCACTTTGCCTGTCACTTGAACTCTTAGACCTGCAGCAGGGGCCTCCTGACAAACATTTTATTGGTTGCATCAACTCTGCTGTTTATTCTTAGATGACTGCTTTCATGATTAAAAGTAGCCACTTACTGATTAAAGCCAAAATACTTTATTGTTTAAGGTGGTTTTCTGTTCATCTTTATCTGAATGTAGTATTTAGCTGATAAATTGGTCAGTTGTTATAAAAACGTCATGTTTCTTTGAGAATAATGTTTATTCTCTAATTTGGGGAGCTAGTATATGCTAAGCCAGTTAACTATTTTCAAATGTAACATGTATTTTCATAGGTTCTCTTGACAAAGATATATTAAAATCTTCTATAATTGTGGAGTTTAAAATTCCTTTAATTAATTTTACCTTTATATTTTTTGGTGCAACGTAACTAGGTGTGTGTAAATTTAGAAACTGTCTTGTTAATCATTCCTTTCATTCACAAGCCACATTTGTTAACAACAGATAACTAATAATTATATATATATATTAAATATTTATGTAACATTTCCCAAAGAACATTCTTCAAAGTACTCTATGCCTATTGACTAATTGAGTATACTCATTATAAACTAATGAAATGTGTACTATTTAAACCCATTTTACGGATTAGTAAACTGACACAGTGCATTTAACTTACTTACCATAGTTTACTGGCTAGTAAGTTGTAGATGCCAGCTTTGAACCCAGGCAGACCATGTTCTTAAGCCACTATTTATTACATGTGATGTGCCAAGTACTATTTGAGCACCAAATGAAACTAAAGGTTTGTTATTGAGGCACTTCTATTTTAATGAGATAGAAACAAATTATAGAAAAATCAAGAAGATATATGATTGTGTTTTACAGAAAAATAAAATATTGTATATTAATTTCCTAAGATTGTTGTACTAAAGTACTTAAAGGTGAATGGTTTTAAAGAACAAAAATGTATTCTATTATTCTGCAGGTTAAGAATCTGAATTCAGGGTATCAGCGGGGTGGTCATTCTTTCTCAAAAGCTTCGGTAGGAAGATCCTCTCTTGACTTCTGTAAACCCTAAATGATTTGTGGTGTTTCGTGGCTTATAAGGAACAGGAAACATATTCACGTGGCTGTCTTCCCATTTTTTCTCTCTGTGCCTACTTTTTATAGAGACTCAGATTGAATTGCAACCTACCCTACTCCTCCTGTGTGACTTCAGAATAACATCTTCACAGACCCTATTTTCTAACAAATAGGGTTAGAACTTTAACATAACTTTTGGAGGGAATATCATATAATCCATAATGCCTTATAAGAGAGAGGAGACTTTGAACATCAGATTTATGGAGACTGGGAAGAGAAAGCTTTTCGGTAAATGGGCATTTGAGCAGAGACCTAAACAAGTTATGGTACTGATTCATGTGAATTTGTGTAATGAGTATTTGTGTGGTATGCATGTGGTGCTTTGGTTCTCTCCTTGTTTTGTCAGCCATGACCTTCTTGCTATGACACAAACTACAGGGTGATTTTGGGCTGAGCATGATAGGGTAGGGAATTGGTGATGTTTGTGGCTGTGGAATTTGTCCAGGAGCAGTGACTATTACCAGACCTCTCTAAGAGAAAAGATACAGAGATATAAAGCTAGAGAGCAACAGCAACCTAGCATCCCTTGCTGAGGGCAACTTCATTGCTTCATTTATTTAATGTTTTAGTTGATGTTTTTTTCTAAAATACTAGCTATGTTCTCATATCTGTTGGGAATTAAGAATATCCTAGTTTACAGGAAAGAAATAATCTACTTTCAAAGACTTTGCTATATATTTCCTTTACTGTGGACTAAAACCTCCTTGTCCTGGCTTTTTATCTTCTATGATTAAATGCTTTGGGACTTCTGGAGTGTATATTAGAACTTAGCCATAAGTTTCTATACCAGTTTTCCCCAGTCACCTCAAATATTGAAGGAGGATATTTGCATTTTTGCTCTTTGTGAAGGACATTTACTTTCTTCATTAGAATTTAAACAAGGTTATTTCATTGTTTCTAAAGTCATATTTACCCATCTCTATAAATGTTGGCTGTTATTTCATTGAGGTACTTCTTATCTCCTGCACAGTCCCCCTATATTGTGTCTCTTTTTTCCAGGGATAGGAAAACAAGTGGATAAACCTAGTTTGATCTCCCAGTTGCAACAAGACCGGATGAGGACAGAAAAGAGACTAATTCTCCCAGGTGAGTACTGCATTTCTCATGATCAGCACCTTTGGTCAATGAGTACAGGATGGAAGTGTTATGTTAAGTCACCCCAGGGACTTTGTAAAAAAAGCCTCTTTATCTGACAAGGAGATTGAGAAAATTTCATCTTTAACGTTCCATTCATTATCTCATACTTTAGCCTAAAGAAGGTCAAGAAATGGTCTTTCTGTTTTTCTTGAATTTTATAGTCTTACATGAGATCTTCGTCCAGTTCATTCTGGTTGGCACTTTTAGTCTCTTTGATTATGAACCTGCACGTAATCCTCAAATTCTGAGTTTGTCTTTAATTGTTGTTTGTTTTGTCATTTATTTTCTCCAACAACTTAAATTATTTTCAATTTGTTTCAGATTTACAACCTGTACTTAAAGCCAATGAGCTAATTTCTAAGCGACCTGTCTATAAAAAAGAACAATCTAAATGTGTGAAAATGGTAAGATCTATATGAGTAAGTTCATGTTTGCCACAAATGTTTAAGAACACTCAATATAACCAGAAGAGTCATTGAAGCAAGTGGCATTTAACCATAAGTAGTATCTGAAGAGAAACTATAAAACTTGTAAATTTGGAGACAAGTTAAGTTAGCCTCCAAGTTATATTTCCTCTAGAATTCCCATTAGTAAGAATTTTCATGAACATGACTCACATATGGAGTATTTGGAATATAAATTAACTTTAAATTTGTCAGAGGCTGATCTGTGAATACACTAAAGGTTTGTGCTAGAGAGTCCCTTATTTCACTTCTAAGAACTTGGGCAGAGATTGGCAGGACTTAATATTTAAAATATTAGGAATTATAGTCACCATGTATCTCTTCATCAACAGGAGAAAAGTCATCATGGAGTGAAACTCAATGAATGTAACCAGTGTTTTAAAATCTTCAGCACAAAATCAAACCTTACTCAGCACAAGAGAATCCATACTGGAGAAAAGCCCTTTGATTGTAGCCAATGTGGAAAGTTCTTCAGCAGTAGCTCTTACCTTACTGTTCATAAGCGAATACATAATGGAGAGAAGCCCTATGAATGCAGTGACTGTGGAAAAGCCTTCAGTAATCCATCTTCCCTTCGACTACATGTACGAATTCACACTGGTGAAAAACCGTATGAATGCAATCAGTGCCTTCACCTCTTCCGCACTAGATGTAGTCTCAAAACACACAAGAGAGTTCATACTGGGGAGAATCATTATCAATGCAACCAGTGTGGAAAGGCCTTTAGCACACGCTCTTCTCTTACTGTGCACAATAGAATTCATACAGGTGAAAAACCGTATGCGTGTCATGATTGTGGAAAAACCTTTAGGAAGCGCTCACATCTAACACAGCATATAAGAACTCATACTGGAGAAAAACCATATGAATGTAATCAATGTGGGAAATCCTTCAGCAGTAGCTTTTCTCTTACTGTCCATAAGAGAATACATAATGGAGAAAAGCCTTATGAATGTAATGACTGTGGGAAAGCATTTAATAATCTTTCCTCTGTTAAGAAGCACATGAGAACTCACACAGGAGAAAAACCATATGGATGTAATCAGTGTGGAAAAGCCTTCAGCAGTAACTCTTACCTTTCTGTGCATAAGCGGATACATGATAGGTAGCTATAAGTGCAACAACTGTAGGAGAGCATTCATGGATCACTTTTTGAAAAACTTGCGAGAACTCACACTGGATATAGTTGGCTATTTGATTCTGTATAACAAACTTTTCTGGAAAACAAACATTATTCAGTTTCTTTAGATCAAGTGTTCAATAAGCTGTGGTTCTTGTTCCAAATTTTTCATGAGATTACAATATGTCAGCCATAATTGGAGTAAGCTGTAGTCATTAGGGATGAGTGGTCCACTGTCAAGATGGCTCACTCATATGGGTCTGACTAATTTGTAGTGATCAGGCCCTCAGTTTTCTTCTTGACCTTATAATAGATGTCCTGTGTAGTGTTGAAAGCAATGAATTGATATCTGGTGGCATACTGCTAACTGCAAAGTCAGCAGCTCAAAACCACCAGCTGCTCCAAAGGGGAAATATGAGGCTTTCTATTCTCATAAAGAGTTCGTATCAAAAACCCACAGGGGCAGTTCTACCTAGAACTTACAGGGTCACTGTGAGTCAGTATTGACTTGATAGCACTGCGTTTGGTGAGGACTGTCTAAGTTTTAGATGCATATGTATTTTTAATTGACTGTATATTTATGCTTTTGTCATTATGTAAAAACTTTGCTTCTTATAACAAACTTTTGCTGAAAGAATATTTTGTGTGTTAATAAGATCACATTTTTGTTTGGTTATTATTTGCATGGGATAATATTTTTCATTATCCCATGGGCCTAAAAATGTGTCTCTTGTACATAATATATGTTTACATGATTTTCTATTCACCAGGGAAATGTCCCTGAAGTATGACCTGTAACATCTTTGTTATCGTACAAGAGATAAAGGGGGAGAAAAATGTGCAAGGTTCAAAGAACCTACAATCACCAAAGAAAAGGGGTTAGGAATGGTGCATGTTCTTTGGACCTGGGGGTCCTTGCACTGAGAAACTCCTAGATCCAAAGGGAGATTGATGCTAAGACACATGGATATCTCCAAGGAATGCCTGGCCTGGATGATGAAAGGAGACAAGGACCTTTCCCAAGAGCTGACACAGATAGAAAGCCTTCCCCTAGAATGGACACTCTGAAGTCCATAGGATGGACGTCTAACATCCTAAACTGTGAGACAATGCATTTCTGTCTGTTAAAGCCATTCACTTGTATGATCTCTGACGGTGGCATTTGATAACCAAGGCAGAATTTGATGCCAGAAGATAGGGTGCTTCTCTAACAGATACCTGAAACATGGAAACAGTTTTGGAATTGGATAATAAGTAGTGGTTGAAGAGTTCTAAGGTTCCTAATTCTAAAGACCCTAAATGACCTTGAAGAGATTGTTGGTGGAATTATGTCCATCCCATTGTCAAAGGGAATTTTAGTTGGGACTCAGAAGGAAATGAGGAAAATTGTAACATCCGAGCAGTGGCATAGAAGTAGCAGCAGTGGAACAAGGACACCCATGAAAGACAGTGCAGGATCCAACCTCTGGAGCCTAAAGGCTGAACACCTTAGGGCAGTAGCTAGGTTTGCCAGTCCATGGGGCAAAAAGCTGAGTGCCTTTGTCCCAAGGCTTGCTGGAAAAGAAAGTGCCTCTAGACCTATATCAATAGGCCTGAAGAGCTTAGAACACTTGCTCAGTCAGGGCAAAGGCCAGTCTGGCATCTTTGAGAGACTAAGGAGTTTGAAAACAAGCTGAAGGACAAGAAGCATGGGAAGTAGAGATGTATTTGGTTTCAAAATATAAGACCATGCCCTCCGGAGTCTCAAAGAATGGAGCAATGGCCTCAGGGGATTTTAACAGTGAGACCAGTTTCCCAAGTTTCAACGATCTTCACCATCTCAGTTCTTCAGTGTAGAGCTGCCATTAAGATGAGGTACAAAGCTGAGGGTGTGGGGTGGCCAATGCCCTAGGGGACAAAGGAACAGGGGGCTCACTGAGGCCAAGAGAGGGAGGGCACTTCTCAGACTAGGAAAATGGAGCTGCCCAAAGCTAAAGGAGCCGAGTTGCCTTTCCAATGAGCCTGGAGGACATGACCATTGTCTAGAAGGCCTCAGAGGATTGTTTACAAGCCTTGAGAGTTCATGTAAATTGTTCTGCTGGGTTTTTAACTTGATACCCATTATCCCCTTTCTCCCTCCCAACTGCTCCCATTTGTCTGGGACTACCTTATGCTAGTTCCATAATTGTGCTTTGGAAGCAGATAACGTGTATCCAGGAGTTACAGATGAAGATGGATTTTGCCAATAATGTGATTGGGTGAGGAACTCTGGTGGTATTTGAATGCTAGTCACAAAGTTGTTAGATGCCTTCGAGGTAGCTCCAATCCGAAGTGACCCTGTGTACAACAGGGGGAAAAAACAAAATACCATCTGGACCATCTTCACGATTATTCTTATGTTTGAACCCATAGTTGCAGCTACTATGTCAATCTAGCTTGTCAAAAGTCTTCCTCTTTTTCACTTCTCTATTTTACCAGTCACTGTTGTTGTCTAGGAACTAGTCTCTGCTGATAACATGTCCAAAGTGAGGCAACATCTCTCCATCCTTACCTCTAAGAAGCATTCTGGCTGTACGTCTTCCAACACATATGTATTTGTTCTTTTGGCAGACCAGAGTGCTTTCAGTATTCTTTAAGAGGACCATAATCCAAATACATGGATTCCTCTTTGGTCTTCCTTATTCGGTGTCCAACTTTCACATGCATAGGAGACGATTGAAAATACCATTGCTTGGATCAGGGACACCTTAGACCTCCAAAGTAACATCCTTGCTTTTCAACAATTTACAGAGGTTTTATGCAGCAGATTGACCCAATGTAACGAGTTGTTTGCTTTTCTGACATCCACGTTGGTCTTTTTTCTGACCTTTTGCTTTCTTCTTGAGTGATGTTCTTGATGTCACCCACAGCTCATCAGGTATGTCCTGAGTATTCAGTGTGTTACATCTGTTCTTAAGATTGTTCTTGAAATTCAAATGGCATATATACAAGGCTGTATTTTTGCTCTGGTGGAGTTGTTTGAATTTTCTTCACCTTCAACCCAAACTTACAAACGAGCAATTGATGGTCTGTTCCACAATAGGCCCTTGGTCTAGTTTTACTGGCTGATATTCAGCCCCTTTCCACCATCTCTTCCCATAGATGTAGGCAATTTTATTTCTGTGTATACCAGTGAGGAACTAATGGTACTGAAAGAAGTTCAAGCTGCACTGAAAACATTACCCCAAAACAAGGCTTCAGGAATTGATGGAATACCCATAGAAATGTTTCAACAAGCTGATGAAGCACTGGAAAGACTCACTTATCTGTGCCAGGAACTGTGGAAGATAGCTATTTGGCCAAGTGACTAGAAGAGATGCATATTTGTGCCCATTCCAAAGAAAGGTGACCCAACAGAATGTTTCAACTATAAAGCAATATTGTTAATATCACACACAAGCAGAATTTTGCTGAACCATCTAAAAACAGTTGCAATAGTACATTGACAGGGAACTGCTAGGGGTTCAGGCAGGATTCAGAAGGACGTGGAACAAGGAATATCATCATTGATGTCAAACGAATCTTACTTAGGTCAATGCCGAGAATACCAGAAAGATAATTGTTTTTATTGACTATGCGAAGGCGTTCAAAGGTGTGGGCCATAATAAACTATGGATAACCTTAAGAAGAATGGAAATTCCAGGACACTTGGTTTTGCTCATGTGGTACTTGTACATAGATCAAGAGGCAGTTGAGGGAACCGAACAAGAAAATACTGCCTGGTTTAAAATCAGGAAAGGTGTGCATCAGAGTCTTACACTCTCACGATACTTATTCTATCTGTATGCTTAGTAAATCATCAGAGAAGCTGAATTTTGTGAATAATATGGCATTATGATTAGAAGAAGGCTTATTAACCTGTGACATGCATGTGACACAAACTTGCTTGCTGAAAGTGAGAAGGACTTGAAGCACTTGCTGATGAAGATGAATCATTGCAGCCTTCAGTGTGGATTGTAACTCAACGTAAGGAAAACCAAAACCCTCACAATTGGACCAATAGGTAACATCATGATAAATGGAAAAAATGTTGAAGTTGTCAGGGATTTTGTCTTGGTTGGCTCCACAATCAATGCTCATGGAAGCAGCAATCAAGAGATCAAAAGACATGCTGCATTGGGTTAGGTAAATATGTTGCACAAAACCTCTTTAGAGTATTGAAGAACAAGGGTGTTACTTTGAGGAGTAAGGTACTCCTGACCCAAGCCATGGTATTTTCAATTTCCTCATAAGCAAGTGAGAGTTGGACATTGAATAAGGAAGACCAAGAAGAATTGATGCAATTGAATAGTAGTGCTGGAGAAGAATATTGAAAGTAGCATGGACTGCTAAAAGGACAAACATTGGTCTTGGAGAAAGGACAGCCAGAGTGCTTCTTGGAGGCAAGAATGATGAGACTCAGCCTTACATACTTTGGACATGTCAAAAGAGACCAGTCCCTGGAGAAGGACAATGAAGTAAAGTGAAGACCCAGTGAAAGAGGAAGATCCTCAATTAGATGGATCAACACAGTGGCTGCAACAGTGGGCTGAAGCATAAGAATAAGCATAATTCTTGAATGTTTAGAAGCTAAAAAGTGAAATCTCCCTAAAATGGATTCAATTGTGTCCCAAAAGATGTGTGTCCATTTTTCTTGGTCACGATTCTCAGTGGTTTGGCAGTTGCATGGTGATCCTCCACAATGTGATTGTAAGAGAATTATAATTGGGGTGCAACATCCCTAATCCCCTCACAACCCTGCCTAATCTGTGCAAACAAATCTGTGTTGGAAGAAGTACAGCTAGAATGCTTCTTAGTGGCAAGGATAGAAGACTTCATCTTAAATGCTTGGGACATACTAGGAGAGACCTGTCCCTGGAGAAGGACATCATGTTTAGTAAAGTGCAAGGGCAGCAAAAAAGGGGGAAGGCCCTCAATGGGTTGGACTGACACTGTGGCTGCAACAATGGGATCGGGCATGGGAACAACTGTGCAGATGGCACAGGATTGTGCAGCGTTTCGTTCTATTGTGCTTAGGGTCCCCATGGGTCAGAGCCAACTCAATGGCACCTAACAACAAACCCAGAGGAAACTTAATGCCAAGACACATGAAGATCCCCAAGGGAGGCGGGACCTTCAGATGCAGAAAGGAAAGAAGACCCTGTACCGGTGACATTTTGTGTCAACCTGGCTTAACTGGGATTCTCTGTGATTTGGCAGTAAGCCCTCCTCCCTAAAGTGCAGGTCACAGTCTGATGATGTCTCCTTGGGAGTGTGGCCTGTTGATGAGATGCTCTGAATCACTGGCCTCTTTCTTGCCCCTCTTCTACCTGCTTGCTTGGCTCCTGTGTCTGACTTCTGAGGCCTGCTGACTCTGGAAGCTGTCAGTGCCCTGCCACATGCCTGCCAACCTTGGATCCACATGACTGCACCCCCTAGCCTATGATCTCGCAGCTTCCCATTTTGCCATCCTGCTTCATTGGCCAACAGCCACATACGTCTAGAGGGGCCTCTGCCTAGCATCTGACTCATGGGCTTGCGTTGAACTGGGCTGGGCCCCTTCCTTGATATAAATTTCTTTCTTGATATAAAGTCATTTCTTAACATATACGAGTGTCATTGGTTTTGTTTCTCTAGAAAACACAGACCTTCACCCAGAGCAGACAGAAAGACTTCCCTTTAAGTAAATCTGGTTTCAGACTTCTTACCACCTCAACTGTGAGACAATACACTTCTGTTTATTAAAGCCATCCACTTATGGTATTTCTGTTATACCATTAGTAGGTATCTGAGATACTTCTATAGTTCTCCCCACCACAGCTTATGTTATCATCTTTATACATATGTTTTGTCATAACACTTGAAGGGTACAACAATGAGAATTACCAAGCAAGGGTACTTTTAAACTTGTCCTTAGACTTTCCCTTAAAATTATTTTTAATGAGGGCCTTTCTATAATTCAGAGAAAGGTAAGGCATTCTATTCCCAGGGACAGTTCCACATGTGTCCTGTAGGGTCTCCATGAGGATGGCCCCAATGGCAGTGTTTTTAGGTTTGGGTTCTATATACACGTACAGCTTTCATTTCTATCTGAAGGGCTTTAGTGTTTTCTTACTGGGCCAATCTTGTGAATAGTGACCTCAGCTTTTGTTTATCTAGGAGTATCTAAATGTCACTCTCATTCTTAAAGGGCAGTTCTAGATATAGTATTCTTGATTGGCAGTTCTTTTATTTCAGCACTTTGAATGTGCCATTCTGTTTATTGCCTTCTAGTCTCCCAGGTCTCTAAAAAGAGGAAGTGCTGTTTACTCACTGAAGATCTTTGGGTGACTTCATTTCTGTATTTCTGCTTTAATTATTCTCTTTTACCTTTTGTATTTGAGAATCTGATTGTGCAAGTGTCTTGGTATGGATCTCTTGTTATATCCTAATTGGAGGTCATTGTTCCTGGATTTATAGGTATGTGTTCTTTATCAGGTTTGGGAATATTTCTGTCAGTATTTCTTCAAATACTCTTTCTATCCCTCTCTCTTATCTTCTGGGATTTCCATGATGCATGTTCTCTCACTTAATGTTCAGTAATGTCATTAAGCTTTGCTTAGTAGTCTTGAATCTTCTCTCCTTTTGTTCTTTAGCCTCTGTAATTTTGAAGACTTTATGTGCTAGTTCATAGGGTCTTTCCTCTGCCTGCTGAAGTCTATTGTTAATCCTTCCAATGATTTTCTCATTGCAATTATTGGTTTTCTTTTTCACAGTTGTGAAAATAATTTTCACAAATAATCTCCAGTTATTTGTCGGTTCCTTTTTATAGTATTTGTCTCTTTATTTAAAATTTTAAAATGTTGATGTGCCTTTATCCTAATTCCTTTAGTCCTTTTGGGTGTTTTGCTTTAGCTCTTTGAACTTTTGTAATACCGTTATATTCTGTTATTGCAGTGTATTTATTATTCAGGCTTCCATAGGAAAGGTTTTGTACCTTCATCTTGTTAAATTGAATGAGCCATCATCACTGTATTGTGTGTGTGTGTGTTGTTGTTGTTGTTTTGTTGTTGTTGGAAGCAGGACATTAGAATTCTACAAGAGGCTAGTGTTGTCCATTCTTCCCACTATTTGGTGGTGGTGTTTTTAATTTGGTGTTTTTGACAGCATTATTTTTCTGAAGGAAACCTGTAGGTGAGGAAAACCTTCATCTCTTGTGCTTACAAAAGTCAGTGATTCCCATTCACGGCAGAGAACATGCACTGAGCAGTCTGTCCACCAAGAGGTATAGCTTCTTCTGTTCTGATGCTTTGACGGCTTATTATGATTCTCAAAACTGATTAGGAAGTTCACATCAAAGGAACCACAGATGAGTTTGCATTCAATCTTCCATCCACATTCACATCTCCCTCTGGGCTCTGTTAATACTCTCTCCCATGTTCAGGCATGCCATCTCTCTGTGCAGTAAGAATGGTGGCGGGGGGGTGGGGGTGGGGGGGGTGGCTTCTCCCCAAAGAGACCACCAGAGGCATCTGTCTTGTCCATATTAGCCAAAGCTTGGGCCTTTCTTGGTCCGCAGATAAGCTGTGTATTCACTGGGGAACTAGCCCTTGCTGCAGCCATTAGTCTGAATGCCCTCCTGCAGCCCTCAATGGCACTGGGGTGGCAGGGTCAAGAGACAAGAGATGAAGTATGTATTTTACTATCTGGCACTTTGGTGTTGACCTGGATTCATCTTCAGATTCGAGGTGTGTCTGACTACCAACTCAGAGTCCTCCAGGGCTAGCCACAGACTTCCTGTTGTCTTTTTTAGGGTTTATGGGAAGGGTTGGGAATCTGGACTGGCTAATGCTGCCATCTCCCCCAAATTCTCTAGCATTTCTTTCATAATGTATTGGCTACCCAGATCAACCCTGATACAATGGGAAGAGATTACACAAGGCATGAATACCTGGATGTAGAGTCCTCTGGGAACTTTCTGGGTAGCTGGCCATAAAAGTAATGAATGAAAGTCTTTAGTAATTGTTTTATCTAACGAGCATGAGTACTCACCCTGGAGGGAAACCGTATGAGTGCACGATATGTAGTAAAACTCTCTCCCTGGTGTACGTAAAAGATTGCCTACTTAGGAGAACCCGAAAGAATGTAATATCATAGGGAATCCTTCCGTGAAAACTTATTTCCACACAGTCAAGTGACAACTCACAGTACATTGGAAAAACCCTTAAATGTCATCAATTTGTAAAATCATTCAAGGGACACTCATCCTTTAAAACAATGATAGGAATACTCTGTGGAATGTGGAAAACCCTACAACTCAAGGACTCACATTATGGAACACAAGACAGTACAGTTTGGGAAAATACTCTGAATGCAGTGATTTGAGAAAGCTTTCAATATTCTCTAATTTTTAAAGGACACATGAATATTTTTTATTACATAGAAAAAGTTATGGATTAGAATGTGGTGCCCTCTACCCTACACCACCCCCCCCAAAAAAAATTGTTCAAGTCTCAGACTCTCTACCTATAATTAGACCCTTTGGGACATAGTGGTTTACTCTTATATTAATGAAGTCAGACCACAATAGGATGGGCCCTAAATAATATAAGTAACCTCCATGGGACACTTGTAATTCTAATAATATCATCAATCTAGCCAAAGGTATAGTATTTAAAATGCTATTGAGAAAAAAAAGTCTGGTGCTCACGAAGGATATTGTAAATACCAAGGACTGCCAAAAGAAAAAACAAATCTGTCTTGGAAGAAGTATAAACAGAATGGCTCACCAGAAGTCAGGATGGGGAGACTTTGTCTCGTGTGCTTTGGACATGTTTTCAGGAGAGATGAGTCCATGCAAAAAGAAATCATGTTTGATAAAGTACAGGGGCAGCGACAAAGAGGAAGGCCCTCAGCAAGATGGATGGACACGGCGGCCGCAACAGTGGGCCCAACCACAGGAACAATTGTGAGGGTGGCGCAGGGCTGGGGGGGGGAGGGTGTTTTCTCTGTTGTGCACAGTTCACCATGAGTCAGAATCAACATGATGATCTCTAGCAGCGGCAGAAAATATCATTTGTAGTTTCTTCAGTAGGAAGAATCTAAAATGACTATCATTTTAGGCCTCAAGAACAAGAATGTTGAGGAGTAACTAGATTGACACATTTGGGGGGATCCCAGGCCAACGGTTAACAGAAAGCCTTCCACTGTGCTCTCGCCACCTACAGTATGACTACAGAGCACAGAGCAGGTGGTAAGAAAGGGGCGTGATGCTTATTCACCAGTGCCCTGTAACTGAGTTACAGAGTTATGACTGCTCCTTCCCCAGATCCCTTCCTTTCCCCATTGTGGGAGACAGTTCTTTGTTGGATAGGACCCACTTTGTCTCCTTGAATATCAATAGTAAATAAAACTTGCCCTTTCCCCTGGATTTGTCTCACGAAGTAGCTTCCTGACAACATGTCCAGAGCTATGTGTTAGGCTAGCTTGTCTAGAGGAACAAAACGAGCGATTTTATATATATAGATATAAAGAACTCTATACCAAGAAGTAATTGTATCTCAAGAAGGCCTCTCAGCCCAGCCCAACTCAAGTTTGTGGGTCTGATGCTAGCCAGAGCCCTCTTCACCCTCACAGTCAAAGGCCACTGGTGCAGAAAGGTGACTTGTGAAGCAGGGAGATCACAGGACGGTGATGCAGAACCTCGTAGATCCAAGGTTCGTGGAAACATACCAGGGCGCTGACACCTCCCAGGTTGGCTCCCAGCGGCAGTGGCCCACATGAGGCTGCCCCTGGAGGGAAACACAAAGTCCCAGCAAGCAGGGAGGGCAGAGGAAGAGGAAGGAGCACTTCCCAGTGTCTCTTTTGTAAAAAAGACCACACACACACACACCCCCCAGGAGGCATCATCAGGTGTAACATGATTGATAGTTTGGACTCCACCCCTGCACTTTCAGCCAGGGTCAAGGTGACATAAAATCAAACTGCCTGGGTTAGTCAGGGTAGACTAGAGAAACAAATCCATGGACACACATATGTGTGTAAGAAAGAGATTAACATACAAGAGCAATTGAACATTAAGAAAACATCCCAGTCCAGATCAAGTCTATAAGTCTGATATTAGCCCATATGTCCAATACCAATCTATAAAGTCCTCTTCAGACTCACGACACACATGAAATGATACTGAATGTAGAAGATCACCAGCCAGTGGGTAGAAAGTCTTTGGATCCAGTGTCACTGGAAACATCTCAGTGCTGGCAGGGCTCTCGGCATCGGGGAGTCCATGTGTCTTGTCAGTTGCTATGTCTCCCAGGGTGTGAGCAGAGTCTCCCACCTTCAGGGAGGAAGTACCAGGTTTCCCAGAATTCTCAGGAGAAGGCCATGCCCACATTGAAGTCTCATTGGCTATCTCCAGATTGACAGCCTAGGCTCCACCCCTACACCCTAATCCTTAAATTGACACCAGATTAGGTGACTGCCACACTGCCACAGTATGAGAGATGAAGTCTCACCATCCTAGCCTCCATGTACAGCATTCTGGTTCCACTTCTTCCAAGACAGATTTATTTATCTAGAAATAATATAAATTTACTTACATGTGCTAAGAGCTTTCCAGTGTGTACTCATTAAACCTCTCTCCGAAGAAGTATTGTTGCTATACCCGTGAGCTATTTCAGCTCTCATTTAATGAGACCCTGTTGGGAGGGGGGGAGTCAACTGCAAGTTACCGACTGCCATCCCTCCAGACCTGCATCAGGGTTAACACCTAGGGCATGTCCCTGGGCTGCTCCCACTCAAAGGCTGAGCCAGGCAACTTCTGCTTCAAAGGGTGACAATTGAATGGGCAAGGTTTGCTCTGGGCTACTTCTGCTCCCTCTGCTCTTCATCCTTCCCATATCTGACACTAGTGTGGAGCCTGGGTCAGGACAGGGTGTTATAGCTGTAGGACCTGGGGCACAGTGCTCAACAGCATCCCCAAGGCCATACACCTGGCAAGGAATTCAAACTCTGGCACTCTCCTGAATCATGATCCTTAACTGTTCTGCCATGGGGTGGGGGATGCGGAGAAATGTAAACAAAAGCTGCCCCGGGAAGCCCCTGGTCATGATTTGGTAGCCTCTCTGCAGCGTGCCATGCACTTCATCCCCTCCTCCCCCCATCTGACAGAGTAGAGCTGCCCCATAAGTTTTTCAGCTGAGCCTCGGGCTGCAAACACCCCAGGTGATAGGGTCTTCTGGGCTGTAATCTGTACCAAAGCAGATTGCCAGGCCTTTCACCTGCAGACCCGGTGGGTGGTGTCCGCTGCCAATCTTAACAGTTAGCAACGGAGCGCTCAGTGGTTGTGCCACCAGGGATCTTTTGTAGTCTGCTTCAAACACATCGCTGTTTGTTGGCTCTGGCACGGGGCCCTACAGGACAGAGTCGAACCACCTCCATAGAATTGCCCAGGTGTCAACCTTTATGGAAGCAGACTGCCTCGGCTTCCAAGGAGCGACTGTTCATTCAAATCACCAACAATCCCTTAACAAGGTGGACACGGAACCACTGGGCCTGCGGCGCCACCCAGCCCAAACCAAACCAGCTGCCATCTCTCGATTCAGACTCCCAGTGACCCTATATATATGTAGGTCACGGTAGAACTGTCCCTGTGGGTTTCCAAGACTCGCTTTTCAAAGGAATAGAACATCTCAGACTACTCGGCAACACCATGCTCAGTGGAGAAATGAATCGAAGTCGTCAAGCATGTCGGCTTGCTTGGACCACCATCTCTGTTAATGGAAGCAGCAGTCAGGAGATCAAATAATGCACTGCATTGAGTAAATCTAGTGTTCAGAGGCAAGGAAGTTATTTTGAGGACAGAGATACGCATGACCCAAGCCAGGGTATTTTCCATCCCCTCATATGCGTGAGCAAATTGGACATGGAATAAGGAAGAACAAAGAAAAACGATGCACTTGAACTGCAGTGCTGGCAAACAATCTTGAAAGTACCATAAACTACCAAAAGAACAAATGGATCTGTCTAGGAAGAAGTACAGCCAGAATGATTCACCGAGGCAAGGATGGAGAGACTTCCTCTCCTGTCCATTGGACATGTTGTCAGGAGAAACCAGCTTCCAGAGAAGGACATCATGGTTGGGAAAGCGGAGGGGCAGTGTCAAAGAGGAAGCCCCTCAACAGGGTGGATGGACACAGTGGATGCAGCCATGGGATCAAACATAAGAACAACTATGAGGATGGGGCGGGACCAGTGGTACTTTGTTCTGTGGTGCATAGGGTCACTCCGAGTCATAATCTACTTAACGGCAGCTAACAACAACAAGTCTCATCTTTCTCCGGTGGTTTTGAACTGCTGACCTAGCAGTTAGCTGTGCAACAATTCCACCAGAGCTCCTTGAATTAGGATTGTTGGCTAATTTGATCCATTCTCCAAATGGACACTAGATGGCAGTGTTTCACCGCTCTAAATCCACAAACCAAACTGGTTCTTTTCCCAACGGAAAAACCATTGAGGAGGTAGGTACTTGGTATTTTGCAGACATTGACCCACCTCAGGGTGGCTTACGATCCCACCAAGGAGTTTCTTCCTCAACCTAATGTTGGCTAACAAAAGGGCCAACACCTAGTGTGACAAAAGACCCAATGGAATTCCTTATTTCCCTTATCCCTTGCACCCTAGAGCCCATTCCAGAAAAGTGATAGACATTTTTATAAAAGAGCAACATGGTAACATTCTAGATCGTCATCAATACGAGGGCCAAACAGGATGAATGACTCTTTGGAAACAGCAATGGACGTGATGATTTCCTGAGGATATGGGAAGACAGTGGGGAGGCGAAGGGGAGCTGACAGCGGTGATGACCGTATAACCCCACCCCAGGGAAGCAAGTAACAGAATTGTAGGTGAATGGATATATCAGATGGGGTGGGATACACACACGGAGGTTCCTGGCGAGCAGGGTGGAGGAGGGAGGGGATAAAGGGGAACTGATATGGGAGAGTTCAAGAAGAAAGAAAATGTTTGAAACCGATGGTAACAGCAACTGTACAAGTCTGCTTGATCTACCTGAATTATGGAATGTTATGACATCTGTAAGAGCTCCCAATAAAATGATGATATCTAAATATCTAAGCCAGAGTGCTCCTTAGAGGCAAGGATGGTGAGACCTCATCTTACAGACTTTGGACATCTTGTGAGAAGAGACCAGTCCTGGACATCGTGTTTGGTAAAGGGGAGGGGCGGCACAAAAGAGGAAGACCCTCGGCGAGACGGATGGACCCAGTGGCTGCAGCCATGGGCGTAGGAACGATGGTGAGGCTGGCACAGGATCGGGCGGGGTTCCCTTCTGATTCGATGGCACCAACAAGAACAAGGCTAACAGGCAGGTTGGACGGAAATGTGCCCCCAAAGAAGCCAGGGCCACTGTGAGTGAAGCTTAGAAACGGACGACTTGAGTTGGCGTTAAAGAGAAGCACCCACCATGCATGCTCGCTGCCTGGCTCTACAATACCAGCAGTTCGGCTGTGTGCTCTCGGAAGGTTGTGCCATCCATCTCCTTTTCATTCCTCCTTGGCTTCAAGCCCTTTGTAAGAGGATTCCCCCGATGGAGAACCTGTTCGACTTCTGAATCTACCCGCCACCGGTCAGACAGACAAGCCAATTAGCATTTGAGCTCTTTCACTTCCCATGAAAGCCAACAACAAACTGCCGACTACTGTCTAATCCCTTCTAACTTACAGTAACCCTCTAGGGTGGAATAGAACTGCCCCTGTGGGGTTTCCAAGACTGTGCATCTCTCCAGATGCAGACATCTTTCCCCTGATGGGTTTGAAAACCAACTCTCAGTTAGCAGCGGAAGTGATCTCCTAGAGCCCAGCTATAAAATGATGATTTTACAATCCGACGATAAAATGACTCGCTTTGAACAAGGGAAGCGCGCACACTTTATAGGCACCACCTGGGGGCGCACTAGGCTAATCGTTGGGCTGCTCACTGATCTTGGGCAATTCAAACCTTCCCGCGGGGTCTGCTCTTGCGTAGAGTTAGTCTCGGAAACCCGAAGGAGGAGTTCTTCTGTCCAGTAGGGTCCCTAAGAGTCAGAACCGACTCAGTGACCGCGGGTATGTTGGAATGGATATTTTAAAAATTCTGTTGATAATCGTTCTTCTTGTTAACACGTGGCACGCTTGACTTGGCTGGGAGGTAGCCTGTGGAAGCTCCCAACAGGAGGCAAGGAGACTTCCACATAAGGCAGTAAGACAGGCTCACGGCCTTTGAAAAATGATTGTACTACCAACCCGTTCAGAAAATGGAGTAACAGCGACAATAATAACAAGGTGACAAGCAAGGGCAATCCCCAGATGACGAAGACAAAGGCAGAGAGCGGAAAGTCATCCGCTAGTGCTGAAGACGGCAGCCTCCCGGAGCAGGCTGGGCGGCTAGGAAGAGGAGTGCTCCCCGGTGGAAATCCCACCCACACGCGGAAACACAAGAGGGAAATGGATCATCTTATTTGGGCAGCAGGGAAGTCTCCCCAGAGAATTTAAAACACAAACAAACCCTAACGTGGGCTTGGGATCTGCATGAACACTTCCTCGCAGGCTCAAGAAAATGCTAAACCAAAATTGTTCTTCCAGAGAGTTCCCAGTGGTCATGCTCCCGGTGCCCAAACACAAGCACATACGCCTTCACGGGAATCTGAAGGGGGGAGCGGGGAGGGGCTCAAGATCCAATGGACAGAAGCTCATAATTGAAAATTGCCAAGCACGTGGAGGAACAAGGCACCGTCAATGAGAATCCAATGACGACAAGATTGGGTCCAAGAAGAGAGAAACAGCTGTAGAATAAGACCCAGGGAGTGTTGCGATACCGAATGATCAGATCCAGCACGCATTCACGACATCAGACAACAGTCTGTTCCGGATTAGAGCTTCAATACTGAGCCCCAGGTCTGTGGCAGGCTAACCGGAACCCAGGTCACGCAGTGGTCATGAGTTTCGCTGCCAACTGTGAGCTCAGCAGTTCGAAACCACCAGCTGCTCCTTGGGAGAAAGATGAGGCTTTCTGGTCCTATGAAGAGTTACTGTCTCGGAAACCCAAAGGGGCAGCTGTACCGTCCTCTGGTGTCTCTAGGAGTTGACTCATCAACTCGAGGGTGGTGACTTTGGTTTGGGGGCCTTATGATTCCAAGTGGGAGCCCTAAATCCATTTGGCATCCCCACTTGGAGTCAGCCTCCACTGAGTTTTCGGACCACCGACCAGCGACATAAAAAGCTGTGTGTGTGCTACAACTATCCTAGCCACCCCAGGGAGGGGCAGCGTCATGCCCTCAGCACTCACCCTTGATTGGGGTCCTAGGGCTGCAAGGTTGGGAGCCATCATCCCCTGGCCAGGGTTGCCGCAGAACCCTGAACCCTGCATCTTTTAAACACTTCTTAACAGCAATAGAACACTTGGACGCCATTACTGCCTCTTGCCTTCATGCCCGCACCGTCCCTTCATCCCGATGATCTGTCTTTGCCTTGATGCAATTGAAGACTTTGTAAACGGGGTGTCCGTGCATGGTTTTTAAATATAGGCTTTGTTACTCCCATGTGGGATTCTTGTTCCCCACTACTGACACATCATTTGTTGTTGTTGTTGCTTATTGACTTTCTATTGAGTTTAGCGAAGGGTCAGAGCAGAGCATCCGTGTTACAGTCACTCATTCACACACGTTGCTTCATCTCATTCACTGCAACCCCCGAGATGTAGCATCACTTACCCCCCTGCTTCCTGGTGTCCTCTTCCCTCCCACTCCTCCCTCCATGCTGACCCTTCTGGACTCTGTACTTGGGTAAATGCTGCTCTTTGGACTTCAAATCACTGATGATTCTAAGGTGTGCTCGGGTGATTGTTCCCTTTACAGACTTGTCTATTGTTTGACTGAAAATTGAGCCTGTTGCTTTAAGCCACCATCATCACTCACTGGGATTAGTCCACCCGGTTCCCAACAAGAGGCTTTCGCCTTTGCCTCTCTTTCATCTATTCCTCACACAATATCCTGGGGGACTCTTTTAAAACGTAGATTACATTTCACTATGTATAAAGACCAAGAGGCAGTCCTTCCAACAGAAACGGGGGGCGGGGGGCGGGGTGCTATGTGTGGCTTGAAGTCAAAAAAGGCGTGTATCAGGGCTGTATCCTGTCACTATCCTTATTCGGGATCAGGGGACCTAGTGGTGTCGTGGTTGTGCGTGGGGCTGTGATCCTCAAGATTAGGCGTTTGAAACCACCAGTTGCCTCATGGGAGAAAGACAAGTCTTTTTACTCCCAGGAAGATTTACCGTCAGAAACTCACAGCGGCAGTTCTACCCTGTCCTGTAGAGTTACTATGAGTTAACATGGATTTGACGGCAGGGTGGTGAGCATTTTATACTGATCCAGTCTGTATGCTGAACAAATAATCTGCGTAAGGGGGCCATCTGGCGAGTTTGGCTCCTTAACAGCCTGTGTACGATACGCAGATAACACAGCGTGGGGTACAGAAAGGGACGAGGATTTGATGTACCGACTGATGAAGACCAAAGACTACAGCCTTCAGCGTGGATGACACCTCAACACAACGAAAAGAAAAATCCACCAAGACCACTAGGAGCCACACAAAAGGAAAGCAAGCCTGACCGGTAGTGAGCGTGGGTGAGGGAGGAAGGGGTGTGACTTAGGGGGCATTGAGTTGAGGTTCATGGGGGTGGAGCAATCTGGAAAAGCATATCAATGATGGCTGTACAACACGAAGAGTCTCATCCACGACACGGAGTTATACGTGCACACGCTGCTGAACAGGAGAATGTTTTGTTGTGTCTATTTTCGCCACCATGAAAAAAAAATTATTTTAAAGCGAGAAAGCAAGAACCCTCACAACGGAGCCAGTGAGCAACGTCAAGATCATTGATGTGTAGCATTGGGTGAATCTGCTGCGACAAGACCTCTTTAAAGTGCTACAGAGCAAACCTTTCCCTTGGAGCGCTCGTGGCCCACACCATGTGCTTTTCGATCGCTTTCCATGCATGTGGAAGCTGGACGATGAATAAGACTGAAGAATTGGTGCCTGTGAGTGATGATGCTTGCGAATGTGAAGGAAAATGTCTTCAGATGACTCTTAAATCCATCTCGCCGAGGCAGAAAGCCGAAGCTTTCTGCTTCCGCGAAGATGTCCGGTGTCGGACACCCACAGGGGGAGTTCTACCCTGTCCTTTCGGGTCGTCCTGAGTCGGGATGGACCCGATGGTAGTGAGTTTGGAGTTGTCTCCGTGTCTCTGCACTGCCACCAAAGGATTGAGTGGGACCATGCAAACAGAGCCTGTGCAACACCAACAGAGGGAGCTGCTGGGTTTTAGCTGCCACTCCGTTTGGGCAGGAGGAGAAAAACGTGTCAGGAGTATCAGGAGATGGGCCACCCGTGAAGCATGTTCCCCAGCTCTGTCGGAAGTGGCAGAGGTTGAGGCCAGGGGCACCAGAAGCACTCAGAGACCGTGGGAAGGAGCCAAGAAGCCAGGCCAAGACCAGAGAAGACTCTGAAACTGTAAGACAGAGCAGCAAGTGGGCTTCCCGGCCCACCAAGGCAGAGGCTAAGGGAGCACGTGACTGAGAAGCCGAGGGCCAGAGAGGGGCTTGACTGCTGGCTGAGGAGAGGTGCTGCTGTGGACCAAGAACGGTATCCTTACTGTTTACGGATCCTGATTGGTGCTAACGTCCCTAAATAAACCCCATCATTGTCTTGTCTGAGAGTTCTGTGCGGCCACTGCAGCGAATTATTGAACGCAGCAGCAAAGTGAGAGGAACGAATGATTGGTGTCCAAACAGGGTAAGGGAAGATGGAGGGTGGAGGCACGTGTGACCCCGGCCTCGGGGCCGTAGGGAAGCCGGAGGGGGTCGGATAAGCTCTGCGTGCTGTTTCCACAGCAACAGTGGACAGGCTTCCTGAGGAATGAACAAACCGGTGTTGGGAAAAGTACGGTCAGAATGCTCCTTAGAAGGAATGGTGCGGGTTTTTGCCTCACATACTCTGGACATGTTTTCAGGAGGGACCGGTCTCTGCAGAAGGACGCCAGGCTCGGTGAAGTTGAGGGACAGCAAAAAAAAAAAAAAAAAAAGACTCCCCATGAGATGGATGGACGCAGTGGCTCCAACAGTGGACGGCAACATCGGAACAACTAGGAGCACGGCACAGGGCCAGGCAGTGTTTTGTGCCATTGTACACAGGGAGAGTGACAAGTCTCTGGTATGTTGAAATGGGGCACAATCCTAGAGGATCCCTGGTATTTCTGCAGTGAACCCCTTAGTGGCCGGATCATGAAGCAATCGGGGTGCCAGGCTCTGCAGTTCAGGTTGTGCCAACTTGTCCCTGGGTGGAAGTGTGGGGCTGGAATCCAACCTGCTCATGATGGATGTGGCCTCCTTGGGGTATAGCTTTTTCTCAGAGACACACAAAGAACTCCTTCCTCTCTTGCCCTTTCCCCCTTCCTCTTCACTGGAGAACTGTCTCTCCCTCCAGGGGTGAGCCCCAATGTGCTGCTGACCTAGAGCGCTGTGGGCCCCTGCCGTGTTCACACTGACAGTAGGTCCACAGGACTCGGCACCCACCAGCCTGAGCTCTCCCTGCTGGCCGTATCATTAGCCTGCAGCAACGGCGAGAGTCTGACAAGGGTCCTGTCTAGCATCAGACCGGCGGACTGGGGTTGGCCTGGGCTGGGCCGCCTTCATGTAAAATTACTTCTTGATAGAAAGTTCTGTGCTGCTGGTTGTTTCTCTAGACAACCCTGCCGGACACCTTTACCATTTTGTGAACAGCTGAAGGTTGGAACTCTTGGTTTGGCCTCACCCTGAGGTACCGATACTTCCCCTCCAGCTGTGTGTGAAGCCCAGACCCACAACTTCCTAGGCGACTTCCCTGAACCCACCCCATAGCCATACCCCGACATGGGCCCACAGTTCCCAACAGGGACTCGCTCAAGAACAGGCAGACCCTCAAGGAAGTTTATTTGTAATTTTAATATAAACAGGTCATTACCCAATATTTTACATGCAGAATGATTTCAATATTCAAAAAAAAGGCATATATATACATTTTACTACTTGGCTCTTGTAGGAAAACATTGAAAAAAATAGTAATTGAGCTTTTTTTTTTGGGTTCATGTGTTTCTGAGTTGTTTTCCGCTGAAATCGCGGCACATCTGACTCTGTGCTGCTGACCGTGGACAAGCAGCGTCTGCGGACACACAGCGCCAATGCCACCCAGGCGCCCGGAGGAGCCAGGGCAGCAACTTTGATGCGAAGTATAAAGACTGAACAAGCCGTGCCAGGACATCTGCGTGGCTGCACTCACTGGGAGCCACTCCACCTTCTGAAGTGGGCCCTGGAGTCCCAGAGCCACTCGCTACCCCTCCGCTGCTTAGCAAGGGTTTTCAGGGCCAACACTCCAAGACAAGTCGGCCTGAAGCCTGGTTCCAGACCTCAGCTACCTTATGTGAAGGTGAGACTGAGCTTTAACGAAATCCATTGCTTCCTTTCCTTTCTGGAGGGGGGAAGGCCCGAAGGAAACATTCACCGTTAGGTACAGCCCCTGACAGTCCTTCACAACCTTCCGGGTAAAACACTCACCTAATCCGCTCTGGCCATCACCGGCCTCTCCTCTGCTACAAAGCCACTCTCTCTAGATCCTTCTGGAAGGGTTTCTGCAGTGACACCATTCCACGTCCCTTATGTCCATAACCGGCATGCTTCAGTCCCCAGTCTCCACAAAAACAATTCGACTAAAGAGCCTGAGGTGTTGGGGACTCACTAGGTGGTACCCCAGAGGCATGTAACCCCAAGCTTCCACTCACTGTGAAATGGGGCCACCGACCGCCTTGTGGCCACAGTACAGCCACTCGTTTCCGCACACGGCTGGCACCGGCCGCGCCCGGACGGCATCCCTGCCCCAGACCAGTGGGACAGTTGCCTCCGAGCAAACCTCTAATAGCCAGCAAGAACCTTCCACAGCCGTGTCGGCCTGGTGGGAGACGGTAGGGGACCTCTCTCTCAGAGGCACAGTCCCCCACGGTCACCGGATCGGGTGTGTGGACCCTCGTGTCCGTCCCCACGTTCTCTGCTGGATTCGGTCTACTTCTTCCCGAGAACACGCAGCACACTCCCTTCCTGTGAGCTTCGAACCAACCACACACCCAGCACAGCACCAAGAACGCCGGTATCGTCGGTTCTGTTTGCCCCCACGGACCCCGGGGCGAAAGGCTGGGGCTGGGGCTGTCCTCCCAGGAGACTTTCACCAAATGAAGGAACTGGGTCTCCACAGGCAGGTGTCGTCGTGAAAGACAAACAGAGAGCTCCGACCGAAGGGCAGCTCTGTCACGGCCCTAAGCCCATCCGACAAACACCGGCTTTGAGACCAAAGTTCTACTGTTACAAAGTCAACACTTCCCGATCAAAGAGGCTGCTTCGCCTTTTGACCCAACTGCCGCTTGCTCTTTTCTCGGCCGGCCGCAGAAAGGGCTACGCGAAGTGGGCAAAATCCCATGACGCAGGGAGGGCCTGGCACACACCCCTCTCCGGCGGCAGATGGAGGGCGATGCCAGAAAGGTGTGGAGAGAGCAGGGCCGGGCGACAGCCCTGCCCCCCGGAGGCACGTGCGTCCACCAAGTCCAACAGGGGCAGCTGGAGATCAGCCGGGCCCCCAGCCAAGCCGCCTCCGCTCTGGGGACGCAAGACATGCTCTGTGTGCTGGTGGGTCTGAGGTCGGGGACTTCTCACAGCGCCCCCCTCCACTCGGCAAATAAAAAGGAACACAGGCCTGGGGGTGAGACACGCACGCATGGGTGGTGATCCACTGCCCTCCCTCAGGGGCCTCCTTGTCGACGACGTGGGAGGGGGGGCGTCCACTGGCGACCAGGACATCTGGCTGTTGGCTGGGGGGCCCACAGACATTGGCTCGACACCAGAGCCTTTTGCTCCAGCAGGGAGCACCCACTTCTCAGTAAAAAAAAAGGTGGGGGGGGGGAGAGATGAGGTTGAGGTACCCCACACATCAGGTATGTCACGGTGGCCTGAAACTTGGTTCATGTTGGGGAGCACAACGCTGATGGGTGGAGGCCAAAAAAAAAACAAACAACCAAAAATGGGAGGGGGGGAAAAAAGGCAGGCAGATTGAATTTAGAGAATATTGTCAACCTGTAGTCCCAGGAAGGTGACACCTTCTCCACGCACACTCCCTCCCCCACGATTCCTCCCAGTGCCCGGAGTCTGAGCCAGCTGTTGGGATCTCTCATGACTCCACACATCTGGGCCGAAGTCGGAGGCTCCAGGTGACCAATACTGAACCACGTCCTAACAATACCCTGAGGTAGACTGTGCTGGGGGGTGGGGAGACCAGGACCCCCACATCCACCTAATTTTCTTTGATAAAAATTTACACGCGCTCCGTTTTGTACGAAAGTGATTTTTATATATTAAAATAAATAATTTTCCCCCCGAAATGTAAGAAAACCTTTCTGGATTAGAAAAATGTGAAAATTGCTGCGAATGTAGTATACGGCCACTACAAATTGACTATCAAAGGAACAAAAGACCTAGACCTACAACGTGTTTTATAATTTACCGGCAGACCCTCTTGTATTTACAAAACGAATTGGCGAAAATAATTTGCATTCTCTGCTTCTTGGGTCCAATCACTGAGGCTCGCTGGCTGATTTCTCAGATCAGATACATAAACCACTGTAACGTGGGTCTACGTGTGCTCGTAACCAAGAACCAAGGCGGCCCAGAGGGGGCCATGGTGCCTCTACCCCATCCTTAACCCCAGAGCCCTCAGGAGAGGAAGAGGAGGAGCAAGCCATCAGACGTGGGTGAGACAGGAGCCACTGTGGGCGGTGGCTCTGAGGAACCAAGGAAAGAGTTCACTGTGTCCTTATTTGAGCAGCTGAGTGTTCCCCGAGAGAAGGGACGGCGGGTTCACGCGGGCACGTGACTCCGCTGCGGTGTGCAGGCCTCGCGCTGGCCTGGCCTCGGGGCTCCTCTCCTGGGGATGGTGATGCCCACGGGCACCTGAGGCGTCTGCTCAGACCCCACACCCGGCACGGCTAAGGGGGCTGGGTGCAGAGCAGCTTCTAGAAGGTTAGTCCGCAGGACGAGCAGGTGCTCCGAGGGCTGAGGAGGCAGCAGGTGTCTCCGGCAGGTCCTGCTGACTATTGCTTAAACCCGGGCACCCACCGCCGCTGAGCGGACTCAGACTCCGCGCCCCTTCGTGGATGCGGACACTTGTCTCCACGGGCGGCTGCTCTTTGGGACCGGACGTCGCTGGGTTCTCGCAGGGACTGCAGAAAACGCATACCGAGGGGAGGAAGCGTGCGAGGGGCCTGTGGAACCTGGGGTGTGGGCAGGGCTTAGTTCCCAGCTGGACCAAGCAGACTGGGCCGTCACCACACCACCACCTCTCTGACACAGCCGCCCACGCCCTTGCCTCGCGTGGCCCGCAACGTCCAGATGGCTAGCAGCTAATGTGGCTTTATTCCCAGACAATGGGTGCTTTCCAGACCCAACCAAGAGAGCCCTCACTCGCCCCGCCCTCCCCACCTCCGACGGGCAAGACCAACCTACGACCTGCCCCTGGGAAACAGTCCGTTGGGTATGAGGTTAATGCTGGACAGTTTTCAAAAAATTAAATATGTCACGAATATATTCGCAAAGTGTTTTGCCATCTCAGTTCCTTTATGTCTTCTCCTCCTGTCGTCCTGGCTCTGTCCGGTCTTGACAAGGGCCCTCATTCCAAAAGCAACGTGGCTCCGCCAGTCGATGGACACCTTTCCCTGACATTGAGGGAGAGAAGCGTCCTCAGGCCCGAGGCCGGGCACGGGGAAAAGACCCTGCGGTGGGTACAGTCTCCCGGCCGGTGAGGAAGAAAGGAGGGCTGCATCAAGCTCACATCCACGGGGAGCGCCTTTGTGAGCGAGCCCCACAGCGTCATTCAGCGTGCACGTTCGCACGCATATGCACGCGCACCGCCTGTGTCTGGCCTGGACACACGGACGCAGGGGTGTGCACACGAGCTCACATCCTGCACGGCAGACTCCTGTATCGTCTGAAAGCAGCAGCTATTGGTCAACTTGAGGAACTGATTTTGTGAAAACAAACAAAATCCAAAAAAAACAAAAACTCCTTCAGCCTGGATGATTAAGAAACACACACACGCACACAAATAAAACACAAACAAAGCACACGCTGTCCTAAAGCTCTGCCTTTCGGGATTCTGCTGGAACAGGTTTCTTGCCTTTCAAACGTTGGTTCCACGAACAAGTTTTTAGGTTTATACTGTACCTCAGACATCAGCAAAAAAAACAACAACAACAAAACAAAACGAGAAGAAGAAAAAACTTTGTAAAAATGGGTGCTTCCTTTCCACCTACTCAGGGAAAAATAACATGAAGACGGAAAGAACGCCTTGGCCTGCGGATGCCGGTGGCCCAGCAGCCGGGGACTCCCTCCCTTCCGGATTCACAGTTCAGCCCGCCGCCGCCGAGCAGTCGAGGGCCCGCGGTCCTGTGTGGGCTGCGGGCGGCCGCCTTCTCCGAGTTGGGGTTGACGCTGAAGGCAAGTCCTCGGAATCCTGAGTGTGGGAGGGCCGTCCCCGGGCGGCAGCGGGCCAGGGCCCGCCCGCAGGCAGCGTTAGGAAGGGCTGGGCCTGGGCAGGCTGAGGGTGCGCCCGTTCCTCCTGCCCCCGTTCATGTGTGTGTAGGGCACATGCTCGTCGTAGCTGCGCTTCAGACTCAGGGAGGAGCCGCCGTCCCGGCCCCCGGCCTCTTCCCTCTGGGAGTGTGAGGAGCGGTCTAGGGGGATGCTCTCCATGTCCTCGAGCTCCAGCTCCAGCTCCTCACTCTCAGGGGCCTTGTTCTCCTCGCTGTGGAAGAAGGAGACTTCCGGGAAGCTGGGGTGCAGGTCGTCCTGGAGCTGGTCCACGATCTCCAGGAAGGTGGGCCGCATCTTGGGGTTGAACTGCCAGCACATGCGCATCAGGGTGGTACTGTGGGAGAGAGGGCGAGTCAGCAGGCGGGCTGGGACCCACCAGGGCTTCCTCCCGGGGGGAAGCCTGGCTCCTCGCTCTGTGACAACATCCCTACTTCTCCAGCTTTACTTTCTGTACTCCAGGGTCGAGGAAGCGGCCACCCCGCTCAGCTGCTGACCAAAACAGCTGTAGCGTCCGAGTCCACCCTGAGGTGCCTGGGGAGAAAGGCCTGGTGATCTACTTCCCCGAAACCAGCTGTGGGAGCTCTCCTCGGCCCTGCAGGGCTGCCACGAGTCAGCACCCACTGGACAGCAACTACCCAGACATCGAGTCCATTCTACCGTGTTCTGTAATGGCTCCACTACAAACACAGAACACACTCAAGCTCACTGCCACGGACTCGACTCTGACCCACAGCCACCCGGTAGGACGGACCAGGTAGAGCATCCCCTTACAGGTAGAACGGTCCCTGTGGGTTTCTGAGCCTGCAACTCTCTGCAGGAGCCGAAAGGCTCGCCCTTCTCCAGCGGAGCCAAGGCTGCCAGGGTTGGTTAGGAGTCCCACGCGTACATCACCTGGGCTGCTCTCCAAACAGGTCCGTAAGCATCTCTGAAAACCTCGGTTGTCACATCATTACTGGTTTATCAGTCTACCGACAATCCTCAGACTGCCCGGAGCTTAGGGCAGTCCCATTGCGTTCTGCAACCTCAACTCGCACGGTGTGACCGGCTATCAGAGGGCAGTAAGGAGGTCCTCTAGCCATGCCCTGCTGGCACTGTCACACCTAAGAATATGGTTCTCTCTCTCCTATTTCAAATTTTGCTAACTAGCACTTTCTTTTCTATTTATCAGCTTACTAGGGATGCTGGCCAATCTAACCAGTGCCAAATAGAGTGTGGCCCTTCGGCAAAGATTTCAAACAAAAACGAATTTGGGAAGACAAGCACACATGCTTGGCACAAGTTCAGTCCATGAGAGCAGATAGTTAAACCTAAGCTGTCTTCCCAGCCCGGCTCCCTAGCCTCCTCCCTCCTGAGAAAACCACCACTACGGATTCTTCTAACCCTCATGAGAAGGACCCTCAGTCACAAGCATCCCCGCAGACGGGAGATGCAAATAAGCAAGCAACAAAGGTGGGCTGGCAAAGTGTGCACACACATCACTGTGGGCGAGGCACGCGCACATCAAGACATGAGACGCACACACAAGCAGGCATGTAAAGACAGGGTGCTGTCAATGTGCAGAGAGATGTGGCAGGCAAGTCTCTATGTGTATGTACTCATATATAAATATACGCATGCAAACAAGCACACATAAAGATGCAAAATCCAGGGCAGATGGAAAGACAGACTGTGCAAGCACACACCACACCCTCTCCACACTTACACTCTCTCAGGACAGTGGTCAGGCTGGTCCAGGTAGCCTCCATCCATGACGAACTTCAGCACTTGCTCGTTGGACAGCCCTTGGTAAGGCTGCTCTGCCAGACTGGTGATCTCCCACAGGACCACGCCAAAGGACCTGCAGGCACAGACCCGAGTGGTGACCCAGAAGCCAGCCAACGCGAATGTGCACCCCATGTCCGTATCCACTCACCCATTCACACTCACACGCATGCAACCACATGTACCCATTTACTCATTCACTCAACTCACACACATAAATCCACTTACTCAAATACATCCACTCACTCCCATTTACACTCAAACACGCACATACACACATATACATGCCCACTGACACACCCATTCACACAACCACCCCACCACACGTACACACAGGCATGTATCCAATTACACACCCAGTCACTGAAAAACACTTGCCCCCTGCGTGCATATGCACATGTATATGTATTCATGTACCCAGCCATTCACATGCTTAAACACAGGCACATCTACACACCCCCATATCCACTTAAACACTCATTCAAACATCACCCATTTATATGCACGAACATGCATGTATCCACTTACACACCCATTCACTCAAGCATATGGTCCTCGCATACCCAGATGCACACACACCTCCATTTACCTCATTCACAGACTCAAACACATGCACACACAAACCCACCCACAGCCTCGCACACACAAACGCACATACATAAATCCACTTAAAATACATATTCACCCTCACTCATACACAAGTGCGCCACATACACACACACACTCCTACATGTATGTACACATATACACCTACCCACACACCTCCATGTATATACTCACATAGCACGTGTATTTATACTTCCACACCTACATACACACACACAGACACACACACACACACACCCTGGTTTTCTAAGAAGCTGGCAGTGGGCTACTTAACCATTCTGTGCTACAGTGGACTGTGGTCTGTAAGCTAGGTCTCACATGGAAGGAGGGCAAGGGAACCAGGGGATCCACCGGGACTTGGCCCACTTTCTTGGTGGAGGGTGGAGGCATGGCATGGAAGGGATGTGAGAACACAGGCTTTGATGGCCCTCGTGGAGGTCACACTAGCGGGACACCCAGATCCACACCCGCCTTGTGTCTACCATGCACTACTCACCACATGTCGGAAGATGTGGTGAAGACACCGTCCTTCAGCGATTCTGGGGCCATCCAGCGCACAGGGAGCAGTCCCTTGCCGCCTTTCCGGTAATAGTCAGTCTCGTAGATATCTCTGGTCATTCCAAAGTCTGACGACATAGAGCAAAGCAATGTGTCACACTCAGCCTGCCACCCAGCATCTGCCCTGGTCCCCCACCCCTGATAGAACCCTTGGACGAGCTTGCCAGTCCTAAGAAGTCCCCCTGGTCTGGAGGACAAATCCCAGCAGGCTCTGTGGGTGATCCAGAGGACCAGCAGAGGGGAGGGGCACCCAGGCAAAGGGCGGATTAGAACCACAAGTGCGTCCCCTCATCTAGCAGGTTCCCTACATGCCAGGGGGGCCTTTCCTGAGCCGCCACTACCCCTAGGGTTTCTCCTTTGAAAACCAAGTGTATAGGAGCAGCTCAAAAGGCTCAAGGAGTGCTTGTGACTGGGGCGGGGACAGCTCAGGTAAGAAGGGCGAGAATGGCTGCCGAACTTGAAGCAGATCCTCACTGGCCCTGAATCCCCCATGTAAAGAAACCACCTGGATTTTCTTCTTGGGTCTCCTTCAGAGCTCCTTCCCCAGCCCTGAGGCTCTCTTCTCTACAACAGCGCCCTACGATACAAGGTGGCCTAGCAGAGCTTCCGAGGGAGAGGGCAGGTGAGCAGCTGCACTGTCCAGGATGGTAGCCACCAACCCCACGTGGCCCTGAGCTCTGACAGAGTGACCAGGGACACAAGCGTTCATCTGCTTTCGTGTCTTGGATGGCCACGTGGGGGCAACGGTTCCCCTTCTGGAGCACAGCTAGCCAGTGGGGGTTACAAGGGCAGGCACTTGCCGACTCCCTCAGCGCTGGTCTCCACACCAGCGGCAACGCCTCACTCACAGAGGAGACAGCCATAGTTTGTGCAGCAGTGAAGGAGCGGTAAGCGAGAGTGAACGAGAAGGCAATGAAACTTCCCTTCGAAGACTGAGCCCTCACCTGGACACTGAAACCCACTGGACACCGTGTCAACCTACACGGGTGTCAACCCACAGTCACTGGGCCTGAGAAGAGTCCCTGAGACTACTGGATCTTCACAGGAACGGGAGGCCTCACTTTTCTACCTCTGAGCCAACGGTGGGTTTGGACTGCCAAACGTTCCGTTCACAGCCCAATGCCTACTGCACAGTGCCACCAAAAGAAATCCACACTGACTGCCACGGAGTCGATTCTACCTCGTCCTGGCTGGAGTGGAACTAGCGCTCTGGGTTTCAGAGACTAACTCTTGAGGGGAGCAGAAAGCCTCAGCTTTTTCTTGCAGAGCAG